>NC_091395.1:1520151-1823181 GCF_032191515.1 Phaenicophaeus curvirostris
CAGTAACGCACCAGCCATGAGCTTGAGTCATGGTATTACCTCTCATCTCACAAAATAGTCCTTGATGGAACCTCAAACCCTGTGGGCATCATTCAGATCCCAATTTCTCTCTGAACTGAAGCCCTTGCAACCATTCACATAGAATATGTGTGTGCATATTCGTGGTGTGAAAGGGGCAACAGGAGCTCCAGAATTACAAGCAAAATGCAAAGGAAAGCCTCTGACAATTTTTCTCCACCATGCTCCATGACAAACACTGTTCAGTTGCAAAACTAAGGGTAATATCGCTAAGAACTGAAACACGACTTGAGCTCTGCTGTGTCAGTAGATCCGTAACGCTGCCCGCACAGCCGGTCCTGCACACGCCAGCAGCAAGTTCAAATATTGAACAACATAGGATATACTCACATTTGTGAGACAGATCCATTTCCTACACAAGGCACAATAAACAAAGTATTTAGATGATATTTTTCTGTGAACCCTTATCCGTTACAAAGCTGCACACGGTGTGACCAGCCCGGACAGAACTCTTCGCCTCGGTTTACCTGCTTTTCTTTTCTCGCCCCAGCAGGGCCAGAATTGCATCCTTCATCCAATGGGAGTTTTTAAGAGGAAAAACACATACCACAAAAACATGCCGGGGGAATCTGAGCTGTGTAAGATCTGTGTTGGGGGAATCACGGGGCAGGAACAAAGCCCCAGCAGTTAATGTCATACTCTTACAGTGCCCTTTACTGCTTAGCTGGTTTGTTACTGCGTTTGTGTAACGTTTGTGTATTTTACAGCTTGTGTCTTACAACCCAATTCTGGACCTGAAAATTAAGCACTAAAGAGAGTTCTTTTACTTTAAACCAATATTCCTGACCATTACACGTGCCACATGATGGAAATGAACAGAAAACATCTTCTGGCACGATGTTTTTATTTTACAAGGTGGAAACATACTTTCCAACTCTTGTCCCCTGCCCGCGGGCTGAATTCTCTTACCGGGTAGGAACGGGGACTTCAGTGAGAGCACCCAGCATGACTGCCTGCTGCAGCCGGACGAAGGCGATGAAAGGACCCTCCAGGAAGTCCACCTCCCCAACCAGCACGTTGGAGGCCTCAGCATCCCGGGGCAATTTCTTCATGAACTTATTCTTCAGCTGCGTCGGTGGAAAGAGGAAGGAAAAGAAAATTAAGTCTCGTTAGGCATGTGCACGGAATGTGCAATAAAATTCACCTATGTTTCCTCCTTGGTCGGAACATCTCTTTGGCCAATGTACACCATCCCCCCAGAGTCTACTGAGACACAAATGCTAAGAACATCAGCCCCAGAAGAACAACGCTGATGGTGGTGCCAGGAGCCAAGACAAAGCTGAGAAGATTACGTCTCTTGGAGCTGCTGTTCCTGTTTACAGACCTGAGATGGAATTATTTTGGGGAGAAATACGCATGCAGAGTGGGGGAAGGGCAGTAGATCTGGGCAGGGTTTCAGGAGGCAGCCCTGCACCACCTCACTGCCTGCACATCCACACGACACATAGAAGGAGTCAAAGTATAACTCCACGATCTGCTGTGACTGCTACAGAAACCACTGGCCTGAGGAGAAACAGCCCTGAAGGATGAATACCTGTGTTTCACTCTGTACTTGTCTTTACAAGTTCCAAACGAAAGACGAAGCTTAGAGTAGGCTTTTTGGAGCACACGTCCTACGCTTGTGGCTTCTGCCTCAAGTTAAAATTTGCTTGAGGTTTCCTGAAGCTGTTGTTCCCTGTGCAAACTGGCACACAAGGAGTCACCAGGCAAAAGTAGCAGGCATGGTGGTTTTGAAACCACGCTACAATCTCAGTAACAGTTTGAGTAAGAGACTGGCTTGTTACTGCTTCCCACCCTCACCACCTGAGCCCTCAGCGGTCCCACTGCGAGGCTGAAGCAGGACACGGCTGAAGCAGGCAGAGGAACACATGCCATCATTAGAGACCTCCTGTCCAGGAGAAATCCCTTTCTTGGTCCTTCTGCACAATGACCATGGATGGCTACTACACCCCTCATCTCCTAAGGAACTGAAGGAAAAGAAAGATTTTGGAAGCTTTGGCAGGTGGGGTGGAACTAGATAATCTTTAAGGTCCCTTCCAACCCAAATGATTCTATGACTCTATGAGAAGAGACATCCATGAGGAACAGAGAAAACAGAGATGGTTTCAGTGGAAAATGAAGGCACCAGGCCTGGATGAAGAAGCCGAGGCGGGAGTCAGGGGAGATGAGGAAGAAAGTGTTTGTGAGTGGCACACTCAGAGCAAGGAGGGGTTGGGTGGCACAGGGACCCCCCTCCAGATGCTCTCAGAGGGGACCCTGTGTTAACACTTCCCTTCCTGACGAGTCTCCTGGCTCTCAGCTAGGCCTGGCATGAACATCAAGCAAGTGGAGTGTTTGTGTATGACACAAACCCAATTATTTTTCTCAAGTTCACTCATACCCACCCCCCTAGTGAATGGCTGTAATTCATAAACCAGCCATACAACCACGCATGAAGAAGCTGAGGGGAAGGGCGCTTGTTAAAAAAGGATCAACGAGCAGGTCTCAGTAATGGCTTGTCTTCACCCTTTGCTCTGACAGCACACACAAACTCCCCCTCCACCCCAGACACAGAACTAAATACATGCAAAGCCCCACTATGGAAGGGCAGCTGATGAGGTTGCTAGTGACCATGGAACTAAACGAACTCTCACATTTCCACTATCAATTAAATATTCATTGCTTTATAACCAAGTTACTGCAGCCGATGCTTTACTCTGCCACAGCAAGTCCCACCTCAATCCCTACTGTGACCTCTCTCTCCTAACACCTTTCTACCAGAGAGACACTTTAAGACCCTCGCAGAGAAGATGAAGTGAAGGAACTGTGAACATCTGGAGCACGTACATACACACCACTCTGCCTGATCTGCTGCAACAACAGCATGGGCCAGGGGCAAAGAAACCCACATCAGCAGAGCTACGGCATCCACGGCTGCTCACAACACAGCCTGGCCCCACAGGCTCCCCGAACCCCCAAAGCACACACAGGCTGATGGCTTTGGTATTCATGAATTGGAATATCTTAAACACACAGCGGCTCCAGGAAAGCTGGGGAAGGAGTCTTGGTCAGGGAGGACTGGGACGGGACACGGGGAATGGTTTTCAGCTGAAAGAGGGGAGACTGAGATGAGAGCTTATAGAGAAATGTTTTGCTGTGAGGGTTAGGAGGCCCTGGCCCAGGTTGCCCAGAGCAGTGGTGGCTGCTCTGTTCCTGAAGGTGTTCAAGGCCAGGTTGGATGGAGCTTGGAGCCCCTGATCCAGTGGGGTGGAACTGGATTAATTTCCAGCAATCCTTCCTGAGGCATCCAAATTGTATCCAAGGTCCAACTGTGTGCTCATCCCCATTAAACCAGAGTGCTAGCAGAAATCTGCTGACCAGCAGCGTTCTCGTCAGCCAGCTGCCAGGGTTGCTCTCATTTATACCTCTTCTCCCAAAGTGCAGCTATAGTTTCACACTAAAAATAGTTCCTTACAGCCTGAAGGTTCTTTGTCTCCTCTCAGCATCTACGAACTGGAATTGCAGCACAGCAGACGTGAGCAGGCTCACAGGGCACTGCACCACGCATCTCCTAAGTCCAGCGATGGAGAAACGTCATTGATGGCTTCTGGTTTGATAATGGAAAACACTGCAGCAGAAGCCACTGAGGTTTAAAAATCAGCCTTTCCGGGCTCTTTTCTTACTGCACTTGGGATCTCTATCCTGGCACAGATTGCCTTTCTGCTCGGTTATTAAATTACCTCGAGCAGCTCAGCCCTTACCTCCACCACCCGTGCAGTTTCAGCAAAGCTCCTGCAGCCCCGGCCACGCTGGAGTAGGACATTACTGCCCCATCTCCCCCCTGCCCCTAAGCTGGCTTAGCACTCAGCCTGTGTCCTCGCAGCCAGGGACGGATTTCTGGGTGTCCCCACACCCGAGACAGCTTTGTTTTTCACCTCAGCAGTGGCAGAATTAATTTGAAGTAGAAGGCTTTTGAGAACTCCTGCCCTCAGCAGGTTCCCAACCCACCCTGTCCCTCAGCCTGGGTGATCTTTGGAGATGCTCCGTGTTTGCTTGGCGCTGGGTGAATGGCGAGGGAGGATGTTCTGCCAGAAACACCCACGGGGGGAATGCTCAACTCCATAATGGGCTTTGCCAGAGTCGAGGAAGTAGAAAAAGGGAGAAAAGTCTCATGAAAAGGCATGAATTATTGATTCAGCAGGAAGAAAGTTGTTGGAAGGATGCTACTCCTGCACACTTCGGTCCGCACTGGCACCAGAGAAAATACTAAACACGCAGCAAGGAAGGCTGGTGAGGAAGCCTGAAAATGCGCTACCAGTTCTCTCACAGTGTTTTGGAGGAAACCGGGCATAAAAACACCAGGAAGGTGGCAAATCCCTAAATAAATGTTCAGCTTGGCTGAACAGCTTGGCTGGGCACTTAAGTGCACTGCTGAACGAGCATGGTGTGGCTCAAACCCAGGTGCGCTTCGGAACACGACCACCAAGCAGGATGGGAAGCGGAACCAGCACGGCTAATTCCAAAGAGCTATCGTGAAAGTGGTTTTTGCTCCAAATGACTTTTGCAGCACTGCTCACCTCCTGCTTAAATCATTTATCAGACAGGTGATGGGAAGGATGCAGCTAGCACTTACAGCCCATTTCAAACCATGGCCCCAAGAAGCTCCAGGAAGACTGGAGTCCTCGGCAGCACTCGAGAGCAGAGAGGGAGGGGGCACGGCTGGAAGCGCCGTATTCACTTGCTCTGCACTCTGCTAAATTGAGGATCATTCCAACTCGACCACTGATGTTACGTTAACGGCCACGGACCTCCAACGCTGTACTTGAAAAATAGCATGGCAACCTGAAAATCACCATTTCCCTAAATGTATTCTAACACTCTGCTATCACCAGCATCAGTTCACGTTTATCGGAAATGAAAGCAATTCCCAAGTACACATGGCTTTTACTGCCTCGGCTCGTGTGCTCTCAGGCACATTACTGTGCTGTGGACCTGTCTATTTTCCTAAATTGCTCAGCATCAAATGTTTTATAAGGGATACAAAGTCGCTTCCTTTCTTTTGCGAGCCCCCAGCCCAGCCACGAGCACAGCTGCACAGCAACCGAGAGCAAGAGAAGGTGGAAAGGAACCCTGTGCGTGTGGCTCCTGCCTGTGACCCCTGGCACACTCCGCAAAGCAGTCTGCACGCTTGGCCAAGGCAAGAGAACATCCAAGGCAAGTGGAAACACCATTAAATGAGTCATTAGCTGGAGCACTGAAACAAAGCTAACCAAAACCCCCAGGGTGCAGCACTAAAATTCTAACTAGAGGAGGACTTCAGCCACTCACTGTAGTCAATGATGCTCTGTCTGTGCAGAACAGCCCATGAGGAACATGTAGGCACTGATCTTTGGAAGAATCCGTTTGCCCTGATGTGTCACAGTTGTATTTGATCACCCCTAGCCTAAGGAAGAGTTACCAAACAGAAATCCCTGTCTGTGTAAGCTGGAGCTCAGGTAAAACACACGATCTGCGCAGACACAGCCTCTTTCGCTAACCTACAAAAGCTTGAAATCCATTGCTCTTTGGGGACGGAGCTCTGCAGCATCCACCCCCTTCTTCTCCACGCCCATCACCATTTTACAGATCTCCCTCCTCTTCCCCAAGCCACGTTTTTCAAGCTGAAGACCTCTAGATGATATTGAACGTCTCCAACAGTGAGTCCATCCCAAGTTGCTTTTTTTCACTCTACCACACACCATTCCCAAGTTCCTTACAATCCACACGCTCCAGCAAGGCCCTGCTCAAACCAGCCAGTGCCTGACGTGGGGCTGACCTGGAGGAGAGGAAGCCACGCGAGGATCCAGCTCCTGCTTAGCTCATGGTGCAGCAAGCCTCAAACCCACTGAATGTAGCTCTCCCTGCCTTGAGGGATGGCAAAACCTGAGCATTCAGAACCAACACCGACCATCACAAGCCGAACTGCACACGCGGTGCTTTCTGTAACTAAAGGAAGGCTTAACAGCCCCTCATCACAGAGAGAAGCAATCCAGTTCCCCAAACTCCTGTTACATCAAAGCCAAGTTGGGATCTTCCAGCCTGGCAGACGGCACCAGGCTGCCCAAGAGCACGAGAAAAAGCTCGGAGGAAGAAACCCCACTGTGGTTATGGAACTGGAGGAGGAGAGGTGAGGGCTGCATTGTTTAACAGAGCCCATTTCAAAACTCACCCTATCTTCTGTTTGCTCTGCGTGGGGGGTTTGCGTGCTCACCTCACCGCATTTCGTCACGCTCCAGCACAGACACAGAGGTTTTATACTTAGGAAAGGTTAATTCCCCCAGGAATTTGAACCTGTCTTTGCCTCTCTGTGTTTCTCCTTCTGTTCTCACATACGTTTAAGGTTACCTTTCCAGAAATACCTGTGACCGCTCAGCTCTAGGGGTACCGTCAACGCCCCGTGCTTTGTCTGTGTACACAACTCCATTACCCAGGAATGCTGATACACTGCAGGGAGGAACGATGCAAGCAAAACTGCTCTCTGTATCAAGAAAAATGGCCAAAGTAAACGCAATCCCAATAAACCAAACCTCCTAGGAACCTCTCTTTTCCTTCAGAAAGGTGGCAGTGATTGGTACTGGAAGACAGTCCTTTTCACTGGAGCTCCATGGAGTGAAAGCAGGTCATCCAGGCCAACAGACCTAAAAATCAGGGATGTCTGCTGTGACTGTGGAGATGTAATGTACAAACAGGAAAAGCAGTGAATCACTCCCGGCATTGATCCCTGGACTTCATTCTGAGCAGCGGGATCCCCTCAGTGCCCTCCCCATCCATCGGTCCCCAGGAAAGGCAGGAGGGGTTCTCTCAGCAAGGCCAAGTTCTTTTTTAACTTCAGAGTTGGCTTTGGCACCGGTTCCCTGTTGATATGGAAACACCCATTTGAATAAACAGTGCACACTCCACAACAAATAAGGAGGGTTTTGTGCCTCTCTCTGACTGACCATATTCATTCAGGGCCTGTTTTTGTCCCTTCAAAAGGGAGATAACGCCAGGTCTGTAAACTCCCCTTACATCAACATATATTCATTTCCTAGATGCTATTGCATCAGCTCAGCAATAACTGGTCCCTGATAAAACAGATTTTCTCTCAATGTCCCCTTTCTCTTACATCTTAAGCACTAAAGTGCTAGCGATTCAGCTATTCAGAGCTGCCAAGGACATATGAACAGAGCACGGCCAAAGGATTTCTCACGGGAGGAGGGACGGCAGTGGGAACTTGCCCAGTTCCTATGGTCCATTTGCACTATGGCAACAACAGTCAAGAATGGCTGTGCTTGACTCTTCTCCATCACTTTCATTCACAGATAAAGATGAAAAAACCCAAGAGCTAACTTAGAAAAAGAAGATCAGACAGGAGTGGGGGATGCCACTGCACAAGCCTTCATCTGATCCTGGTTTGCTTCCACACCCCTCTGACCAAAGGCTACTTGCAGCCTGGCAGGAACTCAGATAGGAGAAAACAAACTAGGAAGCGGCCAAGAGAGATAAATACAGCAGAAAAGCTAATTGGCATCAAATATATGGAAGATATAGAACTTGGCTAAGATGCACCTAAACCAGCAGAAGTGTTAGATCTTCTCTAACTCTATCTGGTTGACTTATCTCCACGCATGTGTACTTCACCTTCCCCATCTTTGCTGGACAGCCCACCAGAAGCACCTGCTTCTTCCAGACCCATCGCAGCTGTGGACCAGATGAGGGTAAAGCAAGAGGCTGTCTGTTTTGACAGCTCAAGGAATCTTAGCTCTTGCAGTTTGGTGTTTTTCAATATGGCGTTAAGAAAGAATATTGAGCAAACAGCTTGACCCCCAGGAGCTGGAGGAATTCTCCTGCCATGAGAAGTCCTGGTCCTTAAGACATCGCCCTGGTATCACTGATGTATCTGGCAATAGAGAGCTCAGAGCGCAGGAAAGAGCAGGAAGCCTCCATGCTGATTAATTCATTGTAAAGCAGAAAAGAAATTCTCCAAAAGTGCTGCTGCCTCTGCTTGCCTACCGAGCTGCAAGTGACCAGTACATCAACTGCAGCAAACACCTCCTGAAACAAGACAAACGTAGGCAACTCGCTTCTCTGCGCTGCTATCTCAGGAGTAGTATTGGCAAACACAAATGCAATGCCAGGGAACACACCATCTCTTCCCTAATCATCCTTACAAACTGCCAAAACATCATACAAGCCCAAAGCAAAACAGCAAAATCAGAAGGGGGTGGCTTTGCTGAAGCTCTTTATCATCAGAGCGAGTTCAGCCAGGTCTCTGGCATCTTCTGCCAGATGCTGGGGATGCTCAACCAGCCTTAGTGCAACACAGCACAGCGAATCAAGCCAGCGTGCTCACGGCAGAGGCGCCGGATCATGCAGACGACCTGACTTTGATATGCACAAAAATACCCCCCTGTCTGGGTGCTCAGCACTGCTGATGGAGAGGAGTGTGGCAGGAGGAAGGCATCCAAAGCCTTTTGTTTAGCTCCAGGGCAGGCTTCCCGTGCACAGGGAACAGAAAGGCTTCCTTCGAGCTCCCCTTTTTGTTTGCCAGTTGTTACACAAGCATCTTTATTGAGCATGGCAGGGAAAATAGGAATAAAAGCTTTCTTCCCCGCTTCGCTTCTTCCTCCTCTACCTTCGCCTCTCGCAGACATCATTAAATATCCCGGTATGGCTTTTTAGCCCATGAGCTGCACTGGGAACCTGACAGGCAAAAAGCTTTGTGACACTTTGGTGATCGTCAGCAGATCCCAACGCCCCAAAATAACAACAGAAGAGTAAACCAGGACTGAACGTCTCTTGAGGGAAACACACATCATTTTGCTCAACCAGCAATTCCGGCTCGCTGCTGCCTGCAGATGCTCTCCGCAATCTGCTCAGTGCAGGCGAACACTGCGCCGATGGCAGGGCCGCTCTGGCAAAACTCTGCTGCCCGCAGTGCTCCCACCAACTCTAACAAACCCAGCGCTATCAAAATAACCAACTAACGCTGTCCCATTAAGTCCCTTCCCACAGAGCACCCACGGGGCCAACGCCCCCCCAGGAGCAGCGCTGGATGGGGTCGGGGCAGGGGCCCTGTGCTTTGTCTGTCGCAGTTACGGGAGCACCAGATCAATACTATCGATGTAACTTTTGCGATGAGTAATCTGTGGTTAACGATTGCCTGCAAACTCTACCTTTGGGTAATTGTTCCTTCTGCTGATTTCAGCTTCACAATCATTTGCTTCCCAGAAATGAAAGAGGAAAAAGAGTAATGTGACATTTTTAGTTTAGCAGCCATCCCAAAATTACAAGTAACCTGGGACTTGATTACTTTCAGATTTCCGCATCATTTTATGATTTCACCAGCCTTATTCTAATGGAAAAATTATTGTATCCAGTCTCAGCTATAAGGAAGAGATGCACACAAAGCCAATGATCGCATTCCAACTCCACCATTTCCCATGGAGCAAGCTCTCCTTTGCTACAGCTGCTATCTAATGCTTATCACCCTGCGTCGGGGTGGGTGGGGGGAAGAGAATAAACAGACATTCAGGCAATGGTAAAGTTGGTTTGGGGTTTTTAGTGAAGAGCAGTACACTTGAATTGTTTTCAGAGGATAAGAGGACAACAAAAATTAGCAGTGCTGAGAGCAAGGCCAATGGAGCACCTTTTGGAAGCCCCCATCCACGACTATTGCCTGCCTCCTGCGTCTCCGCTCCTTCCTTGCCTTTCGGGAAGCCTCTTCCCCTTCCCCTTCAGCTGACGGCTCTTCCCCCTGCCAACGAGGGAATGGGCAGCCGCTTGGAAAGAGCCCACAAGTGCTCTGTCCTTTCCTGACTCCAGCCTCTTCCAAGAGGCATCCTAAGTTCATTTTCTTTGTGAAAGAGCTTAATGGCTACCTAGTAAGAAGATTAACTCTAAAAAGTGTATTAAGAAGGCAAAGAGCGTGAGAAAAACAAAACAAAGCAAGATCAAAGTAAATTCAAAGCATAAACCCGCCCCTTCTGCAAGGGCAGAGGAACAACCTCACAATGCTGAACAGTGACAAATCTGAGTGCTGCCTGTGACTTTAATAAACCCACATCTCTTGTTATTAGCTCATATCAGTGTGTCTCGGGACCAGATCCTCAGGGGACACCTAGGCATGTCCAGTGCTCCCTGGGACACTCCACTGCCACGCCCTGGATTTGATCCCAAACAACTCTAACACCTCTCCGCCCCGCTGTGGCAGCCTCCACCTCCCCCAGGTGCTGCCGTGGTACAGGTGTGTGAAAGCCTAAATGCACCTGGCTTAAGCCTCCTCACGGAGTTGTCTACAGTAGCAGGGCTTCTCCTGCAGCCAGCAGAGCAACTGTCCAAGAGGCGACCAGCCCACCTGAAACTTGAACCAGCTCTACAATTCCAACTCTCTGCAGGGACTGAAAACTAAACTCAGGAGACCAAGCTGGAGAACAGACACTTCAAAGAAGTGCTTGTGTTTGCGTGGCTCAATCCAGGCTTTTGCCTTTGCAGCTGAAGTCCCAGCTCCTTCATTGGATTAGCTAGGAACACCACCACAATCCATGCCACCTGAGAGCAGCCTGGCCCAGGTGACCACACTCAAGCACTGCTGCCCACAACGGGCCCGCTCCAAGCGGAGAGAGAGGTTGCCAAATATTTTGGATAACACACCAATGCATACCACTCTTATGCACAGAGCACTCCCCTTTGCAGAGAGTCCTCTTCTGACCTTCTTCAGGCTTGTTTTGGTGCCTCTAACCTCAAAAGCTATCCTTGGAACATGGAACTCAGTGGAAAAACCCAGTACTCGCTAGTGGTGAGGGAACCACAGTGTGACAGGAGATCTGCTCATAGTTTGGCTTCACAGAGAATGATCCCAAACAAAGAAGCATCACGGTCACACAACGGGAGACGCCAGTTTTCTACTTGGACCTTGTAACAGCAAGGAGAAAGGAGCAGGGAAGCGATGGTTGAATGTGCAGGACCTGCGTGCTCTTCCAAAAGTATGTGAGGAAACTGTTGCTAAACAGGGACAGAGCATTTCAGGATGGAGTGAGTTAAATCTCGCTGGGGTTGGAAGGCCGGTGGGTGGTTTAGAAGACTTTCCCAGGTAGGCTGAAAGTACTGGAAGGTATGGCTGCTTCAAAATGTTACGGCTGCTTCCTGCTAGATGAGTGCATGGGGCAAAAGCAGTCCCAAGGCACGGTCTGTGCCCTGCTCCACATTGTGTCAGGGGTGAAAAGCCCAAAAACAAGGGAGGGTGCAGGAGGTCCTACTGCAACTCCCAAGCCCTGGCCACCAGCACTGCTCCAGGGAGAGAAGAAGACAGAGACAGATACAAAAGGGTAAAATCACATTCTGCAGAGAGAGCATCCAGAACCTCTACAGTGATTTCAGTTGGGTGTCTTTCTGCTTAGTAAGAACCTCCCAAAACAGAGATGAAAGGACTATTCTGGCTATAATATCACTGTGCTGTTAATTGCACTGTTCCAATTAGTAGTATAGCCTGCAGTCCTGCTCAAGGAAGTTGCCAGGCATCACCACAATGCCACAAACTTTGTCAAGGCAGGAGATTCAGTCAATCAGTAACGAAAACTGAGATCTAAGGTGATTTCTCAGGCCAGAGGCGAAGGGTGCACAGTACAAGGGTTTCATTGTGCAAAGTTCATCAGCAGGACACGAGCTAATTAACTAAGCAGCTTTTTGGAACTGGTTAGTTTTCAAGTAACGGTTTTCACTTCAAACAGTTCGGCATTATCTACAAACTCAAAAACCTTGGAGTGCACTTCCCAACAGGATTTATTAACAAATTTCACTAATGGCGCTATGCAAACATCTATTTTTATCCCCAATTCAATACAAAAAGTCCATTATCTGTGCATCCAGAGACATTTCAGCAGGAAGGGCAACAGACTTCGCACTGCTGAGATGTGCAAAGCCTGCTGCCACACTCATACCTAGCGTTCTGCTAGCCCAGCTGGAAGAGCACAATTAGAATGTGATTAAAAATATAAACCAAGCAGTCTTCTCAATGCAAAGAAAAGCTATTTTACAAGCCCAGGTGTGGCTGCATACGTCAACGAAAACAGATTTTTTGCAAAAGCAACGGCCTGAATGATGCTGAGGTCAAGGCAAAACACACTGCCCCCTTCTCTTTCCATGAAAGTCTATTTATTTATAAATATATATATATATAAATTACGTAGTTCATTGCTCTGGACTCGCTTTTCTACACTGCTGATGTTGCTGCTCCCCTTGCAGACTGCAGCCAGCCCTCATTTGAAGGACTGGGGTCATTCTCAGCTGGCCAGCACTACTGTGTTACCCAAATCATTGTCCAAAGTAACTCTCATTTGCATTCTCAATAACCATGGCACCAGAAAACGCTGAAAGACAGAAAAAAATAGGTTCTCCGAAAAAAACAGTGGTGCTTTGAGGATAACCCATTTTCCAAACCAAGACAAAGGTGGTTTGAAATCTGCACAGAGCCCTCATTCAGACACCGGTTTTCTCAGAGTTGTAACAAGCTCACTCGTACCCCTCGGACTCTTCTGCTCTCGGGAAGGAGAAGAACACACACAGAGACAGCCCATGGGATACACCACAAGCATTTACTCTCATCTAAGAAAGTGGTCCAATTCACGGAGAATTAGCCAATTTTAACCTCATCTCCACTTTGGAACCACTCTTCCACGGCTGCCTGTCAGCACAACTGCCTTTCCGAAGCGATGCACAGCATCGTCTGTTCCACCAGCTGTAGCAGGGACACAGCCCCCTGACGGCCCCCGATCCGTATGCACGTACCCTGGAGCCCTGAGGACTCAGCTCCTGTGCAGACCCTTGCTGTCTCCCCTTTTCAGCAGGAAGAGGGGCCCAAAGGCATCAATATCTGGGTATTCTCCCTCCTTTCTCATGGGTATCAACAAGATGACATGTCACCTGACTCAGGCCTTGCAAGAATTTAACCTCTGTTTTCAAAGGTTGGTGTTTAAAAAGCAGAGGATCCAGTCACAGGATTCAGAAATACTCTACTCACCTTGTTGAACCTCTTCTTTTGTTTGTTTTACAGTAGAGGCTCGTTCCCTGTGATCCAGCTCCTAACCACATACAGCACCACACGAGGTCTGAATCTGGAGCTTACCTGGTCTTTCTCAGGCTTGTCAGAGATGTCATTCAGACTGGTGGAGGTCAGGTTTCTGTGGGCCATGGCTGGGCTGCCTGCAAGAACAATGTCAACACCAATTAAAGCACCCCCCGTTTCCACGCGAGCAGGAGAACACAGAGGCTCAGGCTACAGCAACACCCTTCCTTGCAGAGCGGGCATTGATGGGGAGAATTTAAGATCCTGCCAGGCTGCTTTCTGTGACTTTATGTGGCACATGGGATATTAAGATGCTATGACTTTGTCATCTCTGACCCAAAGCATTCACGCAACAGCAAAAGAGTGTAAGGACTTGCCCTAATTCCTGCCTGTGGGAGAACAAGCGAAGCAGCCCCAGGCTGCTGACATGGAAGCTGCTAGGTCAGCCAGGACCCAGCCACAAGCCCATCTCTCCTCAGGGCTGGGACCCTCATTGTCATCCCACCTGCAGATCCCTCTCCAAAGTAGATGGCACTTGCCCTGTGCTCCTCGGCATCCCAGACTTGGGTACGCAGTTCACGCCGTGAGGGAGGCTGGTCCTTCAAAACACTAGAGAAGAAAAATCTACCTCTTTTCAATAAACTCATGAAGTAAGCTTACAAACCTTAAGTGTTCTACCGATTAAAACAACGTACGCACCACCTCGATAGACCAGAAGTCACCAATTCCTAACACCAGAAACCCAGAGAGATAAGGGAAACTCCCAGAAATGAAAAGCTGAAACGAGTCACCTCCATTTCTTTCTCAAAAACTGACTGTTCACTGTAAGCCCAACCCGCTGGCATTCAAGCGCTGCGAAATGGCTAGCGGCGGGCCAGCCTTGTGGGCTGCTCAGCCTGCTTGTTCTTGTGTTCTCAGAGACCAGCAGGACACATGGAAGTGGTTCCAAAGAGCTTGGAAAAAAGCTCTGTGATTTCAGAATTCATTTCTACAACTCCACTGAAAGCAGCTGTATTAAAACTGAAGGAACCCAGAAATAGCCATAATGGTCAAAGAATAAAAAGAATTTAATTACATATATAAACACATATATATATAGAAAGACTGCTGGGATAGATGCAGCATCACAAAGCACAGCAGTCAGTATGCATTTATTTAATTATTCTGGATTTTTCCATCCCTTCTCACCCACGCTTGCAGGAATCAGAAGTGCAGCAACAGGAGCTATTATCACAGTTTCTGACCCTGAACAGAACTGGAAAGGCAGAAGCTACCCAAAAAGAAATGGCACTGAGGCATTTCCCAGCTTGGGCTATGTTTTGAGGCAATATTGATTAAACCTGTGCTTTGATCTCTGCACCAAACTGGAAGTCCAAGTTGTTCAGTGTTCCTCAGCTCCCGGAGCAAACAAACTCTATAACAAATCAGCATAACAGGCAAAACGCGGGAAAAAAGAGGGAGGAGGAGGAGATCTGGACTGGGTTTACTTTTCAACACCTTCAGCATGGATCTTAAGTGTTCCTCCCTACAAGCCACTTGGAATCACAATGCCCCTGCTGCGCACTGTTGCCGCAGCCAGCAATGCCAACACAGCGAAGGCCAAGCACCAGCAGATAAATTAGAGATCACAAAAGGGGGACCCCCAGCTTTTCCTCTCCCTGCTCTCACTGCAAGCCAGATTCACAACCACACCTACCTCTACAAAGTTTTCACCACTATATTTACTCACAGAGTGACAAATGCCACTTGGAAGCCTGGTTTGAGCTACGTGTATTAGTAACCTGTCTCTTAATTAATTAACAAGGCAGACTTAGCAACTCCTACCAATTTTGCTTCAAGGTTTGATGTAGATCTGGAGGAAGGAGATAAACACAGACACAAAGCAGTAGACAAGGGATGGGACTTGCTCAGGTGTGATGCGTCTGCTGCACAGCATAGATAGTGCTTTGCTCATAACACCTTGTTATATATGAATAAATAAATAATAAATAAAGGAATAAATTAATATTTAATAGATATTTCTGTTTGGTAAAAAGCAAGGCTGGGCAAAAGACCCCAGAATAAGCTCAAGATCTGGTAAACTTGAAGCCCATTATTGAGACCCAGGGCTCCTCGTTGTGCAATTAATCACCTTTTAAAGGTTGCCCAGACACTGCCAACCCTGGGAACTCTTCCATGAGAATATAATGCACTCAACAGTTAACATGGAAGTCGCTCGACTGAAGCTGCTCTGCAAACCCGAGCAAAGGATACAAAACTGAGAACCAGAGACGCCCTTTCTTGAAACTGGGCAGCTTGCTCCCATCAATAGCTGGTGTCACGCAGCTCAGTGAGATAAAGCAAAGCTCCTATCAGTTTCTACCACCTGTGCTACCAAGTGAGAGGAATTAAACAGATCTGGAGCCCTGCAGAGATGGAAATACCACTGGGCTGCTCTCAGAGCCTCCCAAGTGGCCAGGGCACAGGTTTGGGATGGCTCCTCTGGATGGGGAAATGGCATTGCATAAGTTTGGGTTCCTCATACCAAGCCTTGCCATCAGACCTCTGGCATGGCTAATGACTCCAAGAGAGAAGGAACCAGGTTTGGCTTCCACAAAAACTTTGAGCAAGGGTAGAAAATACTCATGATTTCATTTTATACAGTTGTTAATGCTGTTCCAATGCATTTTAGCTGCAGAAAGAGGCCACTGCTGAAGGTATCCTTTCATGTTCTGCAGACTGCTTTGGTGGTTTCCCAAATCTCTAGGTCGAGTCCTGGGGTACAGGGACTAAAATGAGGGCCCACAGCTTTCATAGCTGAAATGTTTCCCAATTACATTTGTTTGCTTTGTTAATTAGATGTCAGTGACTTTTAGGAGATAATCACTCTCCTTTCTAGAGGAAGCGGCTCATGACTCTATTGCCTCTTGCTAGCAGCCCCTTTCTCGCAGCAGCACCACCATAACCACATCAAACTCGCAGCAGCTCTTCTCAAGGCATCACGTATCCATTCCAGATGTGGACAGACCCATGTGCTAAAACACCTGTCTGTCTTTTCCAGTTGTATTTAATAAATACAAAACCCTACAAACATGACCTTGACCAGACTCTGAACCCATCACAGCTACAGCAGAACAGGACAAGGCTGAATGAGTGCATGGAACCTACAAATGAGGGACATCAGAAAAAGCCCTGGGCAAGAAGCAGCAAGAACCTCTAGGCAGAGGGCTCTCAGGAACATCCTTTGGTCATAATTGGAATACTCTGGATGAGGAATGCTGCCCATAAATCCCTCACTAGTGGCTCTGCTCTGGTATTTTCTCTAAAGAAACCTCTTGTGTGACAGTGCTCTTGCTTCCATGAGTGGCAGAGCTCCTACCAGGAGGGAGGACCTACGCCCGAGAGGAAAGCCAGCCTGCACTCATTTCTCAGAGCTCTCCTCACAAAGAGCTGTGAGCACGTGAGCCACAGCTCCGACTTCTTGGCACAACACACAGACCTGATTCACCCCCTTTTGCTGTCACGGACCAGCCTTGAGAGATCTGAGCACCAAAACTTTACAAGGTACTCTTTGTACTTCAGAGGCAGAAAGCGTCTTGCAATCCCAACTTACACTGAGCTCTCAGGGTAAGGTGATTTCTATCTCCATCTCCCTGCAGGAAATGTTCCACTTAATGCTGACAGCCCAAATCCTCTTGAGTGTGCAAGATGACTGTTCTCCTCTCAAGTTTGGTGTCTGTGTGCATCAACCTTTGAAGATGCCTTGCAAGGTCCTCAAGTTCAGACTAGTCTCACTCAGTACTGACTCTGACGACCTTCAGAACGCAGACTGGAAACCACAAGCACCACCTTCTACCAGCTTTGCTGACCTAAGGAACTTGACAGTGTCCCAGCCTGCATGCACAAGTTTTCTCCAAATCCCTGAATTTATCTTGACTGCCAAACACAGTCACTAACAGAAAAATGCTGCTAGAAATGCGAGATGCAACATGAGCAACGTTGGCTCAAAAGCCATTTAGCTTTGTGGATGCTGTGGTCCAAATCTGTACAGCCTAAAGCCCTTTAGACTCAGGTTCCCTGAGTCACCTTTGAAGACCCACAGCCAGGAGAAGACATGTCCTACGCTTAGTTTTTAACGTACATATGACAAGCCTGCCCCTAAGAGTGACTCCCTGCAGAAGACTCAGCCATTAGGAGACTGCAGTGACAGGAGGAAATCTCAGTCCCTGGAGCATCTTAAGCTGAAAGAAGGGAGATTGAAAGGAGATCTTAGGAAGAAACATCCTCTGGTGAGGCCCTGGCCCAGGCTGTCCAGAGAAGACATGGCCGGCCACCCCTGGAGGGGTTCAAGGCCAGGCCATCCTGATCCAGTGGGAGATGTCCCTGCCCATGGCAGGGGTGGGACTGGATGGGCTTTCTATAGAAATTAAAAGACTTAAACTCACTTTATTTTTAATATTGCACTGGTGGCAAAACTCATGAAGCCCTTTTAACACCCAAAAGATACTTCAACAGATGAAGGAAACGGGGTTTCAGAGGGAAAACATACCTGTACCATCCAAGATGAAGGAAAGAGCAAAACAGAGTGAAATACAGCAGCAAGTGGGAACAGTGAGGATAGTTGGGGGTACCACGGGCAGCCAGAGCAGCAGCCACTCCACAGAGAACCCACCCTTCCCACTGTTAATGCAGCAGCAAGCATTACGAGAGCATCTGGGGCGCGTCACCCCTCTTCTTCCTCTCCTCTCCCCGATCCCGCCCACCCCTCTGCCCCCCTGCCCGGACTTACTGAGCCATCCCATGCTGGGGCTGCGCTGCACCTGGATTTCATCATCCAACGTGCGGGTGGCGAGGCAGGGCACGGAGCTCTCGAGCGGGCTGCGTGCTTGTGCGGTGCAAGCAGGAGACAGTGGCAGCAGCAAAGAGGAGGAAGAAAGCAAAGTTGAAAAGTCAAAGAAATAAAAAATGCAAGAAAGAAAAGGCACAAGCAAGGCTGAGGAGAGAGAATGTTGGAGCGTCTGTGGATACACGCAAGGGCAAATTTCGGCACAGCTGGGTGACCAAAGCCCACTCATTTGGAGCACATCACCTCCTCTGTAGCTCCACCTCTCAGCGTCTGGACTCAGCTTTCCAGCCCCAGTGTCTAAAATTCAGGTGTCTTAGAAGCAGGTTTCAAGCAACTGAGCCCGGCTGCGCCGTCCCAAGCTGTGGTGTGGTAGTGGAGACACACAGTGCTTCTGAAAACAGACCAGGTCACGTCCCTGCAGGAGCCAACTTTGAGCACCCCGACCATACGCCTGCACCAATTCCAGTTTGGGAATGTGTACCTTATCCTGCAATGCTTCAAATCATGGGAACAACTAAGAACATTGGTGGGGTTTTTCAAGCGTCCCTTGAAAACAAGTCTTTTCTGACTGACCCTTTTCTTCTCCCGCACCGTTGTTTTTCAGCTGGCACCACCACTAAATGCTCTAAAGGGACCGAGGGTTCAATTTGTACAAAAAACACTTCAGAGAACAAGAAATACATTAAAAATTCATAAATAAAATAAACATTTCAGAGGGGAAAGTTTCCAGCTGTTGCTCGCCACCCTTCCTCCGCATCAGCCACTGCCGTGCAGACAGCCTAAGGGTTGTTCCAACTGCACTCTTTCCAAACCACGCTGTCAGCACAGCGTAAATAAACCGAGCTCCTGAGGTGTCTGGGCAGCCCAGATGCCATCGGCATAGCGGTGGGTAGCGTGCCACTATTTACGGTGGTTAAACACACTTAGACACATCACAGCTTTCTGCCACCTCTGCCAGCTTGGTTTGAGTCCGCTGCAACCACTTTTCTTCAACCAAAGCCTCTCGCGGGTGTGAAATGACACAAAATGCTGGCAGGGAGCTTTATGTGTCAAAAACAGGCAGTGAATGCCAGCACTGAAGCCCTGGTAAACAGGGATTAGAGTCCTCAGGCAGCTGCACGAGGAGCAGTGAGCACCGCTCTCGTTTTAAACAGCGGTACAGCCTCAAGGTGTGCCACCTGGGCAAGCAGACACGGCATTTAGCGCAGGGCTTTGTGGCAAATGCTGCACCCTGGGCCAGGGAAGGACACCAAGAACTCTTAGAAAGCCAGTCAACAAAACAAGATGCATAAAACCCCCATCAAACCCCCCTGGCAGGAGCTCAATCAAAATGTAAAATTCAAATGTCCTTGTTGGGACACTTGATACAGCTCAGCCCTCTACCAACAAAAGGAAGGAGAAGGGTGGTGTCTTTGTAAGGTAACTGTGAGTAATGGCTTGGTACAGCTCAGTCAGCTCAGCTTTTTGATAACCATCTCTTTCCTGCTGGATGGACAGCAAAGGAGCGCTTTGATTTATCCTCTGCCATCGCCGGCAAGCAAGAAGTCAACATCTTTTGCCCAATTTCTTTCCCAAGAGAAAAAGGGCTTCTGCAAAAACATCCTCCAACAAGTACGATCCCCACATCGATCCCTGAGACGTGGTGATGAGCAACAGGCACTCAGCGCACACCTCTGCCCTCAGCGGCATTGTATTTCGGCCAGTCTGATGACTACTGAGTCTGCTCTTCAAAAAGAGCGGTGAAATACAAGAAAGGGGTGGCGGATGACTCTGCTAAGAGGGACCACAGAGCCACCAGGGCATCCCTGGTGAGGTTCGTGTTGGCCATGGATGGGGCTGCTTTATACAGAGATCCCCAATACGCAACAGAGTGAAACTACGCTCCTTTTCACACCTCAAGTCTTAGCAGCTTCTGCTCATTCACCTTTTCTCCTGCTTTATCCATAAAGAACACCTTCAGACACTTTCAGAAGTTGTATTTATGATCAAATACACCACCAGAACAGGAGTTTACTAGAACTTCTCATGAGGCTGAGAGGTGCAGAAAACTTAAACAACTAAGTTCTTAGGGGTCTAAAGTGCTCTGAAATAAGTGAGGCACAGGCACCTCAATATCTTCAAAAATCATCGCCCAGGTGGTTATTTCCAGATTTCAGATCTAACAAAAAAACGTGAAACTGCTCATTGTTTAATTTGGGTTTTAAGCCTAATTGCCCTGAAAAAAACAAGAAGGCAAATCATGGGCAGAATCCATGCTAATGGCATTAAGCTGAATTGTTTCCTAAACAGACGTTTCTGAAACTAATTTCATACAATTAGGTACCTACCAAAATCACAGGTTCTGAATCCCTTGTGATTGCCCAGTAAGAACCAGTAAGCTGCATTATATTTTTACACATAATCCACAGCGAGGTCTGGTTCCGCTTCAGCAGAGACCACTTCATCAACAGCCCTAATGAACACAGAATAACCGTGTCCTGTAACTCCCATCTCAGCGTGTTATGGGTGACCTGGAGACACTAAGTTCCCTGTTCAGTGGTGGCAGTGAATGTCAGCTGAGCAGAGAGCCGCGCTGCTCCCCACAGACCCTGCTCCGTCTGTCGGCTGTGCGGAGATGAAGAACGCTGCACCGCGGAGCTGCCTTTCCCACGGACCTGGCAGCACCATCAATATTGGATGAGAGCTTCACCAGTGCTGCAACGAAAGGTGGGCTCTGAAAGGAAACACCTACCTGGACGGAAACCCCATGGAGGTTTGTGAGGGCCCGGCACTTTCGTTATTCTGATTTGCTGTGCTGAGAGACAGCTGTGCTCCTGTCAGCCTCATTAAATTTGTATCTGTCTAAAGGACAACTCTGCCTCCTGAAGCATTCATTGAGTTCGAGGGAGCGTGGTAGAACTCCATCAAGCCCACCCTGAAGTTACTTTTTCATTAAAGTGTAAATAATAAATAACAGTAACGGCTCTTCATCAAGTATCTCCCTTTGTGTGGCCGTCCCTGCCTCCTCACGTCTCAAAGCACTTGAGCTGTCATGGAACATAATGCATTATACATTCGCACAACACAGCAGCAGCCCAGGTGGGGATGTGGAGGTGAAACAACACGAAAGCAGTGGCTGAAGGTCAGCCAGCGGGCTAGGAAGAGCCAGGAAGGAATGAGCCCAACTGAGACAGGGATCCGCACAGCCCCTTCAAACAAGAAACAGAAAGGAATGAGAAATGAAGTCACTCAGGGTCCAAATAAAGGGTGTCCTTGGCCATGAGAAATAAGCTGGAGTGAGGACACAGATGAGTGACCCCCATCAGCATTCTCCTCCCAGGATAAACACATTATTTTCTTTTTCACCAGCCCGGGATGTCCAGCTCCGTGCAGCGCAGAGACAGGGCTACCAGCTGAGGCACAGTTAAACAGTGCACTCTGCATCATTTACCTTCCAACCCAAGTGCTAATTGGTCTGTAAGACCCTTGAAGGCCCCTTAAGGAAGGACTTGAAGTGCCAAAAGGAAGAACTCCACATCCACCAGCTGCTGAAAAAGGAGGAGGCTGTCACAAGCACATGGTGCAGTCAAACCAGATGCAAATCAGAGGAGGAAGGTGGATGCCCCCTGTAAACAGAGACCATCTTAACCTCTTCTGTTAGACTCCCATCATGTCCCAAGGAGGCACTACTCATTAAAAACACCATACAAGTCAATCTTAAAGGATTCTTTACATCTCCAGGCCTTAGGAATTCCCTGAGACAGATACTCAGAATAGAGCACTAAGCTTGATTACTTGCTCAACCAGAACACAAGACAAAACCCATCGCTGCCCAAACCCATCGGCACCGCCAACAGCCGGGAGCCACCAGCTCGCCTGTGAGGTTAGGTCAGACTGTGGAATCACGGGCACTCCACAGGCCAGCTGGGAAACAACTCTCCCTGTTCCCATAACCCTCGGTGACGCAATGCCTACCTGGAGGAACAGGGCCGGAGCCAAGAAACCCCTACACCACACACAAGGCAACTGAGCACCTGAGTGGTGTGCGCTAAACACATGTCCCTCTTTTGTTTTGCTTCCCATTCAGTGTGGTCAGAGTCCAAGGTTCTTCTCCTCAAAGCAAACCTCCCCATTTTTTCTTTTCAAAGGTCCAGAAAGAGTCACGGAGGTGGTAACTGATACCTACAGACAGCACTACAAATAATCCTTCTGCATTTTACCTGCCACGGCTGTTTCCTTCTTTTAACAGAAAGCAGAGGCCTCCATACAAACAGTGGGCAGGACACAACAGAAAGCCCGTGAGCATGTGCTGGAAAGAACATTGTTTCTTAGTCCCAACTGCAAACAAACAGGAATTACTTGCTGGGCACCCAGTCTTGACATGACTGAGGCTTCCTCCGGGGATCTGAAGGGCCTGGCTGAGTTAAGGGCAAATCACGGAGGCACCTACAAATGTTACACCTGGCAAACGGGCAGGGAAGCTTGAGGAGCCACAGTTTAGCTCACGCTCCTGCCCACCACTCCTTCAGTCTCTGGCTCTCCCCAGGCGCTCCAGTCTGGGTACATCACCCCGTTAGCAAGCTGGCTGGCTCAAGGCTTGGGGAACGTGCAGGCCAAACGCAAAGCCTGGTGATACCCAGAACACTTCCCCTCACTGCAGTGTGCTCCAGAGGAGGGTCCCCTCTCTCTAGCACACACCAACCACCTTGTCCAGCCCCGCTGAGCTCCTTCACCAGAGCTTTACAGGGCTCTGCAAGGCACAGCCCCTCTCTGCTCCGCTGGACTCCTGCAGGGGTACTCCACACAAAGCTGCACATCCAGGACATTCCCTTCTTTCACGTTATTGGCCTTGGTGTTATTCACTTAACCACCGCATTTTCAAGGCAGTCGTACATGACAAGAGGCACCATCAAGAACAATAATTACTTTTCACATGCACATACATACATGCCAGCTGCAAAAGGAAAAGATGATAAGAAGTAGGAAGTATTGATAAAGTATGATAAGAGGTTAGGGAAAAGTGTTAGGCTGAGTTTTAGAAGCAGCATGCAGAAAGCTACGAGGCCTTAGATGGAGTAAGGAAAAATAATTTCTTCACTTGCTTTCATTTCTCTGTATTTTAAAATGCCAACTTCTAGTCAGATTCCTAGACTGCACCGGGAGGCAGTTACAGAACTCCAACACAGAACAAGAGGTTTAAAGCTCCTCTTTGTGATTCCCACTCGTAAGAGATCGCAAATCTCACTGAATGGGGGAGTGCAGAGTGGGTGCCAAGGCCTCTCTCGCTGTCTGCATCTACACATGCAAACGCTACAGGCACCGCCACAAACTCCATGCTATCTACAACACCATTTTTAGACAGAAAAGTAGTCACAACATACACCATGAAACACATTTTAGGATGACCAAAGCAAGATGGACATCAGCTTTACCCACACTGGACAATGAATGCTTGGCAATAAAACGCAAGCTAGAGGTTCCTGTTCAAATAATTTTTGAATAGGAGTGTCATCAAACACGTACAGAAGCTTTGTGTCTGCCCAAACATTTCAGACGATCAGCCTTTTAGTTTCAGGCATGGTTGGAGTTTTTTGTAAATCTCTCCGTCCTATCATCGCTCCTGCCTCATCTCCTACCCACCAGCTGCGAGAGCACCTCTCTGCCTCCCCGGTACCTCCTGCCTGTCACCTTCCCTCTCCTCTCCCCCTCAGTCCAGTGAAGATATGGTTAGAGCGATGTGCCACGGACAAAGCAGCCTGCAGAGCCCACCACTGATGGGTCATCAGTACGGGTCTCACTATGCTAATCATGGGTTAGAAAAGCATTGTCAGGGCAACGCAGTTAGTTGCTGGCGGGCGAGTTTGGTGGGTTGCTTTACAAGGGAAGGCTATAGCCAGTTAGCCTCTGCATTACCATTATCGGGGTTGGAAAACATCCTACTTGCACTGGAGACGGTCTTTCCGATGTCAGCCAGGGAGCGCAGGTTGGACTTCTTGGTCTGGTGCCGGTGCTTCCTGAGCAGCGTGTAGGTGACCTTGTCCTTCAGTTCCGGTTTCAAAAGCCCTGTCTCGATCTGATTGTCCACGACCATTTCTGTCGCAGGCAGAGAAAGGGGTGAGGGAGAGGAGAGGATGGTTAATCACAAAACATAAATCCCAGCCACATTAAGGGAGAGACACGATTCATTCACACCCCACCCTGAGGAGGCTTTCCTTCCCATCTCAAAACCACCACCAGGTTTTGCTCTTTTATTTTTGATGGGAATCTCTTTTTGACCTTTCTTTGCAAACGGAATGCAAGCATTTCCACCCAGCAAACCCCATCAGCATGTACCTATTGTACCGAAACTGCCACCGAGCCCATCTCTGTTCCACTGTACCCAGGGCAGGATGGTTCTTAGTTCAGAGAGGGAGTCTGCTCTGACCCTGTAGTTTTGTGAAGAAGCCACAACTACATTGCAAGTTCCAGTGTGCTCCCCAAAAAAACAAGGAAAAACTTCCCTCGGACTCAACAAGACCTGAGTTCACCTCGCAGGCCTCCAGTAAAACCTAACGTAATGACAGGAAGGAATCCTGGGGACGAGGAACTAATTAAATCGCTCACTCTCAGAGCTGAAGTGATGGTGACTACAAAAGGCAGAACTTGCTCCAACTGTCACACGACGTTTCATGTGGCTTTGCCTTTAACTGAATCACCAAGATAAAAGGCTCCCAGCCCACTGCAAGGACTGCTCACTTCCCATCAATTCTTTCCTCTCTGCTCCCCCGTCCCAGAGGAGAGAGAAAAAAAAAGCAGGCAGATTTATTAAGACTCTATTGTGCATTAAGTCTCACATTAAGTTGTTCCCTTGATGACTTCAGTTTTAACACGCTGTCCCCCAGGGGAAGTGGCAGCTCTGATTTGTCTACCGGTAACTTTTATTTGTGCTAATAATAAAAGTTATGGGAAGGAGGAGGCAGAACATGCATCACATTTGCTAACTCAGTGAGTCAGAAAGTCGTTCTCTCTAGCCACACAAGAATCAAAGCCTCTTCAGATCACCGGGAACAAAAGCCCAGCTCTTCCACCTGACCTGGGAAGGACGATGCTGTGAGTGTTGGTAGGGGCATACACAGCATAGGGTAAAAAGGTTTCTTTCTGTTAAGTGCCATTTTCCTGGAAGCTTTTGTTGTTCCTATTTTTTGTTAGTGATGTTTGGGATACTTCCTTCAGAACAACACGTCTGTCCCCACCTTCTTCCTTCCACGTTCCCGATACAACACAAAACAGCCAAGAGAGCCTTGTGTTTTTCTTTCCTGCACCTCACTACCAGACCCCAACCAAGTGACAGTGATTAAATCATTCTGGAGACCAAATCTGCAGGCTTCCAGGACAGCCCAATCTATTGGATTAAGGGTCTAAACCAACAAAACTACCCCACCTGTGACGGTGCTACAGCAACAGCAGCCACCGATTCATAATTTAATCTCCCAGGAATTAGATTTAATTTGGGAGTTGAAGAAGGATATTGGAAGGGACATCTCCAAGTGACTTCAAAAAGATATTTAATGTTTGAGGGCTAATGTTGGGACCACTGACATCAGCTGCTATCTTCTGGAGCATGTTCAGCTGCAGAATAAAACTTCAGAGGCTTTGGGGCTGGTTTTTTTAAGCTGTGCATTTGGATATACAGACACGAAAATAAAGGAAGACAAATGCCACCATAAGCACCTACAAAGACAAGCCCAAAACTCTGTAGGTAACGGCAGAGGCAGCTTTTGTAATTCCAGGCCTTACAAACTAGTGCAACACCCAGTAATTCCACGCCAGGACAATTTGGAGCCTGGTTCCTGAGACTGATTCAAAGCACTGAGTTTTGAGGCAGGTTATTTCATTTTGCTCTCCCACACCTCTGCCCTCAGCGTTGTGATTGAACTATCTCCACTGGACGGCTCGCTTCTACAATTTACTTTTGAACGTCTCCTCACGCGTCATCGGGAATGTGGTAAAGCCCTCAGCAATGTCACTAAGTGTCATCCCAGGTCATGACTACTTTGACTGGAAAAATCCTGCTGCCCCATTCAGCAGTGAAGCACCAGCTGGTCCTGTGGCTGCTCTTCACTCTCCTTTGGTGGAGGGGAGCACCCCAGCCCAGAGCCTCACCTGCCTCCAGTGCCCCTGGGGCCTCACCCAAGAGCACAGTCTGACCTCTTGGGCCAGAAGAGAGAGGTGGCTTTTGACACATCCCATTACTGATGAGGAACATAAATCAAGTCAGTGTATGCTATCCCTTTCGCACACACTTGGTGGTATCTTAGGATGTAACTTAGGATTCTGCTTCAGGATCCAAATGAAGCTACATCATCCCCAAAAAGCAGTTCAAGGGAAGCATTAATTATCACCCGCATCGATTCTTTTACTCTTCTTCCTGAATTGAGAACAACTCTTTTAATTTACCTATTATCCTTCTCCATGTACTTTCTAGTTTCCCCTGTTATTCCTTAGAGGATTATTTCTTTATTTTCCTGCCCAGGGCAGTGGTGGAGTCCCCATCCCTGGAGGGGTTCAAAAAGCATGCAGACATGGCACTTTGGGCCATGGTTTAGCAGGCACGGTGGGGCTGGGCTGACGGTTGGACTGGATGAGCTTAGAGGCCTTTTCCAACCTTAACGATTCTAGGATTCTGTGATTCTCTTTATCTTCTTCATAAAACCAACAGTGAAACCATCATCAGGGTTAACAGAAATCCGTAGAGAAGAGCCAAGGGCAAGAACCGAGGCAGCTTTACTCACCCACCACCTGTGGGAGAGAAGAAGCTTCCATATCCAGCATGATTGAGCCTTTCTCTATACACGTCCTCAACTCGAACAGGCTGTGGAGGGACAAGGTGGCCACGTGCGGTTTGCTCCATCGCTCCCCGCCTTGTTCAACCTTCTCCTCAAACTTGATCCACCTATGAGAGGGCAGAGCAATGAGACTGCGTTAGTTCTGGCTCCTTGCAGGCACACAGCTCTGGGAGCAGTGACAAGCTGAGCCACCACCGCATACCAACAAGTTCAAGCACACGTATTTTCCCACACGGCTCCGAGGCTGCAAATCCACGATCAAGTTGCAGAGGCTTAATGAATCAGTATGTGTCAGCTGGGTGTCAATAATGCTCTGCCTGCTGCTCAACCACTGCAAATGTGAGGTGAAACATGTTATCTTAATAGCTTTCACCAAGACTTAAACTAGCACGCGTTAGCTGATGTTTGCTCCAGGCCAAGAGTACACGGGAAGCTTCATTGACTCCAGACATTCCCTCCCTGGTCTGTACACCCAGGCCCTACATCAAAACCACCACCATAACCCAACCACTGCTTCATCAGACCCAGCAGAGAGGACAGGTCACCACCTGCACGCTTAGATAAGCTCAAGTGAGAGAGTGAGCACTACGGCTCCATAAAAAGGATGGGGAAGAAGAGCAAATCAGCATTTCTGGAAATAAGGTGATTTATATTCAAATACAAATTGTGAAAACTGCCAAAACTCATCAGGACCAAACACTACAGGCTGGCACGGGCCAAAGGGTGGAGGAGAAGAGCACGTTCCAACCAAAGCTGAAGATGTTCCCAGCAGAACAAGTGAGCCACGAAGGGAAAAGACCGAAATTAAGGGGCTCGTTCTTTTCCTCTGCTCTCCAGATGTTGTTTAATGATTTAACAAAGGAGGTCTGGAAAAAACAGAAACCTCATCTCTAGTTGACGATTAGAGCAAAGGTTAAATCTTGGTCTGTGTAAAATACTCTTTACATCCCTAAATCCCTGTCCTAAGAGCAGGCGAGCAGGAGGCTTTTCCCCACCTCCACCTCCAGGCTTGACCCTGCCCTTGGCTCCGCTGCCCCCAGCCCAGGAGGGAGCAAACAGCTCCTTTGGTAGAGCTTGAGGAGGAGCTTTTCCCCGGCTCCGACCTTCGCTGTGCTGGGAAAAGGGGGGGAATTGCCTTCCTTTAGGGCAGCACCCAGTCGTGGCCTTGGCATAAGCTCAAAATGTGGGAAAAGGAGGGCATTTTTTAATACTGAACTACAAAGCAGACATGCTTTTTCTTCCTGTCCAGAGAAAACCCACGGCAGGGCTTGGAACAGGACGGGCTTCACAGATCCTTCCAGTCCAAACTGTTCCATGATTCCATAGCATTTTAATGTACGTGGAAACTGTAAATTCCAGGAGATTATTAAGGCAAAAACACCACCCATAAAGGTAAGGAGGCTCAGAAAGCGGTTCCACAGGATATTATCAACACCAGGTGAAGCTGTATTTACTCTTGATAACGAAGGACGTGACGATGAATCAGTAATGCTTTTTGATCGTAACAATCTCTTTTGGTGCCCTTTTTTTTTTTTTTAAAGCTGCTTTTTAACTCAGTCTGAAGGCTGGATTTGGTTTTGAATTACTAAGGTTCACAAAAACCTAAGTGTTTCCAAGGACAGCTGTGGGATGTGGCCACTGCAAACCTTGAATCATGGAATAGTTTGGGTTGGAAGGGACCTCAAAGCCCATCCAGTTCCACCCCTGCCATGGGCAGGGACACCTCCCAGTGGATGAGGGGCTCCAAGCCCCACTCTCATCGTGAAGAATTTCTACCTGACGTCTAATCTAAATCTGCCCCTCTCCAGTTTATACCCATTTCCTCTCATTCTATCACCACAAGCCTTTATGAACAGTCCCTCCCCAGCTTTCCTGTAGCCTCTTCGGGTACTGGAAGGCCGCTATAAGATCTCCTCAGAGCCTTCTCTTCTCCAGGCTAAACAACCCCAACGCTCTCAGCCTGTCATCCCAGAGGCTCTCCCTGATGGGTGACTGAGATGCAGTTTGTCCCCATGGAGGCCACAAATTCCAAAGCATTTGTCCCTTCAGTGAAAGCCTATTATTCATGACTACTGGTATTTGCTTTCTGTTTGCTTTTCTCACTCAACCCACAATACAAATACAATAAACCAAATTTTAACTCCAAACCAGTCCGAACGATCCCCTGCTCTATGGACGCAGCCCCTGGAACAGCTCTTTTCTCAGGGAGCCTCCACGGCCATCCATTCCAGTGGGAATTCAGTGCCTTCCCAATGCCCTGAAGCAGCTTTAGGCACTCGGTTCTGAAGTCCCCTCTGAAGCCCCAGTGCACACCAACCCCTAGACAAACCAACACTACCTCCTTCGCAAACCAACACCGTCCCCTAGGCAAACCAACGCGAGTGCTTGGTTAAGCAAAGCCTTCCACATGGCTTTCCATATGTTCATACGTCCATAAGTTTAACCAATATCTGCTTCCCATCACGTGAATACAGACTTATAGAGCTCCCAACAGAGCTTCCCAAGCGCTGAAAGCCGCGCTGCCTGCAGCCTAGCAGCACTGCAGTGTTCCAGGGCAAAGCATTATCTCCACTGTTACACGAGAAAGCAAACAACCAAATTACCTTCCTCATCTCTACCCCACTCTGCTCTTGACATCTACACATTCCTGCTGCCGGCCAGCTGTACTCCACGTGCAAGAGTTACTCAACACTCCCGTGACCGTGTCAGAGAACGTAAACCATCCACGTTCTGTTATATCTCTTCACCCTGGAAATTACACTGAAGGCTCTCCTGGCAGTGGGAACTTCTGAATTCAAGAACCTATCAGCATCGTTGGCTCCAAATGGCTGAGATGTACAAGAAAAATCTGCCACCGGCACACTTGGTTGCCTCCAGAATAACACCCTCTGCTTCCTAATGAGCCTCAAAATAGACTGGTGGCCACCAGCTGCTTCTTTTCCTACCTTGCTTTTTATTCTGTAACGATGGCTAAAATGCAAACACTCGCACCTTAATGTAAGAACCTGCCTATCTGCACCAGGTAGATCGATTATGAGACCCAACAAAACGAACAAGGAGCACCCAGTGACCCAAAACTTCAGGTTACCTTTTAACAAACCTTCCCTTTTCCTGCTCTGTTTTTAATAGGCTTTGTGGGGAATCCCTGCGTACACTAAGGATGCCTTCCCAAAGTGGCCCTTTGTTGTGACCCACGGCCCCACACCACGAGGTGCTAACAGGCAAGAGGATCACGCAGAAGAATGAGACATCTTCAAGCCCTGGTCATTGGCTGATCTTACCCAGGGACAATGAGAGCCTGCTCATAGTGTGGTTGCAACACAGCCAAATTGATGTGAATCAAGAACCAGGAGGGGCAACTTTAGGTTCCCTTCTGGAAACATCTTTTGATCAGTAGCTTTAAGGTTCTTGCTAAAAGATATCTCATGTTGTGTCCCAGTTATGTTTCTACTGACCAGGACAGCTCTGGAAGGGATGGTATCCTTTGCTAAACCCTTTTAATACGCACTTTCTTTCAAGTCCTAGGCCAAACTGGCGCAGTGAGCTGTGTAGCTGGCAGCTCCTCTGCCTGCTGAAGCACAGAGCTCACCAGCACTGGCCAGTATGTCCTGCAGCAGGAGCCGCTGCGTAGCCTCCAGCAGGGTTTGGTGTGCAGGATTAGGTCATTTCAGGAAGACAGTGAAAACTCCTGAGCAATCCTAGACTGTGCAAGACCATTATCATCAAAATCACATGACGTTGGGCCAAGTTTAGGAATGAGAGTGCCTGACCAGCGTGCATAAAGCATTTAACATATATGCATGTATCTTTAAAGAGGGAGAATCATATATACATGTATGCAAAGATGTGTGAAAACACATAAAACCAGAAATCAGTTAGAAAAGAAGAAAACCTCCCTTCTTCTCTACAGCCACCAGGCAGCATGAAGACTGCAAGGCACAGGGGTGGAGGGGGTTGGACTGGATGATCTGTAACGGTCCCTTCCAACCCAAAGCATTCTACGATTCCCTTCTATGATAATCCACTGTAAGCCCCTTGGAAAAAAAAAGTAGAAGGCTCCCAACAAAGTGCCTTCTGATCTACCTGCAGGACACCAGGCATCTTCCTTCTGATGGCTGGGTTTGTGGACTGAAGGGAAAGAGAGCTTCCAAATATTCATGCCATACAGGGGAGACCGAAGAGCCTGCTTGGTCAGAAATGTCGTGCTAAGGTCTGAATTGTGAAAAAGCTTTATCAAACTGCATGAAACCGCTTCCCAACTACCTAAGCGTGGAGAGAGGAAAGTGTAATCTGCTGTCAAAAGCAGAGGTGGGCAGCGCAGGTGACAAAAATGCAAGCGCTGACCTAATGATAAGAGGGAAGAAGGGCAATAAAGGGAGAAAAGGATGGCCAACAAGTAAGAAGTTAAAGAGTAAAAGATGGAAAGTCTTTAAATAGGTCCTCCAAGCAAGTAAATCAGAGAAAGATAAAGGCATAAATGGGTAGCTGATGGAGCAGGTAGAGCGCAGATAAAGCAGAGTAAGGTAACTAAACATGGGCTAAGGAGGAACAAGGCAGGCATCCTTTGGGTTGTGAGTGGGGAAAGAGCTCAGCTCAGCCACAACAAAGGAAAACGGAAAGCCCCAGGTGAAGCAAGCGGGGCTGGGGATAGGTAAAGCAGAGCTGCACTGCTCTCTGGCTAGGGGAGCACTTCTTTCTAGTGGGACGTTTCAGGTCCTCAGAGAAACCAGAGGGCAATTTGTACAGTTACAACATTTGTCTTGGGTTTACCCAGGTAAACCCAAGACAAATGTTGTAACTGTACAAATAAATCAAAACTTTATATGGCCAGAGGCAAAAGAGCAGCATTCAGAGCCTCAATCCATCCAATCCAATCCAACCCAACAGCTCTCTTGGTCGTGTTCAGAACTAAACTGTATGTAACTTGTGTCAACCAGATACAAAAAACATGTTTTTACCATGGCTTTTTGACTGAACCAGCAGCAGCACTGAAGAAACAGGCAGAGAACCTTAGTAAGAAACTGAAAGCGGGCATCCTAATCCAGCATTTAACACATCTTGAATAATATCCTCCAAAGAAAAAGCACTTCAGGTTTTTTAACTGAGTTTAAATGAATCTCATCAGTAAAATGGTATAACTGGCTAGGGGAGGGACACAGTCAGGACTGCCCAGCTTGTGGTGCACGGAGGGGTCAGGCTCCAGTCTGCTCCTGAGCAACAGAACGGAGGTCGCGCTGACACACCTGCGGAAGCGTCACTCAGGCACCAGTTTGTGACTGCTCTGGCCAAGAGACCATCATTCTTTTCAAGGCACTAACAAGCCCATGTGTCTGCTGGTTCTCCAGAGGCAAACCGGTCAAATAAATCCCTGGAGGTGTTCAAAGCCAGGTTGGATGGGGCTTGGAGCCCCTGTTGCAGTGACAGGTGTCTCTGCCCATGGCCGGGGGTGGAACTGGATGAGCTTTGAGGTCCCTTCCGACTCAAATCATTCCAGGATTCTATGATCCAGCACTCTATTTTTTTCTAGTGTTTGTTTCAAAAGAGTATTTAAACAACTCCTTGAATTCTCTTATTTATCAGTGAAAGGCAACCCGACCTACAGAGGCTTCTTTCAGTGGTGATTCAGTAGCACAGGTATCATCCAACTGGACGTTTAAAAGGCAATTCCCACAGGGGTCCTGTGCAGCTGCCCTTCCATTTTAGAGTAAAGTAAAACCAACCCACCTTGCAGTCTCCTTCCACTCCATCTCTTGTCCATCGATGGCCAGAAGTTCATCCAGCTCGGTGAAGAGCTGCGGGGGTGCCGGGCTGTCATCTTCCTCTCCAAGGATGAAGCGGATGCGTTCAGCAGCTGGGGAGACTGCAGAGGTGAAAATACTGCGGTTAAGGGCCTGAGAGATGACAAGGGACGTGCGGCTCCTCTCCTTCCCCTTCTCCCCAAAGCCATTCAGCTGCTTCTCCAGGCTGTCTGTTCCATTTGACATCCTAGTCGCTGCGGGCGGAGGGGCGTGAGCGAGGGTACGTTTATCTCCCTCTCTCCCCTTCCTTGCCTCTCACTTAACTTCTTAAAAGTTCAAGCTGGGAGTAAAGTTCAGGAAACCTTGCCTCTTCCTACAGCCCTTAACTCTTACAGCTATTTGCAGCCCTTGTAAAAGAGGTGCTATCAAGCTCAAACCCAATACAGTCTATGCTGCGTGCCGGAGGACTTTTCATACTCTGATCAGCTGAGATCCCTCACCCCTTTTTTATATGACATCAAACCAGTTGCAGCCGAACTCTTTTGGGGCTTGCAGTGGCAGCATCCCACAGCTGGCTTTCCCCTCCCCACCAGCGAGGCTCCGGCTCCCATTGGCCTCCAGTGCCGGCTGGAACCCGCTGCTGGAAAATACAGGAATATTTAACAGAAAGCTCGTCTGATCCATACATGAAGAATGCGACCCAACACATTTAGTCAGGCATCAGTGCACCGAGAAAAAACAACTGTTCCCATTGGGAGAAGCCTGCCCATGTAGGTAAAAGCAACTGCATCCGACACGAGCTCTTCTGATAGCACAAGCAAAGTTCGTTCACGTTATTAGCTCAAATAAAACCAGCAGAAACCCCTTCCTGGTTCAGAAATACTTGATTCAGCATTACAAACCAAGGCCATCCACATCCCCAGAGTCAAGAGCATCTCCCAAAGGCAACTGGACCTCATCTCAAGAGGGTCCTTGCAGGAAGACTTCCTGGGGTCTGTGGACTTCTCTGATCATATCACCTTAAAATGAAGGTGCAATTTTCAACAGACATCCCTTCTGCTGAATGTTTATTAGCATTAAACAGCACACGGTGAACTCTCAATCACTAAAAATTCCTTCCTTTTCAACAGATCTGCTGGCTGTTGCAAAATAATTAATTATGGTGGGTGTCCAATCATCACTGATTTCTCCAGAGTAAACAGAGTCTGCATTTATAATGGGAAGAAAGGAACTCATAAGAAACACACCCTGTCCTTCTTTTTTTTAATTTTAAATAAACTTTCAAAGCTTTCTTGCTCAATTACTCAGCGAAGCTTGATACAAACTCGGTTCCTCACCAGCTGGGGTGATGATGCTTTCACAACATAAACCAGATTGCCATTCAAAGTATATTTGCCGTCATCGAGGTCGTTGCAGCTTCCTGGGCATTCAAATGCATTGCCCCATGCAGGCTCTGCAGGAAACCACCACACGAATCCACACACCTGAAACCCTTACGGCTCTTGGACCAGGGTGGCAGGGAGAGTAGAGGCTGGTGGACACCCTAGAACACACCAAGCTTTTAGTTTTAGATCTTTATAGAAGAGGCACAGGTCCTTCTTTAACATCCTAGCAGCCTCTGAGGAGCAGGTCAGAGCACTGCACATCTTGCTAAATGGGTTGGAAAGCCATTGCCTTCTCTCACTTCAACAGGAGCTAGGATATCTACACATTCTTCCTTTCTCCTGTTGTGAGGTCCTCAGCTGTGCTGCCTTCCACCTCAGAAACATGATCCCAGGAAGGAAGTCTCCAAGAGCCCTGACCACCCTTTAGCCATGATATAAATGTCCATCCTACTGCTGGCACAGCAAGTGGTTGATGCATGGAAGAACCAGTTACAGAAGCACCTGCAGAGCTTCTGGGGCTCCTAAAGGCATCAGTCACAGTCAAGGGGGAAATTCTCTTTTCTGTCATTTTGAAGTGGGTTTATGACATGGAAGCGTTACCCTGATGATACGATAACTCCCCGACCACCCATAACATAACTGCACGGTAATGGGAATTATTGAAACGCTCCCACCAGCCCTGGCCATGCCTAGCATGTCGTCCCTTCGTTCTGTTCTCCTTTCTTTTGTTATTCCTAATTTCCTATTAGCTGCATTTAGCACAGATGATAAGGTTCAAAATCCAATTAGAGAATTTGCTGGGTCACAGATCTCCAGCCCCTGGCTTTGCCACATGTTCTTTATTGCGATTTTGTAGGTTAATGGGCTGTTTATGGGTTGTTTATGTGCTCTCTTTAGCAAGGAGAACATATTTTCACCCTAATCCCTGGAGTGAACACTGTGTGCTCAGTGTGAAGCGGACGGCTGAACGTCAGGCTTGAGGAATGGAGAGCAAATAACCCAGGGGCTGAACTCTGCAGGCCCCTCCGGCCGACCTTTGAGCACCAGCCCCGGCAGCCCACCCCAGCCTTGACCATCACCTTCGCTTCTACCTAATCCATCCAGTTCAGGAGCTGCTGGAACCAGCACCATTAACAGGATCAGCTGCCGCTATTTCTAGGTCTTTTTAGTATTAGTTTCTTTGCTGTCTCATGCAAGAAACAATCTGACGATTGACAGACACACAGGAGAGAAAATGCTAATCCACAGATTTAATAGAACCACTGAATGGTTTGGCTTGGAAGGGACCCCAAAGCCAGTGCCACCCCTGCCATGGGCAGGGACACCTCCCACTGGATCAGGGGCTCCAAGCCCCATCCAACCTGGCCTTGAACCCCTCCAGGGATGGGGCAGCCACCACTGCTCTGGGCAACCTGGGCCAGGGCCTCCCCACCCTCACAGCGAAACATTTCTTCCTGATTTCTTCTCAATCTCCCCTCTTTCAGCTTCAAACCATTCCTCCTCACCCTGTCCCTGCCCTCCCTGATCCAGAGCCCCTCCTCCCCAGCTTTCCTGCAGCCCCTTTCAGTGCTGGAAGCTGCTCTAAGGTCTCCCCAGAGCCTTCTTTTCTCCAGGGTGAACAACCCCAACTCTCAGCCTGTCCTCACACAGGAGGTGCTCCAGCCCTCACATCATCTCTGTGGCCCCCTCTGGACTCACTCCAACAGCTCCATGTCATGTGCTGAGGACTGCAGAACTGAACACAGCGCTCCAGGTGATGGCTGGGACTATATTTTTCCCTTGAATGGGAGAGGAATTTGCGTATTAACTGCAGGTGGTACAACGCTCCAATGCAGCACTTAGAGGAATTGCCATCCCTAAGTGACACCTCTGCCTTCCCCCTTTTCCCTTCCCTGTTCTTGCATTCAGCCACAAGCGGTCCAAGAAGCAACTTATAAAAAGCATCACTTGCGGGAGAGAATGAACACATCAGCAGTTTCTCTCAGTTCAGTTCAGGACAATTACCAGCACAATTTCCCAAAGGCAAAATCAATCTCCATCAACAGAGAGAAATCTCAGGGAGCTCAGAAATAGAGAGTGACACGTTCTAGCATGACAACCTTGAATCAGCTCAGCTGACTGCTTCCTCCACTCAAGAGCCCATCCAACACAAAGTTCTCCATCCTCTGAAGCACAGCAGCAGCTACCAGCACCCCCAGAAGACGTGGTGCAAACCCCTCTCCAAAGCCCGCAGTGATGCCATCAAGCCGGGCTATCTGTCACCCGGGCTTTCCAAATCTGCCTCTTAAACCAGGACCTGGTTCGACTTCCAGTCATTTCTGGGGTTGCACCAAAGCTCAGCTCCAACCCATCTGAAGGCAGAGCGAGCTATAGTGAAGTGAAACACCTGCACAGCCACGTCTATCCGATTTGAAGTAATTTTCTTTCTAGTTTAGCTGATTTTACTTCCAAAACTAAGGCCTTACCCCAATTATACAAAACCTTATGCAGTTTAATCACTTCCCTAACGATTTCTACCTGCCACTCACTTTCCTGACCCTTCTTGCACAGACAAGCCCTGGAGCTGGAGGGTCTTTAGATGCAATTCCAGGTGTGATCTGGGTTAAGGTTCTGCTGAGGGTACCTGATGCCACAACCCCATGTTCCAGCCAGCAGGACCAGCGAGAGCAGCAAAGCAGGCAGCTTTACAGTTCTAACCCTCCTGAGAACACCAGCCCCTCCTCTCTCCAGGCTTCATGCCTCACAGATCACAAGCAGTGAAACCCAAGCAGGGAGCTCTGCACACTACAGACGGTGCCAAACTGCTCCCGAGGACGGGAAACTAGGGAAAAAGTGCAACTCACCTGAGTTTTGATTCTCCCACGTACAATTCCCAGCTGCAGGGCACCTCCTATCTCGCCCCGATCCCTTTCACAACAGGGATGTCATCAGAAGCAGCAGTAATCTGGCCCACTGCTGATTATACATCACAGATAAGCCCAGAATTCACACTATCTTGATTTGCAGTGAGGTCCTTGCTTGATTAATACAGGCAAGAGCTTGTTCAGTTACTCAGCTGGGCAAAACTTGTGGAAGGAAAGCTTCAGAATGAAGATCAGGGTGAGAGTCAACAGGAAGAATGAGAGATGAGATTGAAGAGCACCAGCTAAAAGCAAGCAGGGGAGGCTTTCATGGCTCACAGTTCACCAACTTCCTTCAAAGTCTAACTGAACTGGAGTCACGCCTAAAACCAGAAGTCACTAAACATTATCATCTTGGACACCTTCAAGGGTTTGTGTACAGCATCTGACACATGAGCCAAGCCACAGGGTAAGGCTAAGGCCTCTCTCCCAGCCCACCAGCAGTACTGTTCAGCTTTCCTGGAGAACTGCTCCCTTTAGAGCCTGGTGCATGGACCCTCCGTGCTATTCTTCCACCTCAGTGGGTAAGAACTGTTATTGCTATTACAGAAGAGGTAACAGCCAAACTAGGTAATGCCAATTTCTGCAGAACCACTCTCCAGTTAATTAATCACTCTAAGCACGCATGAGGATTTCTGGTTTTCTTCGTTTCTTTTCTTACAGAAACCGCATGGCCCGTGTACACCTGGTTCTGTACCCTTGGGATCCATGGAACCTTGTGTTGATTTGAGCAGGCAGAGATTCATGTTGTTAATAAATGAAATATTCAACCAGGCACAACACGCTAATCATGTATCTGTAGGAGGCCATCAATAATGCATCACATTTGGGATATGCAGCTGCCTCTGCCCCCAAAGTGTACGCAGATATTATTGTCTGCGGCTGGAGAACCAGACCGTTCGTGAAGACATTTCTTGGCAGTGTCTCTCAAGTGGAACAATGTTGAGAAAAGTTCATGAAGAGTGGCTGAAGGCCCTGGGGTTGTTCAGTCTGGAGAAGAGCAGGCTGAGGGGAAAACTCATCGCTCTGTGCAGCTCCCAGAAAGGGGGTTGTGGTGAGGTGGGTGCTGAGCTCTCCTCCCAAGTAACAAGTGATGGGATGAGAGAAAACGACCTCAAGTTGCGCCACGGGAGGTTCAGATTGGAACCTCCTGAAATTTCTTTACAGAATTTTAGGGGAAATTTCTTTACAGAAAGATTGGTGAAGCCCTGGCCCCCTGCTGGTTCATGTTCAGCCACTGTCAACCAACACCCCAAGGTCCTTCTCTGCCTTCTCTTAACTACATCCAACACTCAGTGTTACTCCACAAGCAGCTGGTGCTTCTGAGGTGCAGCCTGCACCCTGTAACGAACCACGTGGTTTAGAAGCCCCACCATGGTAGCAACTAAATAAGAAGCAATATATCACAAACAAGGGATAACAATAGTAGTTTTGGATGAGCCCTGGAGGTCAGCCATCATTCTTCAAGTTGTGTGGAACTGCTACAGCAGCACATTTTTAAGGAGCTATTACTGAGCAGTTGCCAAGAAGGTTTTAATAAAGAAGAAGCAACGTCTAGAGAAAACCTGGCTCTGTCCTGAGCTCTGTACCATTGCCGTCACACGGATAAGGGATGCAATCTGGCATCAACACACCTCCCTTGGACCCGAGGAACAGTCAAGGCTCCAGTTAAACCATTTAGCAGCACAGTGGCTGCCGTATATAATGGAGTTCAGAACCTGTTCCCTAATTCTCAGCAGTTTCCTTCGGCTTTTTGCCATTTGCCTTTTCTAAAGCAGAAGGGCTTTCCCAGTCTCCTGCAGTGCCATGTGCTCTTTACCTCTTTGGAATCCTGCTGGGGGCCTATTCGAGTAGCTTAAACATCTTAATTACAGTAGTGAGCATGCATGTCTCCTCCTGCGCTTCCACTATGTGGGCACAACACAACTGCTCAACAGAAGCAGGCCAAGAGAAAGCTCCTGCTCCTCTCATGGGCAAAAAGGTACAATTTTCATAGAGTCATAGCATCATAGAATGGGTTGGAGTGGAAGGGACCTCACAGCCCACCCAGTTCCACCCCCTGCCATGGGCAGGGACACCTCCCACTGGATCAGGGGCTCCAAGCCCCATCCAGCCTGGCCTTGGACACCTCCAGGGATGGGGCAGCCACCACTGCTCTGGGCAACCTGGACCAGGGCCTCACCACATTTTCTTTCCGAATATCATAACATGGACCTCTCAAAGACCATTTCAAAGCTGTTCTGATGAGATACAGTCCATTAACAAACCTCATCATTCCCTTGCACCAGCTCAAGCCTTCCTGTCAAACCATTCATTCAATTACCACCGACGATTCACCTATGCCCCCTTTATAAGGGAATGGTGGGAGAACAGGGACAATTTTAAGGACACAGCTATAGCAACTCTGGGCTCTCCTTCTGAACTTAAGCTTCCACACAGTGACAAGGAGAAAGTTCCCTTCCCTCTGTGCACTGCAGAACCAGCCCTCCGGCTGGAGCAAACCATTTTATGCCTATTAAGCTCTTCTACCAAGCAAGGATTCATCGTTGTCTATTTGTCCCATTCAATCAATCTCCACATCAGCCCTGAACATTTCAGCACTTCTAGAAGTCTTTTTCAGCAACTGCTTGACACAAGAGCCCGGCCCGTGGAGGAAGGAAGCTGAGGCCAAGTGTGCAGGGATTTTAGTCTCTCATTCCTGCAGCTCCAGTGTGTGCTGAGCCCTTCATCCCCTGTGTTTCTCAGTGTCCATGGCTGAAATCGTGCCCGTTCGGTTGCCAGGCAGTATTTCCAGGAACACTGAGTGTCTCTGGCATCCAACACTATTTGCTTTCAACTCTTCTCATTCTAACCCCCTTACCATTTTAAATGTTGCCAAACACCTCGTCTACTTCAGGCACGGAGAGAAAAAGCACATTACTATTCCTTACAACCACTGCAGGAGACCAACAGGTGTACAAACCACACAAATGCTCTGCAAGGATTCTGCAGGCTGCTGTTTCATCATGGTCACCTCTCCGCTTCAAACACCACATAGCAGAGAGATGCCACAGGCTCCCAGCAGCCACGAGGCTAGAAAGCACCAGTTATCACTGGGGGAGAACTGAATAAATCAGCTTCGATTTTGCCATTGCCTGCACACAGCACCATTATTTGGAAACTAAGTATTGATGGCTGGGTCCCACCCGACGGGTTTCACTGGGCACAGGAGTGCCAGGGCTCAGGGACAGAAGCTGGGAACTGCAAACCTGGCAGAGCAACCCACACAAAGCCCTAACAAGGTGAATCTCATTTTCAAGGCTGACAAATCATAGAACTGCTGAATGGTTTGGGCTGGAAGTGACTTCAAAGCCCATCCAGTGCCACCCCTGCCATGGGCAGGGACACCTCCCACTGGATCAGGGGCTCCAAGCCCCATCCAGCCTGGCCTTGAACCCCTCCAGGGATGGGGCAGCCACCCCTGCTCTGGGCAGCCTGGGCCAGGGCCTCCCCACCCTCACAGCAAAACATTTCTGCCTAAGATCTCATCTCAATCTCCCCTCTTTCATCTCAAACCATTCCCCCTGTCCTATCCCTGCCCTCCCTGATCCAGAGCCCCTCCTCCCCATCTTTCCTGGAGCCCCTTTCAGTACTGGAAGCTGCTCTAAGGTCTTCTCAAAGCCTTCTCTTCTCCAAGCTGAATAACCCCAACTCTCTCAGCCTGGTCTCATAGCAGAGGTGCTCCAGCACTTGGATCATCTTCATGGCTCCTCTAGACTGATCCTAACTCTATCAGCATCCATAATGTGACCCTGATTTCACTGCTGCGAGTGAAATTATCCAAGGCCATGTTCATGCCTAGGCACCGTTCTGAACAGCAGCGCGCACAGCTCTCCTGCTCGGGTTGAATGCAGTATAAAGGGGCACGGCAGCAGTCAGCAGGGGGGAAATGAAGACACAAATAAACCTGAAGAGGTGCCATTACTGATACAACTAGAACCAGGCTCCGCCAGAGCTGGTGGTAGACGTGGAAGCCTCTCCCTTTCTCCATGTGACGGAGACGAGGGATAGATGTTGGCTGTTGTGACAAATGCACATTTCCACGCTATAAGCATTAATGTGTGAATTCAGTAGCTGAAACCCTATGGGAGCTTCGGAGGCCACCTCATCCTCAGTGTCAGCCCAAGTAAGGCACCGGCCTCCTTTGGGATGCTTTGAAAACGCTGAGCCTTCCTTTCTATCCATCACCTTCTGAAAAGCTCCATTCAGCAATAAATGCCCTTGTGGCTTGCAAAGGGTAGCAGCCTCTTATTGACAAAGTGTGAGGTTCAGACAAGTGTTTGCTGGCAGGGAGAGCAGCAGGATTCAGCCTGAGCGAGCCGTCACAAGACCAGTTTCATGTATGGATGAGGTTTTCCTAGCAGTTCCCAGCTGCAGCAAAGCAACTTCGATCAAGCCAATCCATCTCCTCAGATCTTTCATCTATTCCACGTTTCAAATCCTGACAAAAGCCTGTCCTCAGTGCTTGTCTCGCTGGGCACCCTGCACATCTTACAATCACCCTGATGACACTGATCCTGTCTGTTAGCACAGTGGCAAAGCAAAGCTTTTGGTGGCTAAATCACTTCTCTGTGGGCATTTTCATTTCCCTTCCGAGTCAAACAATTCAGAAAAGGACTTTTGCAATGGTGTTTCACTAGCAGAAAGACCCTATTGAGGCACAGACACAATAACCACTTTCGTTCCTGCCTTTAAAAATTAACCACCATTAACCGCAGACTCGGAGTGGCTCTGGCTGCCAGCAGCGCACCCCTTCCAACTGCCTTCCCAGAAAGAAACGCCTGATTCAACTCGTTCTCAAAAGCCTGGTGACATTTCTGTTGCTCCTGCTCTTTACCGGTTTCCCCTTGCAACGGCAAGTAGAGTTCAAGCTTCTGCCTCCTTTGTCCTCTTGGCTTCACAGACTCCCCTCCACCTCACACACGAGTACTGCACCTCCACAAAACACGATGGTGTTGGAATAAACCAGGTTTGTTGGTTCCCGAACAAGGTCTGCACCAAGGCTGGTGCCTTCAGATGTGCCCCACTGCTCTGAAGCAGAACCCAGACAGACTGGGACCTGCAAACCCATCCTTCCACATAAGAAAAACACAGTTGCTCGGTATCCCCCCCACAGAGAGCTTGAAGGTCTCATAATTATATCAACTGCTGACAAGGACTGTAGATGGAGTTGTTTTATATCAGCTCCAAAATAGCAGGTGGCCTCACATTAGCAGGGAGAAGGGAGGCAAACCGGCAGGGCGTCACCCAGCAGGCACTTCAGCAAATGCCAACAGCAAAACCAAATCATAGAATTATTGAGGTTGGAAAAGCCCCCTCAGCTCATCCAGTCCAACCGTCAGCCCAACCCCACCGTGCCTGCTAAGCCGTGTCCCAAAGTGCCACAGCCACACACATTTTGAACCCCTCCAGGGATGGAGATTCCACCACTGCCCTGGGCAGCCTCTGCCAATGAAATGTTGGAAAAAGGAAAATAAATTGAGATAAAAGAAGTTTGAAAAAAAAAACCCAACTAAGCAAACCTAACAAAAAAAACCATGAGAAAGCCAATGAAAGCTCATGAAAAGTGGGGTCAGACTAGCAACATATGTCCTGTCAACTGGCCACATTTTCATAAAATCACTGAATGGTTTGGGTTGAAAGTGACTTCAAAGCCCATCCAGTGCCACCCTCTGCCATGGGCAGGGACACCTCCCACTGGATCAGGGGCTCCAAGCCCCATCCAGCTTGGCTTTGAGCACCTCCAGGGATGGGGCAGCCACGGCTGCTCTGGGCAACCTGGGCCAGGGCCTCCCCACCCTCACAGCAAAACATTTCTGCCTAGGATCTCATCTCAATCTCTTCTCTTTCAGCTTAATTTTGTGGTTGACCCTGGCGTCCAACGTGCTGAAAAGGAACGAGCTTTTCTCATCAGAATCTGAAGCACAAGGAGGAAACTGGACTCCAGCAGGGCAACAGCGCTGGTGGATTTGCTAAGGACTCCCCTGCACCAGAAGGTGGTTTGACTGCTTTAAGCACATTTCTGTAATTCAATCAACCAAACAGAAGGATAAAACATTTCCACTTTTGGGAAAGGAACACAACCAGGGTCTATACCAGTAAAATTGTGTGCAAGAAAAATAAGACCATTATCCAATGAATTTATGCAGTGAAACCAAGCGTAGGCCAGTATAGCCACTGTAATTCAGATCAATGTGCTTGGGAAAAGGATACTGCCAAAAGTGAGCAAGGAGGAAAGCTCTTTTAAACAAACCTAACTGGGTTTTTTTTACAGAAATTTGAGAAATTTGGTATCTAGAGACGCATTTGGAGGCTGCTTATGGAATGCAGACTAAGGCACGCAGACACTAGCTTGTACTGAATCCACAGAGGGTCAGAGGCAAGAAAGAAGCACAAATACTCAGAATAAGGAGGCAAAGCCCCGCTTCACTGGACCACTCAGGAACATCTTACATACAACTACATAAAAGGAGGTTCTAGCGTGGTGGGTGCTGGTGTCTTCTCCCAAGGAACAAGGGATAGGACGAGAGGAAATGGCTTCAAGTTGCACCATATTGGATATTAGGGAAAATTTCTTTACCCAAAGAGTCGTGAAGCCGTGGCAGAGGCTGCCCATGGCAGTGGTGGAGTCTCCATCCCTAGAGGGGTTCAAAACACACGTAGATGCGGCACTTGGGGACATGGTTTAGCAGTCACCATGGGGTTGGGCTGATGGTTGGACTGGATGATCGAAGAGGCCTTTTCCAACCTTAACAATTCCATGATTCTAAGCCTAGGTCAGAGCAAACCCAGCAAACACAAAACATAAGGAAGATCCAACCAAAAATGAGCGAATGAATACAAAAGGCGCACAAGGAGAATGCATTATTTAAGCCCATTAGCACAGGAGCTTGCCAACCAGCGGGTGAGCCGGACCACCTCGGAGTGCGACAGCCAATTAAGAGGATTAAAGATCCTGCAGCAAAGCAGACCAGCTGCTCCATGTGAAACTTCCCCACACAGGTGGGTGGGAAGACACCCAACCTTCCTCAAAGGCTGAGTCGGGAGGGTGGCCGCAGAGAGAGGGGTGAACTCAACCCCTTGCGCTCACAAGACCTTGAGGTCTTAGTGAAATTTGGAACATCTTGAGCCTGCAACCCAAAATAATCCATTTTTTAGATCACCAGGAACTGGTGCCCTGCTAATTTAACACCTTTACCACGCGACAGCACCTAGCACAGCAGAAAGAACACCATTATTTTCTATTTTATCTAATTTCCACCTCTTTCCAAACTGCAGGTGCTGCCCTTTGGAGGTTTGCTAGAGCTGCTCAACCACCCCATGGTTTCCAAAACACAAGGTTAGCGTGCCTTTATTTTTCTGCCGCTGCTAAAAGCCTGGCACCCTGAGCTGCCGCAGCCTGTTTAGACTTACACAGACCGGGATTTCGGTAGTTAAAACCAAAGCCATTAGCAGAATTCTCCAACCAAAGCCCTGCTTAAGCAGATTTTTTCCTCTTTCTTTTAAGCACCTAAATGCAACTTTAGCAATTATTGGTTTATGTAATTGCTTGACATTTAATGTTTACAGCAACATTTTACAACTCATTTACATGGAGATCACTAAATGCTTTAGGGTTAATTGGTCTTTTGTCGTGCATTAAGCAGCTTGTTAATTATTAGACAGTGGGGAGGGAAAAACAAGTAGGAGGTCAGTTGGAGGATGGCTTGGGCTGGACAGTATTGCTGTAATTAGCAAAATGCACGGGGGGTTTTGCCCAAGCACTGACCTTCGTAATGGTCAGTCCCACGCTACCCCCGACACCGCTCAGCCACGAGCAGCTGGGGTATTTTAGAGGATCACGCCACCTCCTTTGTTCTACCTACAGGAAAGAGGATACAACAGGACTCGCTGACTGGCTTTGCTGCTTACAGCATGGGAAGTGAAGACAAAACCACAGGAGAAAGGAGCAAGCAGATACAATTCCTTGTGCTTAGCATGAAGAATGTAAGAGGGAAAACTGTAATTTTCAAACACACTTCAGACAAGTGGCTGAGTCACCACCCCTGCTGGTCGCCACCAGCAAACTGAAATCTTTTACAGTTACATGAAGTTACATACAGCTCCTGTAAGAAGCGGGGAGCTGGACTCGATGATCCTTATGAGTCCCTCTAGCTTGAGATATTCTATGATTCAAAAAAGGTAGACGAGGCACTGAAGGATATGGTTTAGTTCAGTTGGACTTGATGATTTCAAACGTTTTTTCCAACCAAACAATTCTATGATTCTAAACGGGAGGATGCAGAGGGATGTTTCTCTGGGCCATCCCTAGATGACCAAAACCAAGCACCCACATCTCCAGTTTCTTGGTTAAGGCACATCCAGGCCACATCTCAATCCCATATTGCGGCACAAATAATCTTGTACCAGACATGCTAAAAGGGAGCCCCAGGGCATCAAGGCAGTCTCTGCTCCGAGCACTGTCACCCCAGACGTCTCCAAAGAGACCAGAATGATCCAAGAGGAAAAACAAATCAGCGTGCCTCCTTGAGGTTCTATTCCACCCGCACTTCTACCCAACAGAAGAGTGCTCTGGAGATGGCACATAACAAGAAACCAACATTAATAACTTAATTACTAAGCTGGCCCTGCCTTGAGCAAAGGTTTGGACCAGATGACCTCCAAAGCAGCCTTCCAACCCAATTTATCCTCTTCCATTAGTGAACTCCCCACACAGCTGATCTCCACCTCAGCTATCACATCTGCTGCCCAAACGGCAGCACTCTGCCAGGTTTTAAGAACAACCTGCAGCAATGAAGAGAGACTGGAACCACATGCTGGTTTTAATGATCTGCTTGGCATCATGGTCTGGAAGAGATCAGAAACTCAAGCAACAAAAAACCAACTCTGTAGATTAGAAGCATCTGAAAAAAAGCCTCATCCAACTTGAAAAATTTATGTGCTGTCCTTTCCACGCAAAGTGTTCCCATGGCTTCATCTCACCAGCAGTCCAACTCCAACTTCTTTAGCATTTAATAAGATGGAGCTATTATTAACCAGATGTCCTGTGGCATCTCAAAATGTTTTGTTCAGGAGTCCACACCCCAATCACTCTGGATGCTGCACAGACATAACCCGAGTAGGCTAACAGAGACACCAGGAGCTGTTAAACCAAACTAGCTAAACCAAAATGGCTTGGTGATCTCAGAGGTGTTTTCCAACCTTAATGATTCTATGCTTCTACAATTGGAGGCTTGGGTTCAAAAGGCTTTAAAGAAATCCCATATACTCCTTGCATGGACATTCTCCTTCAAAATGGGAGAGACCTTTATCCAGTGCATTTTGACTGGAGTTATTTCATATTTAACTCCATGAAGTAGTTCCTTCTCAGGACGCTCTGTGGAGACACCCAGGACTGCCTCGGCACACCTAACCAGGCTGCCTCCACATGCTGCCCCTCGAGGTCAGCCAGAGCAAACCAGCAAAACAACTCCAAAACAACACTGCTTCCTCTGTGCTCGGGGAATTGACCTTGAACAACTCAACATGGAGTCAAACTCTACCTGTGCTTTTCAAAGGCCCACCCCAAGAACAAAGCAGGGTCTCAACTGCAAATGAGCACCCAGCAGCAGATTTGGCCTTAAGGAGTGGTCAAGACTTCAAGAACAAAACCTAAGAGGGATGAGGGGGAGAGAACCCATCAACCAGGTACCACCAATAACCTTTTAACTAATTTGGGATGGAAAGGGCAACCAGAAATGAGCAGTGTTCTCTAAACCATATTCCATTGAAACAATACTTCCTCCAATGTAAATGCATTACAAGCTCCGATCTCCTCAGAGTTGTTAATTGCTATCTTTATTGCTTTTTAATTGGTCCCACCGCATTTTAAACTGCTTTTGGAAAGTATATTAGAAGTACATAAACAAGATGCGTTGCAACATGGAATGGTTAAAACACAGGAATTAAACTTAAGAACTCTGTGGTTTTACTGTTCATTATCGAGAAATAAGGGAAGTACTTTGTTTACACAGAAATAACTGATTATTAAGACAGTCTGAGCGTGGGGCAAGTTTCTGCAAATCATTAATGATTATAACTCAGCGAGGGGTGCTGCTGCTTTCCTTCTGAGCACAGCAACACCAATGCACTCCAGGTGGGTTGAGGAAAGGATGGAAATATCTCCCTTCCTGAGCTTGAACACTTTTTACTCCCAGCACTTCGGCCACTCATTCGCCGTCCTGCTGGGATCAGTAGTTTGTGCCGGGACCAGCCCATTGTGCAGAGTCAGCTTAGCACACAGCCATGAAACTAGATAGACAATGGCTGCAAAACCAGTTAGATGACAGCCGTGAAACCAGTTAGACGATGGTCACAACACCAGTTAGATGATGGTCACGAAACCAGGTAGATGATGGCCGTGCAGCACCAGGCAGACAATGGCCACACCACCAGGTAGATGATGGCCTCGCAACACCAGTTAGACAATGGCCATGAAACCAGTTGGACAACGGCCACACCACCAGTTAAGTGATGGCTTCACAACGTTAGTTAGACAATGGCTGTGCGACACCATGCAGATGATGGCCACAAAAGCAGTTAGATGACCATAATGGCAAGGCAGGCACTGGAAGGTAGGAGTCTAGGTGCGATGGGAGCCTGTAGAGGAGACGTGCCCCTAGCCTAAATGGAAAGCTGAAGTTCCAAACCACCCAGCAGAAGCGTGCCGTGCAGTTAAGCGACCTTGGACTGTGTTGTCGAAAGTTCACAGCCCTCCAGCTGGGTTCACAGCAACACTCAAAGGGCCCTGTCCCGGTGCCAAGCACACAGCCCGTGTGACAAGGGTCGCTTTGTCTCTCATCCCCCTCCACCTCCCAGCACATGGGAAACTGCAGAAACTCCCTGGTCGAGGAGAACAGCTCAGCTGAGTAGCTCGGAATTACAGGCTTTCCAGGCTGCCTGGCTGCTGGAGCCAAGACCTCTTTGCAGTGCTTCTTAGGGCTGAACACAACCTTCTACTTTTAATGACTTGCCTTTTATCTTTAATAAGGGATTAGGAGCTATTTTTCCAGCTAATACCTTAAAATCCAGATAATCATAAAAGCAATCAGTAATACCCAATATATGTTAATTACTCATTTTCTTCTCGTCTCTCATTGCTGTGCTGTCACTCATGTCCGTTAATTTGTCTGTAATAAGGCTGCAAATTGAAACCAACCAGAGTCTTCAGGTCCTCTGGGGAGTCACAGGTTCAAACTTGGGGATTAACAACCGATTAGATCTGCGATGACAGCGCAGAAAACAACATTAATGGCAAAGACGCACTGAGCTATGTGAGTGTCCATCCGCCTACGCCCAGACCCACAAGCTCCCTGTACGCTGCCTTCCACCAGGACCAAACCAAGCCCAAGGCTGCTGGAAGAGAAGCTGAAGCATTGAACAAGTATTTCAGCTAGATGACAACACAAGGAGTCAAAGCTGGCCTTGCCAAGTTATTCCCAGTTGAAACGTGGCCTGAAAATAATTGGAATTGGCATAATAAGCTACATCAGCCTTTCTAACGGGAACCTGCAGGAATAGCAGATGGAGAAGCTTTGTATTCAAGACCAGATGGTAGCAGAGAGAAAGGCTGAAGGTGCTGGAATGACGATAACACTACGTTCTTCAGACAGGTAATATCTATGAGCACAAAAGATGTGAACGGACCAAACGCTGCTGCTCCCGCTTCCACACAGTTCAGGAAGGTCAGTCTGGCAAGTACTGCTGGAGAGCACCTCTGGGATGTCCTCCAGAAGGTTGAATTTCAGATATATCCCTCAGGTTGCAGGCCAGTCAGGAAGGGATTCTCCCCATCAGCAGCAAAGTGCCCTACAACACCGAAGAAGTGGATATGTGCTGAGCTGTCAGCTCCTTCAAACCTCAGTCACAGCCGCATCGCAGTGCTGGTTTGTACAGGTGACAACTCAACACATTCATTTTAACTTGCCTAAACAGACCCTGCATTTAAAACACATCTAATTAGCATACAGCCTAATTTTAAAGCTTTAAATTATCTAAATCTTATCAATTCATCCAATACTTCAGCATAGTAGACCTCATTGCTCTCTGCAGCTCCCTGAAAGGAGTCTGTAGTGAGGTGCTCTTTTCGCAACAAACAAGTGATAAGACAAGAGGGAATGGTCTCAAGTTGCACCAGGGGAGGTTTAGACTGGATATTAGGGAAAATTTCTTTCCCCAAATTGTGGAGAAGCCCTAGCAGAGGCTGCCCAGGGCAGTGCTAGAGTCTGCATCCCTTTGATTCCAAAGACTGGGGCAAGTCAAGTTGTTTAATCCAACTAATCCTCTCAGAAGAGACTATGCAAAGGTGCTAAACTCATTTCTGTCAGCAGTGTCTTTGGTAGCACAGAGAGACTATTACAGTCAGTTCACTTAATTAAAAAATTCAGCTCCTTAAAGAAATAAAATAGGAGGTGACAAAACAGGAGAGGTTGTTTCTTTCTTCCAAATTCTGAGTTCAAAAGCAGGGGGAGGAAGATGAGATCCAAGAAGAATGGGGAACTCCACCAGGTCATTAGCTCAGATGGTGCTTCCCTTCATTCCTAGTGGGATTCCAACTGGGAAAAAAAACAAACACCAAACCTCGTGATTCCATGACTCTACATCTCCAGTGACCGCAACGGCAATTTAGAAACACCGGTGCTGACTGCCACACAGCGATGCCTAAATTTAGGTGTGTGTGTTCTGCCTCTACTAAACTAAAATGCCTTAGTTAGTACTTGCTAACGCATACTAATTAATATGATGACTAACTATAGGCTGCATTATGAAACTCAGACACGTATTTCCAAGCATGACTTGGCTGCCAAAGTGGACTGATAGATCCAGCATGAAGGAAACACAAACATCCAATCAATCACTAAGCACCAACTTCCCTGAGGAAATCGCAAAGCCAGATTAAAATCCATTATTGAAATTGAAGCTTCCTCCTCGCTGACTCAAATCACTGATGCCACCAGTTTTTTAAGGCAAACCAGGCTCCCTAGTGAACTGGCTCACTCTTTACTTGGGCTGCTGATTTGAATTCTCCAGAGTGAGACACACATTTTCACAGCTCCAGGAAAAAAGAAGCATTACCCCAACCAACCACCAAGGGAAGGAGCAGCCTGCAAGTGAGAGGCAGCAGCAAAGCTGCAGAGGGGAGAGGAGTTCACTGAGAAGAATGCAATATAGCGTTAAGATGTCTTTACGTAATATTGCAATATCTATAACACACAATGTAATGACATAAGTATCTGCCAAGACATCCACGGATCCATCTCAGCCATGTCAGACTGCAGGATTTTAACAGTTTTATTTATTTTCTCTTAAAAAGAGACAGAAAAAATGTTAAGTGATTATGTAGTTGTTTTTCAAAGAAATAACATTCTCCTCCTCCTGCCCTACAGTTCAAAGTATTTGCTTAAAGGCACAGGAATCTCCTCATTTCCCAGTCCTCACCAGCAAATTGCTGGGCAGACCTTGCCAGGGATCCAGCTACGAGTGACATCAACCCATGTCATCAACCTTCCCAAGTCTTTGTTGCCTTCTGGTTTTAACAGAACAGTTCAGAGTTGTGAAGTGTTGCCTGCTGCAGTAGCACATGTGCCCACAGATCAGCATCCATCTGTGCTCTTCCCCTGGGTTCTCAGGAACCGGGCTGCAGGCAGCACCAAACTCAGAAACAGGAAGAAAAGGATAATGAAACGAACCTGCCAGCAATCTGCTGTGGTGAACAGCTGGGCTCCAACCTCAGCAGCACCTGCTCCACCCACCGGCTGCCATATGAACACTGGGCGCTTCCTCACGTCCCAACCTGATCAAACACCCTAAGGACAACTCCATCACATGGCAAAGTAACTTCAGTGGAGACAGGCAGGGACTGTTTGCTACACATATCCATCAAATGCATTAAAGAAAAGAATATGTAGCGAAAAATAAGTCAGAAGGTGCTTTCCAGATGTTTCTCAACTTTGTGGCAGCCAAGAAGCCACGACGCTCTCTCAGATCCCTGTTCTCTCAACCACGACCCAGGTCCTACTGCTTGATTTTGAGATGAAGTCAAGTGCCTGCCAACACCATCACATCAAAGATGGGACTGGCTTAATTCCCTGAAGGTTCACAGGCAGAGAAAGACCTGGTCTAGATAAAAACCATGTTTCCTCAAAAGACATTTATGTGTTATCTCTAAACAGACAGGAAATTGTGAGCAATAAACGTCAAGGATTTCTTTTCTAAGCTTACTGTGTTTGGAAGCTGTCCTCAACTGGAGATTCCCATTTTAGGCACATGCTCTGCATAACTGAAAGAAAATACACGACCTTGATAGGAAGCAAAGTATTTCTTGCAAAACATTTCTCTTCCCCTTGCTATGGAAAATCTGCCTGCTCTTCCAAAATGAAGGACACCAAACCCACACTACTTGAAAAAAAGGTCACACCGCATTTAATCAGAGGATGTTTTCAGAACAAGTGAAGCACTGACCTTATGTTTCGGAAGCGGACCAGGCAAAAACCTTCTGTCTTCCCATTGCTTACAATCACCGAGTTGAACTGCTTGCAAAACAGCACAGCGTCACCACCACTTCCAAACGCTTCAGACAAGTCCACGCAGCAAGGGACCACTTGCAATAAACACCATAACCTGACCCACACTCAAAAAAGAGGCAAAATTACAGAAGAGAATCAGAGGCGAGGCCTGTGGCTGCCCATGCTCTGCTCTCAGGCTTCTGCAGTCACTGTTTTTAAATGCACAAAATGGTTCGTAAATGTTATTCTCACCAAAACAGACTTGCTGCAAAAACCAGTAGGAGCTTTAAATGCTTCTAAAAACCCACATTTGGTAATAAATATTTCACAAGTAGGAACACTGAGGTCATTAAATGGCAACATCTGTTAATGCTAGTGAAGAGCAAAACCCTACTGATTTTTGTACCAGTAGTTCAACCAAAAGAGAAAGCGATGACGATAAATCTGGAGTGGAGCCACTGAGCATTTGACTCGACTTCTGCAGCCGCTCAGACCCTCACCATGACTTCACTGAGAACAGAAGCAACGCCAGCACTCAGGGTTCCAAACCTCTCCCTTGAGTCCTCGTTTCCCGATGAAACCTCAGAGCAAAGCAAAACACATATTCCCAAACTGTGCCGAAGACCAGCCAGCAAGGAGATCAGCTTCTCAAGCCTCCAAATTTCAATGCAACCCAAGAGTAAATCCTGTATTTCTCTATGTAAAGAACATGGGTGAAAAGAAATACAAATGCCTTTTCTGGTCCATCTCAGCCTCACAATCCCAAAGCCGTAGTAAAATAACCATTACTGTTATGATCATGAAACCCTTCAGAACTCAAGAGCTGATACAGACATGTATCAACAGAGCGTTTTACCAGGTGTCAGCTGAAATTAGCAGTATTCCTGCCATCTATAAACACACAACCCTTCTTCTCTCTCAGAAAGAAACCTTGTCCATAACTCATTACACAGGCACAATAATACTGCTTTATATTTTGACACCTCACTCTATCTTCAAAGCCCTTCCATTTGATTAAAGCAGCCACATGCCCTTCTGACAACAGGAATGAACAGGTCCTCTCCAAAGCGCTACACCTTCCATTCCCCTGCCCTGCTCACCCTGTGCCAACCCCCTTGGCAGACACAGCTATAAACACAGGACCTTGGATCAATAGGTCCTTACCCATTAGAAATGTGCAATAATGCTGCAGAATGATGAAGCAAATACCCCAGTGTTTTTCCAGCTTTAAAAAAGCACACAATTATGTCAATGAACCGATGGCATCGGTCACAGGACTACTGAAAGAGTCAAAGCACAAACCCTGGATCATCTACAGAGGTAAAGAAGTCAAACTAATTATTCCCCCAATCCTAAAACAACATATAATTGCACTCGAGAGGTACCTACGATCTCCTAGAGCACACACAGAGAGAACAAAGTCTCCTAAAGGAAGGCCGCCTTCTGGTGCAGAATGGCAGTTTTGGAAGATCTGGATCCATCAGACTATATTTTACTGCAAACACTATATCCTCTTCTCCTGAAGTGTCAAGAAAAGCCCCTCAGATTGCTAACAGGTACCATATCCACTACATCGAAAGGAAAGACAACACATCCACAGCTTCCCAACCGCTGCCAAGCTTCAGGTATGAGCCTACAGCTCCAGTTGTGAAATACAGGATGTCCTAAAGACAACGCTTCCCATGGATGGTACCAGCTATGAGCTTTGGCAACATTCAAGTCTGCAGGACTTGGCTTGTCCGTAAGCATGAACGCCACATTGAGGCAGCTCCAGCCAGAAGGGTCGGCAGGGTGGCAGTGCCCACCACAGAGTGTGGGCAGGGTGGCACGGCCACCACCACGCTCTTGCTGGACATTTTCCATGTAGGACAGAGTCAGTGCACACCCTCTCAGCTGCAGGTAGAAAGAAGGCTGGCTCACTTGTGACTCAGGGAGAAGGTCAGCAACTGCATCACTGCTTCCAAGGGCAACTGAGAGCTGCTCATTGCCCTAACTTGGTCCCAGTAGTATTCATCTGGTGAAGCCGTGCTGCTTGGATCATCCCAGTGCAGCAGGGCAGCCACAAGTGCTCCCTGATATCTAGTCTGCTTCTAGGATTCCCCACGTAGACAGAGCAGCTCCAGCTGGGCAAACTATTTATATCAGCAGTCAGCACAGCACTTCAATTGGATGTAAAACTGCTTGAAAATAGCCAGACTAAATATACGCTGTAGGTTAAACTTGTTCCTCGGTGCCATCCAGGATCACAGCTTTCTCTCTGTGCTGTCCCATGGGTGCTGACAAAAAGGGTTCTGGCAGCCTCTCCCTGCACTGCTCAAGTCCCTCCAATCCTTATGGCAAAGAGCAAACTTTAGGAGAAGAGGATACTGGGATGTCAGCCCTCTTTCCACAACAAAAGGGCCGACAATCAGAACTGCTCCCATCTAACCCCAGTCGTGGCTTCGCCTGCAGTTGGAAGCTTCTTCTGTATTGTCGAGGCATGAAAGGAACCCACAAGAGAGAAAGCAATCTCATGGTGAAGGCAAGCAATTAATTAATAAACCCTGCCCCTTTTACATACCCAGGTGTGAGTATTTTAAGCAGACCCAGTAAAAAAAATGGAAATCTTCCCTTTTCACCACCAAGTCACACTGACATAGCTGGAATGGAAACCAGATTCAGATTAGCAGAAGGCCTGCAGCACCATTTCCTTGTACAGATCTCATGCGATGCTGTTCATCCCAAGCTCTTTAGGAGTTACCCACACATCACGTGTAGGAGCTGCAAGAAGCTGCAAAGCCCTTGTGGCCAGGTCAAAGGGAAAGCATCAAAATGCCCCACTGAAATGAGTCAGGGCAGTGATCGATCAAAATGAGGAGATTAGAGCGTGAGCTTGGTCTCTGAACCACACAGCTGACAAAATTCATCTCTAAACCAAGAGAGAAGTAGTTGAAATCTGCCTGTTCAGTGGTTACATCGCCGCTCCTTTGGCCTCCCTTGAGCAAACGGGATCCTCCGAGCCGTAACAGTCATTTCTCTGACACCAGCCATCCCCAAATAATCCCCATTCCTTGCAGCAGACACGAAACAACTGTTCTGGATGGCACCGCTTTTCCGCCATGAGGAATGCCGAGTATGTTTCAGCCCAACTTTAATGCAAAGCCTCAGCTAATCCCCCACGAGAGCTTTAGCTTGACTTTGCCAAAGGAACAATTGTTGCCATTAAATACATTTACACTGGTTGGTGGTGAGCATGTTCCTTCTGCAGAGCGAGCGCTCATTCCCACGATGAAATGCATGTCGGAATGAAGTCACTTGACAACGTTTCTTTTTTTTCCTATGGACTCATCCTTCTTAAGTTTCCCATCCCAGGCGATTTACATAGAAACAGGCAGGAACAAGCACACCATGATATACAAAGTAGGCAGAACAAGTCTCAGACAGATAAAGGGAAAACCAAATAAGAGCATGTCCAACAGAACGAGGTCAAACACGTTCTCTAGGAATATCCAAAGCGCAAGGAAGAGCCAGCACCCAGCAGAACGTTCCGGTCAGCGCTCAGCCTGCGAGCAAGGAGCAGGAAGCTGATTTCCTCTTCTCTGCAGTGCCTGGAGCCGAGAGATTTGTGACACGGCCCAAAGAGCTTTCAGAGGACCAAGGACCAAACGGCCCAAGTCACACATTGAGATCCTCCCACATCCATGAAACTCCTTCCTAGCCTCAACGTCTCTATTGCCTTTGTGGACTTGAAACCACACGGTTTTGTGTGACTACACATCTCCTCACTGGGAGCAGAGCCACCCCATCCACCTAACTGCCCATGAATGCCTCCCAAAACTTTGTGGATCTACTATTTGCCATCTCCCAAGTTTATCCTTTCCACGTACCGGTGATGAGCCAGTCTCACCGTCACCACAGAGACCACGAAGTGTTTGATGCCAAAATACAGTGGCTTCCCCTGAACATGGTCACCACTCTCTTCCTAAGTACTTCCAGCCACCTTGCATACCCCCGTTCAGCCCCTTTGCTGTGAATTAAGGTGCAAAGTCATTGCAAGGACACAGGCTGTGGTGCCGTCCATCTGGAGATCTTTTGAGTCCATCTCTATTTCTGACAGGGGATTCACAGAGGCTCATCATCCTCTGCTCCCATACAGGTCACAGAGAGACTCACTCAGCCGGACTGCAGGCCATGGCAAAACCTTAATTTAGCTTCTCTCAGCCAGTGCGACACCTCTCCCTGCCCAGATTTGGTGCAGGACACTTGGGAAGCGTCCCGATACCTAAATCCGGTTTTCAACATCGCTTCTCTGACCTCTCTGCACAAAAAGCCAAGCACAAAGTTTCTCTTCCCAATTGCTCTTTCTTGTGAGCAGTGTTACGTAGCATGCATCCTTCTTCCTTCGTGACTTATGATTCACATTGTAAGAGCGGCTTATCCATCTGAAAACAACAATAAAAACATCCCCCAAACCCACAATGCTATCGGTGCTCTACAGCCAGGGACCAAACTGTCACCGTAGCGCTGTCAGCTTTGGCAATGACTCCCCATATTGCGTGTGTGAGGTTGATCTGTGATCTGCACCATCTCTCAGACCACGTTTGCCCAGCTACCACAGGGCCAGGCACCCCGAGCCACAGTTCCATCGTGACGCCTGGCTCTCCGAGGCCAAACCTACCGCTGAATCAAGGCAGAGCCCAGCTCTTCCCTTTGGGGTGCAAACAGGTTTGGACACCTACGCCTTCTGCTTCGTTTTGACCTTCCAGCACCCTTCCACTCACCACTGCTTTTACATCAGGAAAGCTTTCCCAAGGAAGGGAAAGTGTGGATTTAACAGCCCTGCTGCTGGTCCCAGGCTCCCCTCGCTGAAGTGCAAGTAAGGAATAAGGACAGACATTTCACCTAGCAAAAAAAGCTCCCACGTAGCTTCAGCGCAGAGGAGCCAAGTTATTAATCAGAGCCTGAAACCTAAACCGAGTAAGTCACAGCGTTATGAGACTGCTCTTGGAAGATGAACACAACAGAGTAACTGCTGGAGTTCTCCACAGCTCAGGATGCTCAAAATACCTCTCCTTTCATGCACAGCCGTGCAATTCCCAGGGTATTACATACCCATAGCCCTGAGCTAAATCAAACACACCTCCTCAGCTGGATGAACTCAGTTCCCATTGCTATATTTAAATATCAAGGTCTCCAGTTGGAAACAAGACTTGAACACCAGCCCGACACCACGTTCAGGTTAAGACTAGCCCATTCATCTGGTTCTTTACAAGCAGAAGGAAAGGCTCTGCTGATTTATGCATACCTTTATTTCCACTTAACTGCTGAGCTCTGCACTGCTCTTCAGGCGAGTACACAAACCGCAAGGCAAGATGCACCAAAAGGGATCTGCCTTTTCAAGACATACATCTGGCGATTCTATAAAGAACATACTTAGATTTGAGTTCACATCTGCTTTCCTCTTCAGCTTTCAGATGACCAAGCTCTTCCCTACCCATCATTTTGATGTACTTAATATCAGTATTTCACAGTTCACTCAGTGGGTAAGAAATCAGCACATAAATCCAGACAAAGAGTCTCCCCTGCTTGAGCAGATGTTGGACCAGGATTCAAAGCTGAGCAGCAGAGCTCACAGCTCTCGATGCGCTCGTTTCGGGTATGTCACAGATTGCTTTTTATGAATATGCCATATTTCTGGGAAAGCTGACACTAACTAAGAAGAAAGGAAATCATTTGCAACGATGAATGCACCAGGGCTGAGGCTTTTTCCACCCTGTCTTGTTTGTTCTTCAGGTTTGTGACACTGAAATCTCAGTGTCATTCCATTTCCGTCTTCTTTGGTGATGGTTCTTTGGCTTCCAATCCTTCAGCTCAGGTGAAATAGCCCCTTTTGGCTTATCAGAGAGATAGAGGAGTCGGAAGAGATAAAAGACAGTTCTCGACCCTCAGTAAGTTCTTGTTTCTTCGAGGCATGAGCATACACACAGCACAGCATCTGCTCCAATGCAACAGACTCCAAAGCAAGTTCACCATCCCAAAAATAGCCCTGGCAGAGAGAGAAACCCAGGAGCAGGGCTTTGGACCAGACCTGCAGCTGCGGAAGAGTCAGCCTGAACAAAAGTCTTCCCTCAAAAGCATTTGTGAGGCTATAATAATGCTTTATATTTATATAGATTTACTTTGGTGTCCACGCTGAGGCAAGCTGGAGCTCTGGCAAGGCTCACACCGGAGTGATGTTCTGTTCTGCAAGGAGGCAGAAAGAGCTCTGCTATCAGCAGGGCATTTTGTATGCGACTGATTTGCCTTTTCTTTTTATTATCGCTCACATTCTGTCATACCAACCTACCAGCATCCAAGTAAAACAAGTTTTTGGCTTCAAGCTTTCTGCTTCACCCTCTGCACATTTCTTAATCATCTAATTCCCTAACAGCTTCCTTGTGCGATCAAAATTAGCTGCATTATCTGTGTGCCAGCCCAATCTGGAGGAGGAAATGCATTGGAGGGGGGGGGGTGGTGCCAAGAGGAGAAGGGAAAGGGCCCAGCAGTCACTGGTGTGAGGGAGAAGGGAGCAGCGCTGTGGTTCTGCAGGCATCGCTACACAGTTTTGCTAAATGCCTACTGATCCCACTCAGGAGATCAGCAGCATCTGCTGCCATGCGGAGAGCAGCCATCTGTGCACTCAGCGCCCAAACCCACAATCCCAACTGGAGGAGGTTAGTAGGTCATGAATATAATGCTCTGCACCTCCTGAGGTAAGAAGAGACTCGGCTCCATGCCATGAGAAGCACTCAGAGAGCCCCTCTTTTATCCACCCTTACCCTCTAACATTGCCCCTGCCAGCTCAGTCCCTCTGAAGGAGGCTGACTTGCCTTCTCCCTCCTGCAGGGGCAAGAAGGGATAGGCCAATCCACAGCAGCTCTGCTGAGGAATATGCAGATTTCGGAGCACGGAGAGAAAAATTAAATAAGAAGATCCTAGCTTTGAGAGTAATGAGGTTAAGGATCAACAATTTAAGTGGTCCCAACCAATAGGAACGGTTCAGTAAGATTCAAAGAGCCAACAGATAACATCAAGCAGGGCTTAGAGAAGAAATCCAGACACTGGTTACATTTATATTAGAGGATTTTGCGGAGCCTACATTGAGACTTCCTACGGACGAAGCAATGATTTTCAGATGTCAGAGGGAACAAGATCTTTCCAGCTCACAGCTGTGTTTCTGACACTCCCCGCACTGGCAGACCCCAGCCTGTCTCACACATCCTCCACCCCACCTTCAGTGTCCATGCTCATCGGGGCCCTCTTCCTTCCTAAGTGCCTCTGGAAACCGAGCGAAGGGGAGAGCTTGCAACCTGCCTGACAGCCTCATCTTCTGCCCAGGGCGATACTGACCATGCAGTGAGAGCAAACACCACCTCACATACACTTCCACTGCGTCAGTAAGGATCTCGGCAACAACTGCTTCCCTCTCTTTGTTAGTGCAGTACTTGTTACCCAAAAAGCATTCAGCTCCAAGCAGCATTCACACTGCCTACCCTACAAAATGAACACACAGCAGTGATGCAGCCCCACTGCTGCCCAGTTTGCCTGTAAACCAGTAAGGCTGAGCCTCATCTAGCAAAGCCACGCTTTCTGCTAAGATATGAGGCAGAACACTTGCCTCCCACTGTATAAGCCATTGCGTATGGAACCCAAGGGGAAGGTTGGAATAGCTGCCAGGCTCAGTGGCAGGTCCAGATGTGCTCAGAAGCACTTCAAACTCTGGTTTACACACCCAGAGAGGGAAAGCCAGAGCTCTAGGATGGCTTGTTCCCACACCGTCCAGCAGATTTGCCCAGAGTTTAATCCCAGAAGGGCAGCTTTATAGTACCACCATCACCTACTCAGTTCAGCCCTTCTCAGCTATGCAAATATCTCTGGCTTAAACTCAAACTGCTTCTAAATGAGATTTTTCCTCCCTTCCCACCCCCCACATGATAAATTCCTGAGACTTTTCTGTCCCTTAGCAGTTTCACGTGAATGCAGAGAACAGAATTAGGCAAAGACTTAAGGTGGCTTAGGTAATTAGAGCGGCACATGCTATCAGTCCAAGGCAGAGGATTAGCTCAGGAGCTTCCAGGTAAAGGAGCTCTTCCCCTGCACTGGGAAAGGAACTGCCCTCTTTTCCCTTTGTCTGTCTGAGCCAGGAATTGCGCTCACATTACAGTGGCAAAACGCATCCCATAAAAACTTCCCAGAGGTGCTTTGTCTGGTACAACTGAAGGAGTTTCAAGATGAAGCTGAGGAACAGTGTTAAATCCCAAAAGCAGACAGATGTTCCCTCAAGGCAGAGTTTATACCAAATTATTTCCCTCTATGCCCAGCACAATTAACTGTGTCACCTTTGGCCACGGGAGATCTCTAATAAAAAAACCCTGGCACAGCAAAGATGGTTCTGAATCAGGAATGGCTTAACTGTAAAGCTGCAAGCAAGCAGACAGGAAGGACCAGCAAACAAAAGTGCTTTGAATCCCTCAGTCCTACCCCAAAACAAAGTGGGGCTGAGACTGAATCATGACTTCACTCTGCAGGTCCTGCTCTCTGTTCTGCCCAGACCACACCGACCAAATGCACAACAGTCAGTTCTGATTATTCCATCTCAAATTTCACAACTATTAATTCAGTACTAACCAGATGGGGTTTATCCTTTTCAGTCCCCTTACAAGGGGAAGATAAAGCTACAGAGGAATCTTAACTGTCACTTAACCAAAAAATATGCATCGATTCTTCTTTTTGAAGAGAAAACATAGACGTGTGGCAGCAGAACGACAGCGCTGGGTCGTTAAACGCAGGCGTCTGAAATCCCACCACTGCTGTATTTGTACTTCACATTTAAATTGGTTTGGTCATAGATTTTGACCATTTTGAGTCAATAATACCATAAAAGGAGCTGCTTTACCATCTCTATCGGTGTTATTAACAGTTGGTGTGGCTCATTTGTTTAACAATGAAAGTGGTGGAAGCAGGTTTCACACTGTACCTGGAGAGAAGACTCTGTGCCTTTAAATGTGCCGCCCCTACAAAGAATCCCCCAGCAAAAGCCCATTACCTATTCTCTGGAGATGAAAAGGATCCTATTCATTCCCTGTTTCTTCCAGTCACATCCCAACATCTCTGAAAGCAGAATTCTGATCCGAGCAATTTTATCCTGGCCCCTGCACGGATGGAGAATTTTCTCCTCTATTTTCACCTTATCGCAGGCCCAGGCGACTGCAATGGCTTTACAGGGGCACATTACAGCGCTGACTTTCCTAAACTTCATCCGAAACACAATACAAGCACAAAATAAGGAAAGCTTGACATCTGAGCTGCTACCACAGCTTTCTGGGTAGGAAAAGCAAGAATCCTCTGTCCCAGAGGCCCTTGGTGTTTGCTGTAACAGCCAGCACCACCAGCAAAGATCCCTCACGGGAGCTCAGCAAACTCCTACCAAGTCTGCAACAGCTTGGCTCTACCTTTTATCCCACCCACCCCAAATCTGGCCCTTGAAAAGAAATAAAAACCCAGCTTAGCTCCTTTCCCAGCTATCACAAGCAGGGAATAAAAGCTTGGCAAACCCATCAATAATTATCTTAGAAAACATACAAAGAGTGAAAAGGGGCCATGTGTAACGGGGTGCAGGCAAGAGCAGGGCAGCAATAAGAAGCTGCACCACTTGCTTATCTGGAAACAGGGAACAGAAAGGAGCTGCCAGCTCCTTTTAGGCCTCAAGAACAACTCGCCCGCTGCCAGGCACACGCTGGCCCACTCTCGGCTGCCCAGCAAATGCAAACCAAGAGCACCAGGCAGGGCAGTGTAAGCCCCACTGCAGCCATGCATTTACCTAAAAAGGTGGATGTAAGGGAAGGGCAAAGTGTTTTGAAGTGTTTTCCTTCACAAGGGAAGGGCAAAGAGCTTTAAACAAAACTGACTGTTCCGAAGAAACCCTCACACAATCTGCATAGACACAAGCCAAATAAGAAAAGAAAAAAACCCAACACTTCACTCATGAGGTGTTGCAAAGACAGCAATTTTTTTAATTAGCTGTCTGAGAAAACTCTATGCTCTTGCCAAGATGAACAAGAAAGCCTTTGCCTAGGGTGACAGCTCACATACAGACGCAATCTCCTATCACCCCGGGCCTGGACCTTATCCCAGTGCTTCCATGGGAGCTGTGAGGCTTTGCAGGTAGAATTGAATTAGAAGGGAAATGCCACCCAGACTGTGCCCCAGTGACATCTCTTCTCCATCACTCCCACAACTATAAGAAGTTCTCCTAACTGCCAGTCGACTGAGACTTCAAGAAACCTCTCCTCTGCATTTTTTGAGGTCACAGCCTCTTCTCTGCACCCATCCATAAACACCAAAATATCCATCTGGAAACCTAATGCAGCTCCAGTTTTATGTCCCCTATGGTGAAAGGCAAGAGAGCGAACTCTGACCACAAAACCAGGCGAGCTGCCGGGGTGAGAGGGGCCCTGCCTTCCAGGAGCTTGGCCCAGGTGAAGACAGTCCCTAACCAAATACCAAGGGCCAGGACGCAGTTGGCTTGACCCTAGGGAACCAGATGTCCAGCCCAGGTAATTATCGGTCTCTCCTTCGCAGGGCGAGAGCAGACACAAGGGCTGTGTCAGCAGCTGGCTCAGACTTGGCCAGCATAGCTGACCTCCCGGCTCCCTTCCCACAGCTTGCCTGCCCCCCGGTACCTTCCCAGGCCCTTTCCCATGTGCTCAGCCTCTCTGACAGGCCCCAGCTATGCAAAGGGCATGTTTGCAGGTAATTATTTCTCTGCTTACGCCTGCGGTTGCGCTGCCTGTGCCCTAACCACGCTCCTCGCCGCAGCCCAGGTCGCGGGGCAGAAAGAGGCATGCTTCGGCTGACTCCATCACCCTGCACCGCTCCACCTGCCCGCCGCGCACGTCTTGAATACCAAGGTACCAAAGATACCCTTGCATTTATGGGAAAGTCTCCCTGACGATCTTCCCTAGGGGAAATATTAATATCTATATTCAAAACAAAGCTATTTGGCCATTGTGGTGTTTTTCAAAGGCCCTCGACACTGGGCAGCTGCTCTTACTGGGGTGAGCTGAAGCTAAAAAGCCTTTGGAAAAACACACCCTGCATCTTGAAGAGCCAGGAAAGAAATTGGATTGCTGCAATATCTAGCATCACTAATCGAAAGAGGACTCGGCACGCTGCGCTGCATCAGCTCTGCTAAGTAGGGACGTTTATTTCAATCCAGAGCTGTCTCTTGCTATTTATAGCTGCTGGCTTAATGAACTTTCAGGGTAGACACCAAGCCTGAGCCTCCCTAAATTGATGTTTAAATATCCTTGAATTAATTCAATCTCATTATGGGTGGGCTGGTTCCACGGTGGTATTGGCAACTTCCACTCCACACTGGAAATCAATGGGGCGTCTCGCATACTATGGGATCTTTCCCGGCAAGGAGAGCACTCCAAGTTGGGAAGCAAGACCAGGAGTTTCCTCCCTAGTAAACCAGACTACACATCAAGAGGCAGGACGACTGTTTGAGAACAGCCAAAGAGATCACACACACGTTTTTTAAGAGATGCACGATTAAACAGCCACCGCACACCCAACTTGAAGGCAAACAGAAGCAATTCCGTAGGTGTCCCAGGCACAAGCATTTCAACAAGCAGGCAGATATTCCGACACACCAGGCATGCCGTGTTCTCCTCAAGTGACCCTTCTGCTTCCATAACCCTGCACGCAACTTGCTTCCAGCTTTGTATAGAGATGGCCTTGAGAACAGGCAATCTGGGGCTAGAGAACGGCAAAGCTCGCTCTTTGCAAGGAGAGCCCTGCCACGCAAAGTCGGGAAGCATCCTGTCCTAATGCATCACGGGTTGCATTTAAAACCAGAAAGAGATGGTTCCCTACAAGTGGCCTCAAATTGCTCTTCCTGTGGTTTCCAATGAAGCCTTGTCTCTGTCTGGGAGGCAGAGCCACAGATGGACACAAGCACTGGTATTGAGCAAAGGGGCAGACGCATATCAAAACAGGATGACTCTCAAAAAACACGAAGCATCACCCAGAAGCAACACAAATTGTTGTACTTGGATGACACATGGAAAAGCCTCCACTTCAACAAATCAGTGTGGTGAATTCATGCTACAAGACTGCGTACCACAACAACTCCTCTATCGCCAGGCTTCTCGATAAACCAAGCACCGGTTGACCGGCTTGCAAAAAAAGGAAACAGGGCCAACAGATGCTGTAGGATCTGTCACATTCAGATAATCTCTTAGAGATAATTCCAGCTCTGTCTTCATGTCAAACATCCTCCTGAGCACTACTAACATGCAGGTATTGAGCAGCAAAGTCTTAGCACACATGTCCAAAATTCACAGTAAGCAGGATTCCCCAAAGCTCCAGCCAGCCCCGGATGACAGAAGTTCCTTTAGAGAGCAGGAATGAGGAAGAGGGAAACAGATTCAGACCACAGCCTGTCCTGAAGAAGAAATTTTTGTGTCTGCCTTCCTTGTTCTTCCCTCGTAAGGAACAGTGAACCATCCCATCCACTCCACGCTGCGATAAGCACCAAGGAGAGGAACCAGGCCTGCCACCTCTCCCCACCTCCTGGGTCTCTCCACCACCAACCCTTGTGTCTGGCCAGCTGGGTCTTTCCTTCACCCCACCACGTGCATTAACCAGAGCTAATCACAGACCAACTTGTTAATACTCCAGCCATCAGCACGAACAAATCCTGAAACGTTCCCTCTGAAAGCCCACTTGAGTCATCGTCTCCCAGTGTGCTCTCCTTCCCCTCCTGCAGTGTTCTGACAGCACAAACCCTTGTCTATTTTCCAACTTGTGTTTTAGGCAGCTGAGAAGGGAGTATTTAGAGCCTACTTACTAGTAATGCAATAATATATATATATATATATATATAGGGGGGTTTAACCTCAAAAATAGATGTGTGCCAGCGGAGGGGGGAGTTGGAACTGTATGATCTTTAAGGTCCCTTCCAGCCCAAACCATTCTATGGTTCCTGGGCAGTACAGAATAACCACTGCTAAAAAGCATTTCCTTCCTACTCGTTCCAAGTGGAAACCAGGTCGAGGCTGGCTAAAGGAGGTCATTTTAGCAACAAGGTGCTGGTAGCCCTCGTCTGGAACACGGAGCGGTAACAGCCTGCAGTGGAAGGAAGCGGCGTTCCAGCTCACAGCAGTGTCAGCAGTCCTGCCTGGGAACACAGCTGGGAACTCCAGGTTTCCCTTGGAGGGCAGAGACAGCCCTGCAGGCCTGGAATATCCTGAAAGGGCTCTGCAGAGGGAACGTCACCTGCCAGCCTCCTCCTCAGCGTATCAGGGAATGTCCCTGTCTGGATTTCTGAAGAAGGCATCTTTCCCAAGCACTCATTTACCATGGATAAAACATATCTGTACATGTTCAGCTTCCCTGACTCTCTTCAGATGGGAGAGCTGGCGGCTGGTTATAAACTACCAGAATCTAGCTTCTTTGACTGAACTGGATGCAGATTAAAAAAAAAGAACTGACATTCCCTAACAGCACCAATTCCCAAGCACAGAAGTGCCGCTAGACCAGCTTCATACTGGAACAAACTGTTTCTAGGGGAGTTTTGCTCTTCTGGACCCGTATCCACAGACATGTCCCATCAGGTTCTTTTGTTGTGGGAAGAGAAACTGGACCCGGCGAGTCAAATCCAGATCTGGTCAAAATCTGACAGTGCAGTTTTCACTAAAGCAGCTGAGAAATAATTTCCAGGTGAGGTATCTGGGTTTAGGCTTTGCCGTCCTCAGGGATGGATCAAGACATAGAAACCATTAATAGAATCAAAGCTGGCTTAAGCTTGCTACTCAATAAAAGCAAAGATCATAGTATGAAAGACACAATTGAGTCATTTCTTGAACACCTAAGAATTATTTTAACAAGTTCCCATCCCTGGAGGTGTTCAAGGCCAGGCTGGATGGGGCTTGGAGCCCCTGATCCAGCAGGAGGTGTCCCTGCCCATGGCAGGAGGGTTGGAACTGGATGGGCTTTGAGGTCCCTTCCAACCCAAACCATTCCAGGATCCCATGAATCTATGAACTATGTTATTAAAGATTTTGCAAATCAAATTTTATAAGCTTGTCCGTATACTTGAAGACGAAATGAACTATGGATTCCATACAAGCTGAACTGTCAGTGTCTGCAGTTCACCAAGTCAATAACTGTGAAAACTAACAAGGAGAAGGAGCTGCGTAAACTCTCAGTCTCACAGACTGAAGTGCGCTGCACTCTTCTTCAAGGTGCTTGGGTTTTCTCCATGTAAAACGGGCTTCCTTGTTTTCAAGCATGGTTGACAAACCAGAATCTAGGAATCCAATATCTTCAACTTCTAAGGAAAGGACTGATTCCATCCAGTTCTGTCCCTCCACTCCTCATTAATGACATAAACAGCACTTTCCCTTTAGGATCTCACTAACCTTGCAGACACATTACCCCTGGTGGGTCCCTGGAGCAGGTGTGAATCCCGTCCCTTTTTAGCGGTGAGCACAGCCCTCGCTTACGCCAGCCACCGGCAAAGCGCTGTTACGCAAAGGTCATTATCATAGCCCTTAATCCCGGGGAACTGCAACACCCGCGCTCTTCTATTCTCGGGTCTCCGCACAAGAAAAGCACTAAGCTACGTAAGAGGGCACAGCGGGCTCAGGATCCCCTCCTTCTTTCGTGTCCAGCTCTTCTTTTTCCTTTCTCCTCCTCTGACGGCACAGGAACGCTGTGTGCCCACATGCAGACCCCGCAAAGCCCCTGCGGAGCTGGCCCCACTCTGACAGATGCAGTCCCTCTACATCCAGCCATCCCTGGAAACGACCGCATCCGACTAATGCTCAACTCTGCTTGTCCCCATGCTCTGCATTTCACTTCTTGCCCAGTTTCTGTTATTTTTCCCCCCCTTCAAAGAAGAAAAGCAAAATCCAAGCCTCCCTCCTTCCTGGTACACTGCAGCCACTTCTCCGCTGGCTGCCTGACGCCCTTGCTCCATAGCAAATGCTATCGCTCTGTCCCACTCCCCTGAACCACAGGGCTCAGTCCTAATGGATACTTCAGCTTCTTATGCATATATGCAAGATATTTCATTTCAGCTTTCTCCCAGCTCTGCTAAAACTGCTGCTCAGAATTCCCCAGTGCTTTGTTTCCAATATTCTCAGTGCTCTTTAGAAACGGAATATGAGCTGTGCACCCATAACTTATTTACAATTAACAGATAAAGATTAAAACCCAAGGCTGTAACTGAGATTTCTTGCTGTGACTGTCAGTAACGATCAGACTAAGCTGGTGATGCACACTTTGCTTGCAAGAGAACTGGCCTCCTCAGAATCACTTGTCAAAACTAAGAGCAAATACAGCAGCTGGGTGTGTGGTGCACATCACCCACCCAGGCCCTCACAAAGCCTTCATCAAAGCTCCAGTGACAGCCACCTACAGCTAGCACATCCAACAACTGCCTTAGACCGGCAGCCACCTAAGAGACAGAAACCAAAATGGAATTAAAGAGTCATTTATAAATGAAGGAGGATGCCAAAAGCAGGACAGAAGAATCTCTGCAGGAAGCCTATATACACAGAACCAGAGAAGAAAGGGTTGTCAGCAAACAAAAGAAATACAGGACACAAATAATTCAGGTCACCTATGAAAACAAGAGTTTCAGAAATGAAAAAAAACCTGGGAGATGAGGCAAGATGTAATTCAATGTCTGGAAATTCAAGGCAGCAACCTGACCTCCTGCTATCCTTTACAGTTCTCGAAATTAACTGCATCAGCTTGTAAAGGGATCTGGCCACCAGTGGCAAAGAGCAAGTCCCTGCAGGACCCCAGTAAGGTATCTGGATACGTGAGACAGGGAACAATGTGGGAAAAGCTACAGACAACGCAGTGTTAGTGCGACTGCATGGGGCACCTGGAGTACTGTGCAGAACTTAAGGGACTCCACTACAAAAACATGTAGTGCAAGGAGGTGAGGGTGGGAAAGTCTATAGGAGAACTCTCTAAGACAGGAAAAGGCTGCACATTTTTACACACAGGCAAAGAACAGACAAGAACACACTCATCTGCAGAGACAAGAGAGGCAAAAATGCTGTTAGCCCTTTCTCAAGTCACACAAACCAGACACAATGATGCACAAAATGAAAGGCAGCAAAGCAAAACCAGATGGAAGACATAGGTTTTAAATTGTGGGCACAATCAGCCTGGGCAAGTGATTCCTCTAGAATATCGATACATCCAGAAGCCAAAATGGGATTTCTACAGATCTGGTCACTTGCATGGCAAAAACCCAAGCGGTAAAAATTAAATAGCTGGAGTTGTTGATGACAGGTAACAAAGTATTTTGGTGCAAAGCCTACTCCTGGTTTCTGGGCATTGATAACAAACTCCTTGGGACAACTAGGGAGGTACGGCTATGAAGACCAACCAGATTCTGTGACTCGCCTTGCTCTCCAGCTGCTGCCCTCCAAAGTGTCTGTACCAGCAAGGGTAACACTCCCTGGGCTGAAGACACAACGGACCTGATCCCACATTACTGTCTTGATACACAGCAACGATCCAGCAACACCACTGCAAAATGAAAACTTGACATATTTCTTCAAAGACCAGGCCGTAAAAACCCTGCTTGCTTCTCTGTCTTGCACAGGAAGCATTTTCCCCCCTTACAAACAAGCTTGTTATAGAAACTCCAGCCACTTGGTATTAGACTACAGAATCAGAGCTCTATTAGATCCTGAGCTCTTCTCTTGCACTCAAACCTTGTAGCATGTTCCAATCTAGCAAGAAGCCATCTCTCTCCCTCTTCTATTTAAGCAGTCAGTACCCAAACTGCAGGACAAGCTTGTGGCCAACAGAGAAGACAGCAAGATGAGCTCTCTTACCAAAGTGCTGCACAGGGATGACACCAGATAAAGACCTCTCTCCTCTGGTTAACAAATTCCAGCACAGGCCACCCAAACCAGACCTCATCTACTTAGCAAGCTTAAGATTGTCAACCCCTACAGATACTCAAACATACAGTAATGCTACATTTTATTCTTGGTTTTGTTTGCAGAATTTACAACTGGTTAATTACTGAAAGGAAAAGACTTATTAGCACCACAAGTTATTGATTTAACCAAGCCAAATCCCAAGTGGGTATGTTTCTGACAGGCTATAGCAGAGGTCTTTGTGCTTCTCACCCACCTGCTCCTTTGCGGCTGTTTCTGTCCGAAACCATGGGCGCTCGGGTTCTAGAGAGGGTGCACATCCTAAGAACCAGGGCAGAAGCTGCAACACAACTGTCTAGGCATCTACCCAGCCCTTGTGTTTCCTTGTTATCTCTCTCCACACAGTGTCAAACTGCTTTTTAGGATTCGGCCTGTTCCTGGCTGGCATTTGCGCAGGAGCAAACCCATGTGATACAAAGGGATGAAATGTCTGCTCCAGGTTCTGCCTTTTCCAACCGACTAAAAGCACTGTGACCCTGCAACACGAGATGATTTTTGTGGATCCAGTTTCCTCCTCCATGATCGGATCAGGAGCAGATCACTAGACAACAGACCATTGTAGCAAGTGACATTTGAAACCAGTACTTACTGAGCGGTTTAAGGATGCTGCCGCTTGTCTCATCAGCGTTTTCTACATCTGATTTGTCCGAGTAGTTCTCAGAGATTTTCTCCTTCTCTCTCTTTTCTTTGTGCCCAGGTCTTCTTCTGTGACGCCTCCTCCTCCTGTAGCTCTTCGGTACGTGGACCCCGATGTAAATAGTGTGATGACCTGGGGAACACAAGCACAGCAATGTTAACTTTGGCTGTGGATAGTTTGTGCAGCACTGGTTCACGCTGCCTTTCCTCCAAACAGGCAAGGGAAAGGCCTTTCTTTGCTGGCTGAACATTACTTAGCACCATGTTTCTCACCTCCAAACGTGAGCTGGGAGCTATTTAGCCACCATTTAGAAAAGTAGTTTTGGTACAATCATTTCTGAGACTCTCTGCTAATCATTCTGTCCTTGTGACTCATCCAAAGATAAATTAAAACCCGCAGAAGGTCATCATACCCACTTTGCAATATGGAATACAGCGCTCTTCAAAACCACTCTACGTTGATTTTTCCATGTGTTTTACCAACCCCACCGGCTGGACTGAGCACCTTCAGTGTGCAAACTGACCAGCTGAACAGCTCAGAGCAAGAATGTTTACATTGCTTGACTATGCAGGCCACCGCATAACAAGTGTCAAAGTACCATTTGGGTATTACCGTAAAGCAGAGGACAAGGCAGGGCCAGCAGGAGTTACTGTGAACTGCAGAGTGCTTGACGCTTTCCCCCATAAAGTAATAAAAGAGTAAGCACCAAGTTTCATGTGCTGACTGTAAACACAGAGCATACCTTTTCCCTTTCATACAGGTTTTCATTACAAACTGAAGCACTTAAGTAGAGTTGCCATTGTTACAGCTGTTTGATGAGTTTGATAAAAACTTTTCAGGGCTTTCTGCACTTCTACCAGCTTGGGATAAATATTCCTTGTGCTCATTTATAGGTCTTTCTTTCCACCCAGATAAGCCAGACTGCTTACTCTAAGCTTTAAAAGCAGCTGTATTCTATCCTTCCGACTAAAGTGGGTTCGTCTCTCACATCTCAGCTCAGCCAAGCAGAGCTCCAGATGAACACACACATCCTGTTACTGACTGCAGTGCATTTATCTCAACGAATGAGACACTAACACTCCTGAGAACACAGGTTATTATCCATAGGCACTGTCCTCTGCCCTTGCTCCCAGCAGAGTGCTTCTGCAGAGCTGACCCTTATCACCTCCCAGCCATCTATTCTTAGCCCATACTTACATCTTGCATGAACGCATAGCTATTAAAAACCCCTGTGAGGATACCGGATGACATAGTCAAGAGAAGGCAGAGGGCACAGCTTTCGGAGAGCCGCTCCGTTCTGCAGCCCTGTCCCAGCCCAACTCAGTCGGTGGGTGAGACGGGAGAGCCCCCGAACGGCAGCACTCCAATCCCAGCCTCCGTGACTGCTGCAGGACCACAAACCAGACTCGCCTCTATCCTGGCTCAGCACTCACAGGCAGCTGCCTTGAAAGACACTGAAACGCACTCCACAACGTGGAGTCACACTGCTCCTGGACCCATGGGGACTTCTGGCAAGCAGGTGGACATCCAATGAGACAACAGCAACCACATCTGAAGCCAGGGATCGGCAACGACTCTTCGCTCCAAGCTGCACCCACCTCCCTTCTGCAGCAGCCCTGCTCCCTTTTGCTCAGGAGTAAGAATTCCAGGTTCCACGTAAAGCTCCTATTTGCAAGATACAGGAAGCTGCTTTGGAAATGCCAGCACAACAGTAAAGCTGGAGCTTGCAGCCACTAGTTCGCTTCATTGCTACACACACGTCTCTAATTCTTTCTGAAGACAAATCCAATCTTTGAGATTGAATAACTGAAAATTTAGGCACAAAATACCCAATTATTGTAACAAACTGACTTCCCAGTGAAAAAAAAAAAAGCATGTGAAAAAAAAGCTTCTTAGTTCTCAAAGTCCAACAAAATGAAAAAAAAATTGTTTTCCAATATAATCACTTGAAAAAATCTGGGGCTAACCATGATACGGTTTGGGTTCAAACTTATTTGTTATGTGGAAATGAGAATAGAAAGTGGAGGCTTATAAAGACATTCCTGCCTCACTCACAGCCCTAATTGTGCGACAGCGCCTGGGACGGCCCCAAAATGGGTCACAGCATCACTCTGCTGGCACAAGGGCCACTCAAGCTCATGTACTAGCAGGAACCATGCAGAAGGATATACTGAATAACTAAAAGAGATATAAAGATATATAGTGTTAGTGAGAGCAAGATATAAACTAACAGATACAAATGGTTAGGGAAAATCTCAGGGTGAAGTCACGGTGACTTTTTAGTGAGTGCTATCAAGGCTGAGACATTACAAGCTCAACACTGTATGCACGTCTCTGTGCTGGCAGGCACCAGGCACTGTCCGGTACAGTAGAAGACACCAGTATGTTCTATTATAATTATATTATATAATACGTTATACTTGGCATCTTAGGGAGCAGAACAGAAGAAGAAATAAAAATCTGGAGTTGAGCAAGGTCCAGACTCGGGAAATCTTACCTGAGCATGACTAGGGGGTGTCTGGGACAGACAGTGCAGTGGCAGCTGTTCCCGAGAGATTCTTATAGGCAAGATCACATCCAAAAGGCAGGTGCCAAAGGATGGGGTAATGCTGGTATCTGTATTAAACAGCATCCTCCTTTGAACCACTTTAATTCTGTGGTCAGCTTCATAATAGAGACAAATCTTAGCAAGCCCAGATCATAATACTTTAATATGCAGCCAACAGAACAGGACAATCTCTTTAATCTATCGGCCATGTGTGCACAGCACAGATTTTGGTAACATGAAGCAAAGTTAGGCAGCCTGATCTAGTGGGATGTCGCTGCCCATGGCAGGGGGGTAGGAACTAGATGATCTTTAAGGTCCCTTCCAACCCGAACTAGTCTATGATTATATACATGCAGGCAAACACCTACACAACTTAGCTGCTTTCCCCTGGTTTGTAAGGGAGAAACTTACTTAATGGCACTTTTTGTCCCCTCCCAGCTGTTCAGGGAGGCCAAGCGAGACATTTTCCTTCACTTCGTACTTGAAGTGCTTGGCATCTGTTTATATTGTTACTAATGCTGAGATAAACTTCTAGGCTCCCTTCCCAAAGCGCCTGGAAGGAAACAATTGACACGTCCTCTCAATGCCCTGGGTCTCTGAGCTGTTTCCTCCTCATCGGGGTCACAGAGCCTTTCCCATGAGAACCATTGACTACAAACGGCAACGCTGATCCAATTTAACGTGACAGAGGCACTGTGCCGTTACCCCACAGCCTGGGGGAGGCTGGGAAGCACAGAGCTGAGCGTGGAACTCCTCCTGACACTCCAGGTCTCACTCGGCTGCACCTTGCCTCTTTTCTGGAGGCTGCTCCCATCATCCTCCTCGCTCCCCTCCAGGAAACAATCGGCCTCTGGGTGCACCTCATTAAGTTTTAGAGCTGTTTGGGTTGACCAGAGATGTGTGTTTCACAACACTGAGATGTCATGGGTGAGACGCACAGCAAGACCTGCAGCACCTTGTCCGCTGGGAAGGCCAGCGGTGGGTCAGGGCTTCCTTGAGCCAATATCTGCTGCAGCCAAGGCTTTCTAAGTCGGCTTCTCCTGCCTGAGGAGAAACCTTGCTGTGCACCAAACCCAGAGTGAAACTGTTTTATCTGATTATTAACAAAGCTAGAAGTAGTCATCATCAGAGAGGTATTTTTTCCCCCCAGAAAAAGATTTGGTTGAAACCACATCTTTTGCTTTATTAAGGGCTATTAAAGAAGAGCAGCTCGTGATTCAGAATCCAGATTTAGACTTTGGGCAGAGGAGACTCCCTGAGTCAGTTCTACTGGGCAAAACCACTCCTGGATTACTGCAGTTCTCTAAAATGCAGCATTCCCTCCCTGCCTGCAATATCTGATCACCTCTGGCCTCCATCCCAGCTCGGCATGGTCTCGTTGATGTCCTGGGAGTGAAACGCTGGCTGGTCAGCGATGCATCGCCACAGGCTCATCACTGACCCCAGCAGCGCCAGGCACCCTGCCCCAGTGAGTAAGAAACCTTCAGGCTTGAACTCCCTGAGCTGGTAAAGTTCCAGCTGCCCATTAGTTCCTTGTGTGTGTTTAAGTAGGCAAATCTGTGTTAGCACAGCCTGACCACCTACTACCTCCACAGTCCTGGTCTCCTTTAATCCTCTGCTCCCCGTCATCTGCTGAGGTTTGCAGAAAGCTTCACAAGGGTTTCTCAGCAGGAAAAGCCAGGACCTGCATCGAACACCCCAGGTTCCTACACCTCCATACACCCATAATTCTGTCTTGGTGTTTGTGCAGTCACCGTGACACAAGGCTGGAATCAAACCTGACCTTTCTGTCCGTGAGAACACCTTGCTGCCTGGCCTGAGGAAGAAAGGATGGGACCCAGGACGAGCCTGGCATCGTCAGCTGAGCTTCTGGTTAAACATACATGGTGAGGAGACCTTGGGAGCTACCTGCAGGAGAAGCATGCTGGGAGCAGGGGAATGACTCCCGCTCTACGCAATTCTGCCAGCCCCAAACTGGACGTCCCCAGGCCTGAGGAGCACAAGACACCTATGCTGTTTGAAACACGTGGATCTAGTCATGCTTTAATGTACATGTCAAAGAACAAAAAGATCGATATAGAGAGAAATCCATAGTTCAGGCATCGTTTCCCAAACTAGTTCTGGAACCACACCTGCATTAAAGACCTTTATCACTTCCTACTGCGTCCTTGGGAGGAAACCAGTTCCTCCCAAAAGGATCACACAGAATAGGCCTGACGTGTGACACATCAGTGGAGACTTACACAGCTCAGGTGTCTCAAGAAAGCTGAATTTAAGTGGGTCTGGGGAGCTTCATCCTGCAACAAGTCCTTCCAGAAAGCCTTCTGCACCATGTATTTCAACATATACGTGTAATACATTACCAGTGGCCATGATAGCAACGCAAATGTAGGTTATGACCTGAAAACCTGTGTTACAGGAAATGCAAACTGAGATCACAGCCTAGCAGGAAGGAAAAAAGGTAAATCAGGAGTGTGATTTGGTTATCCAAGTGTAGAGATACCTTTTGAGCCTCAGGCTTCTGCGTTCGGCTGGACACTGAGCTGAGTCTGCAGCTTTCCACAGCGTCAGCACGTGACCAGGTGCAAACTTCAAGCCTGACACCCAGTTTCATCCCAGTTATCTACAAGCCAAATGCCCAAGCAGAGCGAGACCCCTTTATTTCTCAGCTTCTCCACTGCTAAGCACTAGCTCCTTGAAGAAAATGGTGACAGTGGAACGGCTTGCGCTCAGCGAAACCAAAACTTGGTCATTTGGAGAAAGGAGCAAGAAGTTACAGGATCAAAGGATAAAGCTGCCCGGTGCATAATATCCGAGAAGGAATCCTTCCCACATGACCGGGGGTGCTGAGACTTAGAGCATGGTGAGACCAGCCCATAAGGAATCTCAGACTGGCACCTTAAAAAGAAACAAGATCCAAACCTAACATTAAAAATTAATAAAGCAATGAAAATGAGCCGAGTACCAGCAGTTTTCACCCGGTCCTTGTTATTATTTTCAGAACTGGGAGAGTTACATTAAACCCGATCAGGCTCAGACAAGCTCATGTGGTTACACTTAAATCTCCAGAGCCAACCTCTTCTCCACAAGCTCTGGCCACTTGCACCTCTTGTCCTGGGACCAGGACCAGGACAGATACTGTTTAGCCTGGAGAAGAGGAGGCTGAGGGGAGACCTCATTGCTCTCCACAGTTCCTGGAAAGGAGGTTGTGGTGAGGTGGGTGCTGGCACAGTGGGGTTGGGCTGACAGTTGGACTGGATGAGCCAAGAGAGCTTTTCCAACCTCAGTGATTCTATGATTTCAGACTGCCCAAACGAAGGGCTTGACCCCAGCCATTTATAACTTTGGGGCATGGCTGATCTCCAGCGAGACACAGGCAGGTAGAGGTGTGCCCCTCTCTGCCCTTTTCCATAGCCCAGCTATCAGCCTCACACCTGAATGGATCTGAAGCAGAGCATACCCAGGGCTGTGAAGCTTCACCTCTTGGTGTGGCTTCGCACACGTCCCAGGAGCGTATGGCTTTCACTCCTACCACTAACAATTTGCTACCTTTACGAAAACCTCCTCCACATCGACGCCTAACAAGTAAGAATCTGTGCCTACTGAAGCTCCCAAGTCACAAGAACTGCAGCCCACCAGGAGCTTTGTGAGCAGAAGACAGCAAGGCACCTTTGCAGCCAAGAGAAAGGTGCTGGCGTACTGCTAAGCACACAGACGTGGCGATAGCCAATGCGCCGCTGGGATTACAGCAAGGCTAGTGCAGCTTTCAGCAGCTGCTCTTCAAACCCAGGGCAGAGAGATCCTTCTGGGCTTCTGGGAATCCATGGAAATAAATGGCATAGAAAGCTGATGGCCCCGAAGGACAAATAAATCACAGGGATGATCCATTTTAAGGGGGAGCTACTAAAAGTAGCGCTAAGCAAGTCCCGAAGTAAGCCCTGCTTAGTTTCAAATCAGCTCAAGAAATAAGAACAAAAGGCCACAGCATCATGTGCCGAGTGCCCTTAGCTCTACCTGATTTCCAAGGGGTTCCAGGTGCTGGTGGCAGCAGAGGAGCTGTGCTGGCTCTGCATCCCGACCAACTCCACTGCCCCAGACACAGCTATGGCTCCACACACCCAGGCACGTGTGGGATGGGATGCCCAGCCCACGAGACACCCCACATCAAGGAACAATTGGCAACAGTGGAACTGAAATGGCTCTCTCCAGCCCTTCTCCAATCTGGATATTTGCAGGACCCATCACTGAATACGGCCGGTGCGTGCAGCAGCGACAAGGAATGTGATGATTCCTTGGCACCGCATCACAGCTCTGTTCTATTCCTATTAAGGCAGATGAAAACAGCTACCGAAAGTCGAAAGAAAACCAAACAAACCAATCCCTGATTAGCCCTCCAGGACAGGCTGACCAGGCAGACTCCCTCTCTGTCCCACAGAGTCTTCAGAACATCCTGATATTCAGATGACTTATTTTCCAGGACAGCAAAAACTTATCGCTCAGGTAAACAGCGGAAGGATTCGCTGAGCACTTGTTGAAAGCGGGGTGAAATTTAAACAAGACAACATAGAAGCTGGAGACAAATCGGATCAAAATCCCTCCTGTTCCCCACAGCCCCAACAAGCAGCAGAACCAGAGAAACTATGTGTTTCCCTTCAAGGAAGCAGCAGTCCACACAATTGGACCAGGTTCTTTGTGCCACAGTTATGATTTCATTAGTGCAGAAGTGGTGACTCCTGGGCACGAAATCCCCTCTCTGCAAGAGGTTCCATGAAAGGAGCCCAAGGTCTTTAGAGGGACCGAGCACAGACAGCTGAAGGACCAGCAATAGCGGGTGAGTGACCATAGCTGGGCAAAGGACACTGCACCAGAGAGTGTCTGGGACAAACAGACAAAATCATGTCTATATGGAAAAGACTGGAATAAAGTAGCACACGTTTGTACCCAGGGAGCTGAAAAAAACAGATCGAGAATGTCTGGTGAAGAGGAGGCTGAGGGGAGACCTCATTGCTCTCCACAGTTCTTGGAAAGAAGGTTGTAGTGAAGTGGGTGTTTGGCCTCTTCTCCCAAGGAACACGGGACAGGATGAGAGGAAATGGCCTCAGGTTGCAGCAGGGGATGGTTAGATTGGATATTAGGGAAAACTCCTTTACTGAAGGAGCAATGAAGCCCTGGCAGAGGCTGCCCAAGGCAGTGGTGGAGTCCCCATACCTGGAGGGGTTCAAAAACAACACAGAGGTGGCACCTGGAGACACGCTTTAGCAGGCACAGTGAGGCTGGGCTGGTATTTGGGCTGGATGAGCTGAGAGGGCTTTTCCAGCCTTAATGATCCCCTGATCCTATAAGGTCTTCGTGTTTAAGGGCCCCGAAAACAACACTAATAAGCAATAAACTAACTCTTTCTTGGTATGGGGCAGCCGGCCAGAAAGAAGAGTGAATGGGTATCCATCAGGTGATGGGACCATATACTTGTAAGAGGACAACCACAGGGTTGAGTAGGGCATTCACAACTTAATAAATGCCATCAGGAGAACAGCTGCCGTGCGAGAGATGCAATCCCCTGCCAGGAGAGAGATGAGAGTAAAGAAACAGAAGCTCCAAGAGAGACACAATCCAAGCTATTCTGCATTTGACAGATGAACTAGGAAGGGACAAGACTAGAAACAGCCAGGCTGCCTTCAGTTCTGCCAGCTCTGACGCAAGAACCCCAAATTCACGGCTAAGATGAAAGCATTCAAGAGAGGACCCAGCACCAGTTACTTCATCGAGAAGAGAACTCATCCACAGATCCTTAAGCATCTCTGTCGCTGCATTTCACATCTTGGTGTGCAGTCCTTCACCAAAATCACTGCGAGGGGTGGGGAACTGAGCTGTGCAGGGGAAGATGGCATGTAAATTGGAAATTTCTTCTTCTATAACACCAGCCTTCTACAACTTCACTACCTTCCAAAGGCCAGTTCAATCTTTAGGTAAAGTGACCTCTGTGTCTTTACAAGGCTCCTATGTAACACTAGTTAACCAGGAGGAAAGTCTTCCTACTCATCCACCTAAAGCCTGAGCTTTTCAACTTCCAACATACACTCGCTCACTCCTCATCGATGACCCAGCCCTGAACTGCTGGATTCCTAACCAGATTCAGAGGCCGCTCCAGCAGAGCGTGTTTAAAAGGTAAGGTAGCACTGTGGCCCCAAGAACGGGATGGCTCTGAAAGATGGAGCTTGCACAAAGGGAAGGCAAGAACATCGAAACAGGAAAAGAAAGTGAAAAAATGAAGCGAGGTCTTCACTTGACTTCTTGGACTCCTACAAAGCCAGTCACCAAACCTACGGTAGGAGCTGCTAGGCAAGGATCTGACGATGAAGCCCAGAAGAGACATGCTGATGACAGCTATAAAGTACAGCTCTGTGACAGGAAAATATAAGGAAGCTGGCAATGTTTTAAGGGGTGGGCACTGTTTAGACAGAACAATAAATGTGTTTGGGGTATTCTCACTGAGCTTTATATAAGCCATTGTGAGACTCTTACCCACAACCCCATAAGCTGCTTTTATCTCTTCTTTGGAGCCGTGGGAGGTTACAGAAGCCACCCAACCTGTCCCACTGTGATCTGATCTAATCTGGCCAGCACTGCTGGGATTCCATGTAAGAAAACGAAGACCTAAAAAACACACAGCTCTGGAGTACAGGGCAGAGAAGGGTAGCTGTGCTGGACTGTTCAAGCTTCAAGCCAAGCTGTTTGGAAGCAGAGTACCTTTGGATTTTCCAGCATCCGTCTCAAGCGCTGACCGCAGTTCTTTTAAAATTATATCCCTTTCTGAAATGCCCCTATGACCACCCAAAGTGGCTCATCTTGGCTGAAAAATCTTGGCTGAAAATCTTGGTCTCATTTTCCACGTTTCTATCTCATTACTTAGCAAGGCTGACTAATTGAATCACAAGGTGCACTCTGCACAAGTTCATAGACGCAGGTAGGTTTCGGATCACTCTGATATATGAGCTCTGGTGTAACGACCAAGGCATCCAAGCGGTGCCTCTATTTAAGAGAACCTCCCACTGCTTTCTAGGTGCCAGAGGTTGGCTGCTTGTGCACAAATAACAGGAATGCCACCTGCAGCAAACTCTGCAGCAAACACTGTGATCCTTTTAGAACCTGAATTCCTCACTGCTGACAACGACTGCCTGCAACAGCATGTGGTCCAAAGCCTGAAGAGCAAACAGCAAACAGATCCATAGCTGCACAAAGACTGCATGTTTGACACAGCCAAGCTCGAAGGAGCCCAACCCCAACGCACAGTCAGCTATCTTTAACTTTCTGCCTCAATATATTTCCCTGCTTGCCAAGTGGGTTCTGTCATTTGCCTTTGCTGCTTCTCTATGCCTGGATTTATGCCATGGAGGATGTCTCTTAAAAATCCATCAGTTCAGTGAACAGGCGAAAAACAAGACAGAGTTTGCTAAATACAACCCAAGAGAGCAAACACTGGCATCACACAACTGCAACAGGGCCTCCCCAATACATTTTGTGTTATCCTTTAATGTTGAATGTCCCAGGAAAGCTTGGGAAGGGCTGTCAGTCAGAGAAGCCCAGATTTGAATTCTAACTGAAATGACCCAGGAGATGACCAGACTTGTAGGCAACCAGCAGGTGCACAACACCACCATCAGCCTGCATGGGCAGCAACGTGGGCAGCACCTACAGAAACCAAGGCACAAAAGAAGAGAGGGCTTAAAAAGCGATCTTTGAGGAGTCGCTACTGAGACACGGAAGGCCTGTGCCCCTGGAATGTGCTCTCTCTCAATAGGGACCAGCAGGTTCAGGATGGGCCCAGTAACTGAAAACACCCACTTGGAGAAGCTGTTCCCATCAAAGGGCCCATGTGAGGGCCACCTTTCCAATTAGCATGGCTTCAGTAAATAAGTTTCACTGCCAGTTCTGTGAGCTGATAATTGTTTCTAAACCCATCAGGGATGGAGAAAAGCCAGTCCCTGTCAGAATGGTATGGAAACACCTTCCTCCACCACCATACACCTTACGCTCACAGCATGTGTCAGTGCAAAACTTATTATCGCTTGGAAGAAAACAACACCTTTTCTTCACAACTGGCGAACCACATCATCTATTGACTCAGCTGCTGTTACGTTTCTCCATTTCTCCTGCTTGCACAGCCAGCTTATCACTACCTTGTATAAAGTCAGTTTATCATCATCTGAACTTGGACTGCAGTTTTTCTCACAGAGCTCGGCGTAGGCGGGCATCAACACCTTCTCAAATGGCGACAAGTTGCTCCAGGGCAGGGTTAGATTGGATATTAGGGAAAATTTCTCTACTGACAGAGTGGTGAAGCCCTGGCACAGGCTGCCCGGGGCAGTGGTGGAATCTCCACCTCTGGAGGGGTTCAGACACGTGTAGAAGTGGCACTGAGGGCCATGGTTTAGCAGGCACGGTGGGGTTGGGCTGACGGTTGGACTGGATGAGCTGAGAGGGCTTTTCCAACCTCAGTGATTCCATGATTCTATGCTTCTCTCACAACCCCAGAAACTTGAAAGTGAATGCTGATTCCTTAGAGCAGATGAGACATCTGCAATGACCAGAGCAATACCCCTGCAGCGATGGGGAACACAGAGGCCTGCTGGAAAAGTCCAACAGGAAACACAATCACAGCTTTGCTCACACCAAGCGATCAAATGACTGGAAGTGACACTATCTTAATGACAAAAAATCCTGAACAAACCCCTTCATGAGCGATTCAGATTTCAGACCTCACGTCATTTGTATTTTTTACTTAATTAGCGTATACACATAAACCACTGCCAACTCTTTCATAGGGATTTGCCATGTTACCAAAAGTGCAGTGAAGCCAAAGCACGGAACCTTGTTGCTCGTGGCTAAGCAGCGAACAGAACGTTTCAGTACCCTGCAAGGCGTCACAGAGAATAAAAGCTCATCTGAAATCTTTTGTCCCGATGCCTCAGAGCTGAGAAGATCCAAACCACCCGATTGTTTCACTGGCTGTGTGGGGCAGCATTTGTGTCCCAATCCATGTCTGCCATCCCCAAGCTGCGCCAGCTGCTGCACAGAAAGAGAGCAAAAAGGGCAGTGCCTGAGTCCTCATCGCTTTGCTTTCGCACGAGCAAAGCCTGACTCAGTTGTACCAAAGCAAAATACAGCCTACTCTATTTCAGCACACAAATTAAAGGGGCCAAAGAATATTAATGAAGTACAGTCTGTGCTGAGATTGTGTCTGATTAATTTTTAATCATATTTATTTCAGAAGCAATTAAAAACTCTATCCGATATGACACAAGTCTTGTTATTTCTGAAAACAGAGAAGGTCTGCCCGCAGTCCATGATCAAAACCTGAGGGTGAGCATGAGAGAGGGAAAAGAAGACAAAGCAAATGGGCAAAAATAGCTCATTTCTGCTACATTCTGCCTGCTGTTAATAGAGATAAAGATTTTCACAGTTATCTTGACCCTTTCAGCCCTTCTCCTCATTGATCCAGCCATCAGGTAATCATCTCAAGCTTATGGCCTCACACAGCTTTCTACCAGGAAAGTGCGGTGACACAACAGTGTTGAGAGCGGAAAGCCGGGAGGAGCAAAGTGTGGGGAGCCTGCAGCTACAATGGAAAAAGCCATTAGGGAGAGTCATTACAAAATCCCTGGTTTAGTAAATCCCACAATGATAACAGGATCCATGGAAAAAGTTCCACTGTAAGAACATTTTTCCCTGAATTCACTCTTACAGCAGTGGGATACGAGGGAGACTCTTGAAACCTTTACTTTGCATATGCTTTGAGAAATGGGACAAAGCATCCGAGACCAGAGCTGGTCCCTTTTCCCTGGACACATGGCCAGAATTCCCAGCAGACGGGCTGTCAGACTGGAAACCATGCATCCTCCTCCCCACCGCAAAGTCCGAGCGGCAGCAAGCCCGGGGGAAGTCACGCTTAAGGAGCCAAGAATCCCTTATCTCAAAGGATAAGGTGGAGCTTTGCTTTTTCCCTCTTGCCAAAGTGGTTATGAAGTAATCTGTTTATGTCACACACCCCAGCCCTCCAACAGTGGCACCGCTGCAACTTGTCATTACCTTCAAGGAAAGGAACGTGCAGTGCTCTAAGGGAACGGCCGTCCCACACAGGAGGTCCGGCTTAGGGCAGTGCCTCTTCCTGATTTCCCCCAAGCAAAGCTGCTTTTTCACACTGGCTTTCCTTACCCGCTCTGAACCGGACCCAGGATCCCTGGTCTCACCAAGCCGCATTGCTGGGCACTGATGTGCACCATCAGGGCTGGCCAGGAAAGCAGCTCTCCAGAATGAATCCGTATGGACCAAGTCCACAGAGCCCCCTCACCAACACACACAGACACAGAAATCTTTCTTGGAATCACTCAACGGCATCACTATCGAATGTTAAAGGCTGATATCGCAGATAAATCAGCAGCCTGTTCCAGCCCAGGACCATCTCAGATAAGCACTAACCGCCTCTGGAAGCGGCCAGAGGGACATTCTTCTGTCAGGTACGCAGGGTTTCTATTAAAATGACATTCACTCAGCAAGGGCAGAACCAACAACTGCCCCAAGCTAAGAATGTCCCAGCATCCCACTGACCAAAAACACTCGTTTTCCCCCTGTCCTTAACAAGCAAAGCCCTTCCCTCTCCCCCACGTCGCTACATAATCAAATTAGCGAGTGCCATGGTGATTCAGGGTTGCTCTCTCCATCTCACAGACGCAGCACCAGGCCATCAGCGATGAATAAATGACACCACGCTGTCATTCTCTTCTTGCAAAGAACACGCCAGAGGGATGTTCAAAGTGACAACTTCGAAATCCTGTCTTCACCTGTTTGAAGCCAAACTGATTCACATGCAAACAAAGCGGCCTGCTTTCCAAGCAGGTTATGATGCTTCACAGGAGGGCTTTCCCATTCTCTCCTGCAAATCCCTTCAGCCAGGGAATCCCCAGGCCTGACGCCCTAGCACTGCACTGTCAGCTCTCTTCTCATAGAGGCTACAATCCCTCTTTCCCTAACAGAGGGAAAAGCACACAGTCTCCCCTCTCTGCTCAGTTGGTTTTGTCCTACAAATGTGGTGAAATTCAGAGGAGCTTTAAGGAGCCTTCCTGAAAAATATGATTGAAATCGACAGCTAGGTGAAAAAAAATTATTGGGAGAGGAACAGAGAGAAGTGGCAAGAGAGGCAAACAATTTTGTGTGTGTGTTATTTCCTCATGAGAGTGGGCTAAAAATACCAACTACCAGAAAAATAAATCACATCTGGAGGTAACAAGTCCACTTGCTGTTGCCTTCTCCTACCAAGGATGCAGCTATTCCAAGCCTTTTAGAAAAACATGTAAAAATTCTACCATGAAAGTGACTGGAGGAATGGAGAGCCCTTCAGAGGTGACACCTTCAGCTCTCTGGACAAATGCTCTCCTCCTTGAAACCATCCCACCCACAGGGCACAAATCCAGCAGAGACTTGAAAGCATCTGCACCAAGTGTCAGCCAAGGGTCTTCAACCCGATGTTTTAGCCCTTCCACTGGATATTAAACTGAGAACATGGAGATTTAGCTTTGATATAAGGAAGAAATTCTTTAACCTGAGGGTGGGGAGGCCCTGGCCCAGGCTGCCCATGGAAGCCATGGCTGCCCCATCCCTGGAGAGGTTCAAGGCCAGGCTGGATGGGGCTTGGAGCCCCTGATCCAGTGGGAGGTGTCCCTGCCTGTGGCAAGGAGTGGAACTGGATGGACTTTACGGCCCCTTCCAACCCAAACCATTCTGTAAGTCTACAACTCATTCTATGCGTGCAGACAATGAGTACAGGGTGCACGCACATTAGATACACACGCACATTACATGTGTATACACACAGGACACATCTGTGCAGAGTTAGCACGGGCTGAGGACACCCGTCTGCCCCTCTAAGGAATATTCCAAAATGCCAAGGCCTTTAACAATTACATGCACTGTGACAATGCCCCAAATTCAGCAGATACGCTACAAATTCAAGGCTGTCCCACTCCAGAAGAGCGAAGTGGCTGAGCAGCCAAACACCAGCCCCACCACACACAGGCGTGGTGACCCTGACAGCTGCTGCAGCCGTGGCAGCAGCCCCGCCACGGACGGCAGCACCGTTGGTGATTTAGCGGGGTCAGCTGCAGAAGCCTGACGAGAAGCAGGGCACTGCCTTTCGCACGCAGAAGGGAATTAGCCGGCTACACAGCTCCAGGTCTCTCCGGAGGCTCAGACAAGCAGCTACAGCTCTCCGAGGCCTGTCGTGTGCAATTAGAAATACTTGCTTCACCTCCTTCTCTTCCCCCAGCGAGATGAACTGCAACTGGTCCGTTAGGCCAACTAAATCCAATAGGGCTATCTCCATCGAAATGATGGGGATAAACTCACCACCTCTACAGATATTCCTTACAGCACAAACCCCAGCCTTCCCAGCCCCTGTACAACAATCTGTACTATGTTAGGTTCCTGAAGCATCGCATGTGGGCAACAGCCACCACGACAACACAGGGGCAGTGCTTCAGACAGTAAGAAATGTTCCCCCTCTATCTCCTCTCAAATGTTTCTGCTGTGCCAAAGTCTCAATCGTTCCACAAACACCAGGCTAATACAAACCCCCGCCATCCCAATCCTGCAGACAGCAAACAGCCTCGTTACACCCAACACGATGATTTACAGCTACCGAGCACAGATTACTACACACGGGAGGAAGAAAACACAGCTTTTTCAGGGAAAGGGCTGGCTTGCTTTGCTGGAAGGGTTCTAATCCATCTTTTTGGAGATTGTTTTCTCTCAGGTGCTCGATCCTCTCCCATCCATTCCCAATGACAATGACATAGCCGTAACCTACTCCTTTCAAAACATTTTAAACCCAAAAGCCATCAGCATCTGCTTGCAGTAATTAGAATTGGAAATCAGAATAACTTTAGATACCTAAGCCAAGAGGGGAGGGACAGCACTGGGAGGTGAAATGCTGTCCTGCTTTCCCTTCCAGGCAGTGTACGTACCCTGTTGGCCTCGCCTCTCCTCCTTCTCCCCAGCTCATTTATCAAGCACACTGTCAGCCAATCCTCATAACACAAGAAAATGAGAACCTGCTGCAAAGAATTCATTCCTATCAGCTTCATAATTTTCCACAAACAACCTGAAACTGAACTGCTTTAAATTCTTTTTACTTTTGAGATTTAGCAACATTTTTAGTCAGAGGGAGAATAAAAACACTTCCAAAGGACTCTACTCTTTTCCTAGAAAAAAGTGAAGAAACTGTTTGCTCTGTTAAAAAGTGCAAAGGAAAAACCCTCTCCTAAACTCAGAGAATAACCCAAGCAAACAAGCTGCCTTATGCCCAGCCCTGACAGCCAGCCCAAATCTTGCTGGACTTCCCAGTTCCTGCTCCGCCTGTGGCACCTGCTCTGTATGCCAGCGCTTCCAGGTGCAGCGGGGATACCCGAGTGCTGCCAAAACTGTACCCACAGGGGGAAGAAAAACAAGGAGCCCCGATATTTCACAGGCAGACCCGATGCTGTGGGAAGGGGTGGTGTGTGCCAGCAGCACAAACCCGCATTCCCTCCTCAACTGGAGAAGTAGATTTCTTTAAAAAGTTAGTTTCACCCCAATCAAGATTACCAGCATTTCAGTCAATTTTGGGATTGATTACTCGGCCGAATAAAGGCGCCCTTTTCCCCTGCTATCCGACTGTGCCGATCTCACACACAAACACACCCTTCCTCCCCAGCGGTGCCCAGTCTCTTACCTTCCACTTCTTCTTCGTCACACACATGTTTAAGGAAGGAAGCCCCTCTATCCAGTACCGCCTCGTCCTCCATCCTGTAGTAATAGAAAAGAAAAAAGGAATGCTCAGACTTCTCCTGGAGCGAGGTATTGGAACCGGCCCAGGTCCTGGGCAGGTTAACTTGCAAGCTGTTGGTCATGTTCCTGCGGGCACTCCTGGTCTCCGTCCGGCGCCTGCTGTTCCTTCATAGAGCTCCTTGCGAGCGGCGTTTGGGTTAAGCTGGCCTGGCAGAGCTCGAGTCCTGACCTCGAGAGGACATCAGTGGTGGCAGGTGTGGGAAAGGTAATCCTGGCCAGCCAGCTGATGGCTTTTCCCGTTTCTCGTGCCTTTTTCTTCCCTTCCCTTTTTCTCTAAAAAGAAGGCAAGTTTGGGACTGTCTATGCAACAGCCAGGAGTTTGCAGAATTCCAGTTTTAAAGTGCTCCTAGAAGCCGCGGGCAACAGAGCCAGGTAGACACGCAAGCACGCACACTGGACACTGACAGGCACGCGGCCGAATGCCCAGTGGGAGCGCAGCCTTCCGCCAGCTGCTTAATACCAGCAAAGCACGCGTGTCTCCGAGAGGCCAGCTTTGTGTCACATGTTGGCCTGACAGAAATCTGCCATCTGAGGATTAGCCACAGACCCAGCTACAGCGAGTCAGCCCATCGCAGCAGTCATTATGTGTGTCACCCATTCATTCATTCCTTTGGGGATGGGGGGTAGGAGTTGCCATCTCTCCCCTCCCCTTTTCTCTCCCTCCTCTTATCCCCAATTCCACTGCTCTGCCATACAAGCCCTGCCATGGCGCTACGCAGAACTCGTGCCGCTGCTTTTCACCCACAAGTTGAGAACCTGCACGCTTCCCAGGGGTTCCACTTTTGACAAGCAAAGACAAAAATGCTAAATGACAAAGAAAAAAGCTTGCCGTGTTAAATAATCCCCTCTCCTAGCGCTTAGAGGCTAAGCAGACACTCACTGCTGGCAGTCACTGGGGACGCTTTCTCCCTTAATACAACCGGAGACTGAGTTGGCAACCTAGTTTGGCAAGAAAGGGGCATATGTGGGCAACGATCAAAAAGCAGCACCTTTTCCTTACGTTCCTGAGATGGAATAGGGACAGAAAGACAGAGCTGTCAAAACTTCCCCATACTCATCCTGCTTCCACTTGCAAACCTGCAGAATCCTCCACGTGCAGTGGGTGTGATAGTTTTTTAAGGAAACATTCCAATTCAGAAGGATAACATCTGAACAGATGAATGCCAACAAATCCAAATGTCTTAGGATACCTACCCCACATGTCAGTGCCTACCTGAACCAAACTAAACCACGAGCCACAGGAGGAAGTACCAGAGCCCTCATTTTCTGACAGCAGCAGCCCAGAAACCACACTCCTCTTTCCCATTTTCCTTCACCTCAAGCATCTTTGGTAATGCCCTTGGCCTCATCCTTGGCTCTTTGTCTGCAGCTCAGCTCCCATAAACGACTCTCAAATGTCACAGATAAAAAAGACCACCACAAAATAGGCCAAATTCAAAGCCTAAGCACATGGAAATACACATTTTTCATACAGATTATAGGTGGTGGCAAATAAAACAGCCCCGTGCTCAGCAACAACCACGAGCACTAGCTCCCAAGGCTTGGTTCCCTTCACCCTCACTGCTTCAGCCGGCGCTGCCTGACAGAGGGGAGGCCCCAACACCAGCAGATTTTGAGGACCAAGCTGCTCTGGCTCAGGAAAGGTTCTGTTCCACAACAGCTGCCCCGCACCAAGGAGTCGGATGCGCTTCTTGCCAATAAAGCCAGTGCTCAGGCACACGCACAGGAGCCTTCCCTGACAGCTCCAGCTCTTTATTGAATTATTCAAGACCATTTATGCATCTTTTCCGAGGCAACAAGAGGGAACATTTTTCATGGATGCTCTTGCCTGTTTGTGAAGGCACAGTCCATGTTGGTTTCTTCTTAATTCCGCCCTCCCAAAGCAGCACAGTAGCTCCTTGCTATAAACACAGCTGAAAACATCTGGAACAGATGGGACTGGATTTCCAGACCAAACACAGACCACACATGCTTTATTACTCAGTAAAGTCTGTTCTTGCAGTTTCACACACCACGTGCCCCGGCATCTGCCTCCATTCCCCACGCATCAACACATTCTGGCCCCTCAGCACAGCAGCATCAGTCCAGGAGCGCAGCAGCAAAGCAGCAGTGGTCTCATGGCATGGGGGAGAGGGAGAGAAGAACAGAAAGGAAGGGAGGGAGCAATTTCCACTGCCTGCAAGGAATATAGTGCTGAGACTTCACCAGGTGAGATGTCCGCTCAAATGACCCACTGGAGCAGTGCATGATCCCAGCATCACCCTGCCCACCCTTGGTGCTGCTGAGCATCCAGGGCAGTACTCGCTGCAGGCAGCGGTGACGAACCACGCACTCCTACCCACCTCCCAGGAACAGCCCTTCTCCCTTGGATCACTTTATCCCATTTAGCAGCCACACTCGCTGGCTGCAGAGGGTTGGCAAACTGCTTACGACACATCACAAGCCTGATGCTTTCCCCGAACTGCACGCAGAGCAGATCTGAAGGAGCTGGGGGGTTTAAAGGGCCAGGAATAGAGCTCGGGTCGCCTTGGCACAGCGCCCTGGCTCTAATCCTCAGGAGCCCAGCGATTAGACTCCCGAGAGCCACCTCTCTCTACTTGGTCTTTTCTGCCCTTCTCAGATTACTGCCGGCTTTCTTCAGACCAAAACCTAGCAAGAAAACATCCTTTATGAATTTGCACAAGGGAAATAGTTCAGACCCCTGGAAGTTTTCAAAAAATGTGAAATGGGTCATGCAGAAATTAAATATATATACATATATATATATATCACATGAAACAATAGTAATATCTTCACTTGGAAAACTGGTGGAGTCCTATCCGTGAAGCACTGCAGCAAGCAGAGGTATTTTCACTGTCTCAGGGAGGAGACAAACACACAAGGATCTGGTCTAGCAGTGGACAGGTACGGCTGGACTCAATGATCTCAAAGTCTATTCCAATCAAGTGATTCTATGACATGGGATAGAAATAAGAAAGGGTCAAAATTTTGCAGGGCTTCTGATGGAAACAACCTGTGGTTTAAGCCTTGTTTACCTTGTAGGAAGGTAAAAAGCACTGGATGTTCAGATAGCTTTCACCCAGACCCACATCCTCTTTACTCCTGCTGCAGGACTTTGGAAACAAACCTAAAAAAGAATGAATTGAAAAACAGCGATTTCCATTTTCAGGGTCCTGAGCAAATCAGGACAGGAAACATTCAAGTGAGAAACTACAAGCTACTCAAGTCCTTGGCCTCTCTAAGACACATTCTCCACCACCAAAACTACTTTGTGACAAGCAACACCATCCAGCTGCTCAGAGGTGGAAGAAGGCAACCATCAGCTAGTTTATGTAGTGGAGAACTGGTGCCTTCACCAAGCCACCCATGTCCGATGCCAAGCACGTGTCTGCCTGCACATCTATCCCAAAGATAATGAATGAGTCAATACGCTAATCGGGCTGCTTCTGTCAACCAGCTGCAAAGAGACAGAGGTAATATTGCTCCTCTTCTCTGCAACCTGTGCAGCATTCAGATACTGCGATGACAGCGGCCAAATAAACAGGAAACCAGGAAGGAGACTTGGTCCCAGATGATGTTCTCACAGCCTAGGCGCAAATGCTTGAATAAACAGCCCTAAGACGGCCAATTCCTGTTTAGGGGCTAGATGTGTTTTGTTTTTCTCACATACTTGCATATGGGCTCTATCACACAGAAAAATGAGCTTCTAGCTCTACTCAGCACACTCTGGTTGATGTACTTTTAGAACACATTGCCAAATTTATCTTGGATGCATTTTCCCCTGTCAGCTCTGAAACAGCCTTTATTTACATGCTTTCTCAGCAAAAGGTTGTACTCACCAGAGACAGAGGAGGACAGAAGCCTCTGCTTTCTGCAGAAAGAACTTGCACAAGGATATTTTTAAATCAAGAACTCTGAGACAACTAGAAACACTACAAGACTAAGAGCTGTAAATGCACGCACCATGCTAAAGCCCCCTTTCTTCTGACAATGCAGGATGCATAGGGAAAGGCTGCATCACACGTAACCTCAAAGGAGCTTTGACTGCTCATCCCTTTTGGGCTGAGCCTTTCGCAGTACCAACTCCTATTTTCCAATTCCACTGAAGTGCCAGCACATGTTGGACCACGATGCATGCAGCACGGCTGCTGACAAACTGCATGTACGCTGTAGTGAAACAAGGGGGAAGCAAAAAAGAAAGCAAGCTCTGCAGGTTCCTCATCTGTCTCAAGCTGACAGCAACACAAGCCTTTCGTTACCTGACACGGAAGCACATTTGTGAGAGGAGCTGGGGACAAAGGATGAAGGAGAAAGGACAAATCCACCTCCCAACATCAGTCAACGAGGTTCCAGTTCCTCTTCCAGCTGAACCAGTGCTCATGGCAGCTGGTTACGAAGAGCTGAAGGACACCACAAACCCAGGCTGCTGGGCGCCTCCGACCCATCAGGCAACACCAAGGAGAACACAAACCTCAACTTCAAGTCTTTCATGGGCTTGAAGTGCCTCAGTTACATGGATTTCACTCCAGAAATGTAGCCCACTCGATCAGTAACACTGTGCCACACTACTCTCAGATTGCAAAAGCTGAGTTTAGTGCTAATGAGACGTTATATAATTTGGATTTCAACTTATATCCACGACAACTTTAGGAGAACTCTTCAACTTGGATACATTTCAACAATGAAAGAACTACGGGGCAAAACACTTGCGACTGAATGAAGTCAAGCTTCCTTCTGCACAAGCAAGAAAGGAACATGACTGAAACAGGGGAACTACCAGGGAGGATGCTGGCACTGGATCTAGGGCAGGTGCAGCAGTTGAAGCCATTGTTTTCTTATGTTTAGATTGCTTACCATAAAGTGACACAACTCTATAAAAACCGACTAAGTCAGCTGCCTCTTTGTTTTTCTCCTCTTCTCTTAAAGGAAACACCAGTAAGGATCACTCCACCTTTCACTCAGTCGGAATTTGTGACTTGCAGCATCTTGGTTAAAGCCCCTCTCCAGCAGGACCAGCAAACCTGCCCAGCCGCATCCGTCTGCACATCTGCAGTATTTAACGTAGCCAGAGCCAGCACAGGGTACAGAGACACTCCGAAAGGTCACAGATCACACTTACGCAGGAGCTCTGCAAGAGGAGCCAAACCATGGGGAGAGGTTATTTCAGACTGCAAATATTATGAATATAGCTGTTTGGGGCTAACATAAACAAGGCATTTTGTAGCTTTTCTGCAAAGCACGAAATACAAATCACACACAAAGGTTTCCTCTGGAGGCAAAACAGTGTCAGGTTTTAAAACCACAAGCAGGAGTGGATTTTTACTAAAAATTATTATTTCAGAACAGCTTGCGGGATCTGATATTTTTTATACCATTTATTATCATGACAATGTCACGTCCTGCAGTATTTTTGTTACAGTTCTATGCCTTATGGACAATCTCCTCCTTGACTGTGGTTACACATCCAGTTGCCTGTCCCTACATTTCTTTCTTGTTTTGTGTGTTAATGGAAAAAAGAAGAGAGTTCAATTTTGGCAGGAAAAAGCTCCTAAAATCCCCTGACTGCTTCAAAACATTTTTCTTGGGAGAAAAAGGGACTGGCAATCTCTTAGGAGTGGTTTGAAGCTGGGGAAGTGGCAGGAGGAGAGTGCGGTTCAGGAGCAGGCTAAGATGAAAAGACAACAGTATGTGTTGGCCCCACTTCATCAGGCAGCGTATGGCAGATTGATCATTTAGCACTCAATAAACCTGCAACGAAACTGCTCCAGAAGGCTGATTGATGAGAGCATTTTCACACACTCTTCAACTAAACCTGTGCCAATCTAAAAACAACCTTGTTTTATAAAGTAGCTGCTCTTTGAGCCTTGTGTAAGAGCTCTTCCCAAGTAATCGGTGCTGTGTCACAAGACCACGGGCTAAGAGCCGCCTGCAGCGTCACAAGCTTTTCACACCAGCTCAGCACACAACTTTAGCAGAGACTCAACAACATTGCCCACACGGAGCCTCGAGGAGCCAGGTGTGGGTGGCTGAGCCCTGACATAGCTCTTCCCAACTACAGACACAGGTGTGAAAGTGACCTCTAGGACTTACCCGACTGCCTTTCAGGGAAAAAGGTTCCCTGAAGTGCGAGTGTCTCGGCTGGACTCCGTTTCCCGCTCGGCAGTGAAGCGGGCGGTGTGTACAGTATGAGGTGGGGCTCACCCGGACCTGGTTTGCTCCAGGGAAACAATCCAGCGCCCTCAACCCCAGCAAGCAGCTCCCACATGCATCCTCCCACAGGACTGCTCCGGGGGAGAGTCTCTTCTCCATAGCAATAACCCCCAGCCCATAAAATACCCCCACTAACATAAAGAATGTGAAATTGGCTCATGGCTGAATTTTACTGCTGCAATTACAGTTTGGAACCTTGTCCCTCCTCCAGGCTTCATGCTTTCCAACACAGCTCCTAGAGCTGCACATTTTCCTCCTCATCGCCTTCCTGAGCATCTCGGAGACACTGCAGTCATTCTAAAGCATCACAACACCCTGGACCACCCGCCTGAGCATGCAGTATGGAACGTATCCTGCCCTGATGCTTCCATCTGAGAGAGGGACAGGGAATGCCTGACCTAGCACAAAGCGCGGCTGGAACGGGAAGGGCCCACCAAGCAAAAAGCCCGGCTATATAAAACGGTTTGGGCGCATCTGAAGCAGCCAAGGGAGCTAATGCACCTTCAGCACTTCACAGAGTACAGTCACAGCACTTCTGATCCAGTTCTTGGCATTCTGAAGTGATAAGCGGTTTCACGACACGCTGGTTTCAAAACTATAATCCAGCATAAAGGATATTTTTAACATGGATGATTTCAGTAATCTGCTTCAATACCCAACCTTAGACACCGTCCATGTGGCACGAGGGAGCTGCAGAGAAGGGCGTTACACGAGCGGGAGCTTCTGGAAGCGTGCTTATCACCCAAATCCTCATGCAGCTACAGTGTGGGCTGCCCAGCCACACAGTGAGACCTGGAGAAAGCACAGGACCATGACCTGTGAGTACATCAAGGGGTTTATTTCATCTCTAAACAGCAGAGGCCTTGAAGGGAAGGGAAAAAAGACAAAATCAGTCTCTGCAAATTTACCAGCCGAGTCCCTGTAAGATGACAGGATTCCTACCAGTGAGATGCTACTCAAAAGTAAAAAGGGATGTGATAACATCTGAGAGCACATCAAAGCGTGGGTGGGTGGGGGGGTGATCAGAACACTGTGAAACAAAGGCAGAAAAGGCTAAGGCACCCGCCCCAGACCTCTGCATATGCATATAATCCAGACTGAGGGAAGAAAACTTCTCCAGCGGTGTCAGACAAGAAAAGAACCAGTGGGCTCTCAGACACTCAAGTGCTCCAACCTCTCCTCATCCTCACTCAAGTGACAACTGCTTGTGCAGAAGGCTTCATGGTGATCGTTCCCTGGGGAAACGAGACAGATCTCCTCTGAAGGAGGTCACTGGCATTGGGTCTGTGCAGGCATAAAGTGCTAATTCAATAACAGTCAATCCAAACCAAGGCAGACCCTACAGCTAGAAATGCAAACAGCCGATTTCCTAACTAAACACCCTTTTGGCCTCCACCAGCTGCACTGGGGGGCGGGAACAAAACAAACCAACCACACAACAACTAAAAAACCCAAAACACAAATCCACAAACAGGCACAACTTTAGTGAAGCTGAACCAACGTTTCTGGACAGAAGAGGAGAAAAATGCAAAACCAAGTTAGTTTAAAGTCATCTGAGAATAAACTCAAATAAAGAATTTCAGCACTTCCACCAATTTAAGTCTCAGTCACAACAACAGCAAATCAGTCCCAGCCCAGAGCACCGTGAGCCCAGGGAGCCGTCTTGCCTCTGCAGAGCACCACACACTCAGTGAAACACTGCTGGCGCCAGCACAAGCCCCAGAATCCTTACACAATGTGATTGCAGGTGACAACTTCTCTCTGCAAAAGTCATGGCACACTCGGGACTCTGCTCATGGAGAGCAGTCTCTTGGGCTTTTGGGAGTGGGGATCAGATGACGCCAGCTCAAAGCTGCACCGGGGGAACTTCAGACTGGGGTTGTTCAGTCTGGAGAAAAGGAGGCTGAGGGGAGACCTCATCGCTCTCTGCAGCTCCTGGAAAGGAGGGTGGGCAAACACTGGGACAGGCTTCAAGACCTGGTCAATACCCCAAGCCCAGCAGTGCTTCAAAGGCATTTGGATAGTGCCCTTAATAACAGGCAGTGACTGTCAGTCAGCCCTGCAATGGCCAGGTGGCTGGACGAGGTGATCACCATACATCCCTTCCAACTGAACGAGTTTAGTCTGGTCTATCCTACCCTACTGGGCTGTTGGGACAGAACCATGTGTGTCCAATACCTGGGCATCCCTAACCAGGCCTACACTCACATGCAGGAAAACTTTTCTAACACTAAAGACTTCACATCATGATATGAGAGGAGAGGGTCTGCACGTGGTTTTGCCTTCGTTATCAGAGAAAACAGCTGTCAAGAAGCACATGACAAGCCAGGGGAACTCCCTGCCATATCCACTACCCTTAGAGAAGAGCTCGTCCACAGGCTCACTCCCCTGCAGCACATGCACAGAAAACAAATGGAGACTGTGTAACCTTCCTGATAAAATTCCCTGTGGTGGGCAAGAGTGAGCAGGTCATCGGTGCAGGGAGCAAAGCATCACCTTTGGGCACTCCTTGCCCTTCCACGTGCTCCAGTGATCGAGTGATGAAAGTAACACCTATGTCCCACTTTGACTTGGAAACGCAGTGCCAGTGGAGAGCAGACCAAGCCCGTGACCTTTAAACCGGGACCTGCAGACTATCAATCAGCCATTAATGAGAGCCTGGCCCAGACCAGGCAGGGGCACATGACTGCGGTTTTGCTGCATTACTCAGCGAACAAAGCGATACGGGCTTCTCACCACCCAGACACCGACTTAAACCACAGGAACATGACGCAGCATAAAAGCAGAGTGGTACAGGCAGACAACGCATGATCCTGCATAAAGCCAATCCGTTTAGAAATGTTAAACTGGCTTTACCAGCAGAATGAGTGTGCTCCTGGCCTGACATTTTGGTTCACGGGAGAGTCACGTTCTTCACTTGGTTCTGAGTGCCCTGAAGCTGGATTTACTGCATCCTCCAGCCACAGCAAGGCAGCATAACTGAACTGCCGAGCAGGCAACTCCCAAGTTTTAACAAGACTGTCCTCTAGATAACATCCACTTATGGGCGGCCCAAGACAGATTTACTCATATCAGCTTAAACCAAGCCTAAGAGCAAAACAACCACCCTAGAGCTGAAAAGGAGTTTCTTGCCAGAAAAAATCCATAGCCACCTTCTGCTGAACTCCTTTCTAGTGACCCACTGCAATGGAAGAGCAATTTTTTGGGGGAAAACTGGTAGGAGCCCAGTGGTGCTGCTGAGCAGCCCTGCTGCAGGAGGCCCAGGGTGCTCCAAGGAAACCCGAAAACTAGTGTAATTACTAATGAGCTTATCCAGAACACCAAGCAGATTTCTGGAAGAGAAAATGGTGCTTTAAGCATAGGTATTTCTTACAGACAACACCTGAAAAACCTCATCCACTCCAGCAATGGACCTTGAAAGCAATCATTCTTCTGGATAGAGATTGCCTAGGAAACGCAGACCACTGCATCTTCCCTTACCAAAGGAAGGCGCCTCGTGTTACCCAGGCTCCTGTAGCACTTTCCTCTCCCTGTATCACTAGCCGGCTCCTCCCAACTCCAGCAACACAAGAGCACTAGTCTAGAAATATGATCTTCCCAGACTACCCTAAAACGTTCCTGTCACAAAGGAGACTTCTGAGGTTCCTGTGCAGCTCAGCCCTTTATCAATGAGGGTTTCCAGTCACAAACACTTAAACATGCCCAAGATTTATAAAAAGTATTTCAGAGCTCCCTGGTTCTCCTTCGTCTTCTTCCTGCACTCTATAAAGTTAAGAGTAACCCCTCCTGCTTTGCGAAAGATAAACTCAAATGCATTTTCAAGAGCCACAATTAACATGAACACGCTCTGCGTTATGTACAGCCCACAACAAAACAGCATGCAGAGTGATTAAGTAGAGCATGAGAATTAGTGCCCACGAGAGCCAAGTTACGATGGTAATGGGCCAGGAGCTGCATGCTAAGAATTGATATACAAGCATATTGGACCAGGCTTATTCGTTCATGCTGATTGCCCGCTGCCTGCTTCCATCCTCTTTTTCACAGGAATCTGCTTAAAAAAACCTGATGCAGTTCTTTGGGAAGAAACTGCAGAAAACCATCCTCCTATAACAGGCTCACAAAAGCTCTTCTTAGACTGCTTTTTAGGCTGGCAGGGCCAAGGAAGCATTTTACTGAGCTACTGCTTTTAAACAACATTAACAATACCTAAAAGATTAAATGAAAAGGTGATGCAGTTGGGTGTATCAGGTGTGGCCATGAAACATTTAGGAATGGAGCAGGCAACACATGGCAACCTGCCCATCTCCTGGCCTCTCCGGAGCTGTTCCGATTCATGCCCAACTCAACAGGAATCCTTCCCATCGGGATTCCCAGGTGCTGTACTCACACAAGGTGGTGCCAGCAAATTTCACCCATCACCTCTAACCAGACATCTCCATTCCAGAAGAGAGTATGACGGTAGCCAACTCCAGCTAATTTTCAACAGGGTTTCGATACGAAGGTGCCTTTTGTCCCTTTGGCGATAAGGGCGTCAGAAAGCACGAGATAACAGGGATCCCTCAGTGACTCTGGCTGAACCATCAGCTGCCGGCACTTTCTCAAATACCGGATACAACCACCTAGCACTGAACCCAGCTTGTAAACCTTGCAATCACAACTTTCTTGGAGATATCTGTTAACAAAGAGCAGCTTTATGCCCAACACCTAATTGCAACATGGCTGTTTAAAGGTAAATGGAAAATAGTGTACAGTAATTTTCAATACCGGTTATCTGCATCCATTATCTTGCTTTGTTTTATTGCTAAGTGGAACAACTGATCCCGGAACAAAGCCAGAAAAGCTGGGCTGATGCCACAGTTCAGGACTTCACAGACGTTACTGAGAATTTCAAATTAAGGGTCACATCTAGAAGCACGCTGACCTCCCTGTGAAAAACACCTGGTACCTCCGCCGAGCTCTGAGCCGAGCTTCCACAGGAACACACGAAGCTGTCTGTAACCCTAGGCATTATTGTACCAGCTATGCTTGGTGCAATGCTGTCTTAGTAATCATTTAGAATTCAAAAGGCAGAAACAGATTCAAGAAAGACAGCTTCATTTGTAAGAAAGTAATTACAGAACTTCAAGAGTTCACAGAGTCCTCCACACCCTCCCATGCTCCTCTTGAGCTGAGGGCTCAGAGGACATCCAGGTTACTTGCTGGGAGATATATTTTGAGCATGATGAGCTTAAGTTGGTTTTGCAATGCTTTTTAATAAATTAAGTTGTATATCTAATGTTCAGTGAACTGCATTAGCTCCAGGCTCTTCCAGCTTGATCTTTAATTTGAGTAATTATTTTAAAAGCTGGAGACACGATCTCCCTTTATTCAGTGTCTGGAGAAGACTCTGACACTAAGATACAGCCGGGGTTTCCGCAGAGCTGTTTTGCACTGTATTCCCTTTCAACAAAAATTACACATTGCATTTTTGGCAAAGGGAAGAGAAGGGCGATCCAAACAAAACTTACGAAACCGGGAAGTTTTTCTTTGCAGCAATTCCTGCTGTTTCACTGCTTTATTCACAGGCTTGGAGAGTCCAGCCCAGGATGATCCTAGTTAGGCACCCACTCCTTTAGCTTACACTGCAAATCAGAATAAGCTGTGCAGGTGAGTAGTCGGAGCATCACGGTTGCAGTTCAGTGCCCACAGCAGCCAAGGAAGGGTGCCTGGGCTCGCCTACGCTGTCAGCGGAGCACGAGCCTATGCTCAAGCCCAGACTTGCTCACATTCTTTCCATGCTAGGAGGCTCGTGGGCTGAGCTTCAGAGTGCTGCTAAGGTGAAAAATTCAAGCCCAGCAGACCTAACTTTTCCCTCTTGCCACCGGACACCAGCAAGGTTCCACACACAAGCTAGTGCTCTGCAGGAACCTCAAGCCAGTCTCGTAGGCGCGGTGCATGGATGCTCCCTGCACAAAGCACGAGGCTTTGAGCTAGGGAAGCTCCAAGCTGTCAGGCTTTACGCACCAAAACCTACTCACAGGCCCATGCTTCAAGCGCGATCACAACACTGCATAGGACAAAGCGAGCTTGGTGTAGTACTGATCCCTCTTTTCCCCCAAAGCCCACTTGGACTGCTGCTTCCATGTGTTCTCAGTCGCACGTTTGAGTGACACAAGCCACCTACTGAGCTTCACCATGTCCTCAGCCTTTGCTCAGCACCCAAAGCTCAGCTCAATTTTATTCAGATGTATTTCTTCTGTTTTCCCCCCAGGTACCACGTCATTTAAAAGAGCACCCTCTCTTCTTCCAATGGATCTCTTTTTGTATGACATGGAAGACACGTACCATGGGAGGCAGACTGCCTTTCCTTCAGAAAACTCACACATGGCTTTTTAACAAATAAACTGATCACTTACAGTTCACGAAGAGGTAGAAAATATCAAAGCACTATTTTGTCCTGAGTGAGAAGCTTTTACACAGTTAGGGGAATCTCTGCCCATACCACGCTCCTGCAGAAATACTTCTAGCTCTTAAGCAAGAAGAATCTTCTCTATCCCAGCGCATGCTGTGATGTACATGTCAGTAACACAGCAGACAGACTCACTCTGAAACAGAAAGCATTTAAAGTCGACACTCTGCTAACAACATCTGTCTGTTCAAGATGTTTTCTCAACAAAATCAATGACGCCATCTGAGTGGGCTATAGGTGAACCGGGATGGAACATAATCCAGGCAGTTGGACAACTGATAGATGTTCCTTCTAACTGAAATATTCCACCATGTTCTAACTAACTGTTCTATTCTACCACCTCTCTCTGACTGCACACTTCAAGTCCCTATCAAAGCCACACTCAAGACTTTGCACTGGTCTTCCATTTATTTCCAACCCCACCCCACGAGCAGCTCAGGGCTGCAACCTAGACTTTGTTCCTACCCCCCATTCGATCGGTTCTTTCCACTCACAGTGCTATCTCAGCGTGCTTTTCTCCTGTTGATACCACTGGAGTTACTCACACAGGACTCGGTCCAGCCCAGCGCTTCAGCCTGGCCTTAAAGGTCAATCAGATGGATTGCCTCAAGGCCAGAAGTCTCAAGTGCTTGATGGGATTAAGGCCACAGCCCTGCAGAAATGAAGATCTCATGAACTGGTATCAGAATCGGAGCCTACCACACCATCACCAACGATACAAACCACGCTGTTGCACCCCAATGGCACAGTTTAGACTTCCCAGCTTTCTCTAGGCACCAGTACACGCACACTGCACTGAAGCTCCATCCACACTACTGCCTTTTTTCAGCTCACCTATCAGCAAGGCATCTGGCACCGCTTCTGTTGGGAACCACATTCAAGCTTTGCCAGGGACGATGCTCCTCACATTTGTTTATTGCTCACAAACCCCAGCCTAACAGATCATGAGATGTTAAACAATTGATGTGGAACTACTCCCAGGGCACTACAGGCTGTATTGTTGTGCCATTAAGGCTTTGGAACGAAGCTTCAGTGGGGACAGAGCAGAACAAAGTACGCATCTATTTTTTCATTGCCATTATTGTTTCTGCCTAGAAAGACACGGGCTGAGCTGCTGAAGAGCGCTACTGTTAGTCAGCTGTGCTGAATGCAGGGACTGTCAGACCTGGAAGTGATATCAGACTGTTCTAATTTAACAACAATTTGAGCAAAATCCACTTCACAATCACCAAATTTGCCAACTATGAGACCTAAGTAAAACTTGCATGCACAGTTCCTGTCTGAGAAGTACGCTTTCATCCCATTCCTGTGTAAACAAAGCAGGTTTGAGATCTTCAAATGCTGCTTTTCCTTGAGCTACAAGCAGCTATTTGCCAACGCAGAGTCTTCTCATATTGAGCAACCTTGATGAAAGATCTTTACGCTTATGGATCAGGGCTGGCAATGTCTGAAGGGTTATATAGTCACAGGGACAATAAAAGCAGTTAATTTTGCAACCTTCTGTTCAAGGTTACAAGTTGAAATTAGAGACTCAGATCAGTAAAGAGGTGATAAAAATTAAGTGAAAACTGAAGGTGAAAATCCTCTCATCTCTGAGCTGCACTGAAAAACAGCCAAGCTCTGTTCCTGCATCTACTACAAACCAGACGTAACATGAACATTTTAATCCAGACAATTACTCGACCCGCAAGACTCCAGGCGTCACCTCTGACCTGAGGTTACACACCCGCACAGTCATCGCAATCAATACGTTTGCCTGTTTTGCTCAGAAAACGGTAGTAAAAAAAAAAAAAGACTATGCCACAGGAGTCAATTTTAAGGGAGAAAAGCCAAAACCTGTCGCACCTGCAAACCCCTCCGCTTTTCTGGCATAACTCCAGCTCATTGAATTTTACTTTGTTTTACAAGCTGTCACAATCTCCGCTGGGGAACAATAAAATGTCAGCCCGTTTCATTAATTCCACAGATGAGAACAGGCCCGTTCCACAGGCTAAACTGAGAGGGACCATTCCCACCATGGTTCCCAGAGCATGCTTTTCCACCCACAGTTATTTGTGTCCATAGCCAGGCCAATCTTGGAAATAGCCAAGTTGCAGATTTAGCAGTAGGAATGTTCAAACAGATCAAAAAACCCCAAAAATTCAAAACCGTGCTCAAAAAAATCTGTAGCAAAGAAATCCATAGTTCATAGAAGGGAAAATAATAACCGAGTATGCTGGAAAAGCAGTCCTCAAAATATGTCTACAAAGGAGCAACACAGACAAACCTGCTCCAAGTTACAAAACAATGCACTTTGTTTCACAGTCTCTGGCTGGATCCAAGCTTTTCTCCCCTGAAAGCCAGAGAAAACATTCACTAGGGCAGTACCTTGCAAGAATTATTCATCTACAAAGCAAGGAAAATTCTGTAATTCATCCGGCCAACATTTTACATTTCAGAGTAATTCAGAATATTTTCATTTATTATGTTAACATTAGAATTGAATTAAGCCATTTCTATAATTACCATTAATAACAGAATAAAGTGATCGTAGCAATCCTCAGGGTCAGGAGAAGGCATGTAAACAATTCCCACTCCCACCAAGTTCAGTTTTTCAAGACTCACTAGTGATGCAAACTGTACGGATCTATACTTACAGAAAGAAAAGTAAAGCTTATTTCAAGTCAGGTTTAATACAGAGAATCTATATTACACAGCAGCAAAACAGAAGTATGTCCCAGTCCCCTACAAACATAGCTCTATAATAAAGCTAGGATTTTAAATGCTCTAAGTCGGAAGATTCCCCTTTATGGAACTTCCTTAGGAGTAGTGAACACACGGATTAGCTACATTCTCCCTCTCTATGCACACATTTATATATGTAAATAATAGACACACATTAAAAACCCTACCCTTCAGTCTGTCTTTTACTTCTGCAGCAGAATTAGCTCTGCTAGCAGCACACATGGTGGGAATTCAAGGGTTGAAAGTTCATTCGAGCAACAGATAAAAAAGATTCCAATTTTGGTGATGTCAAATAATTTTTCTTGACTTTCCTGGTGAGAAAATGTTAGAAATAGGGCTACTTCCCACTTTCTCTGGGCTCAGCCACACTCAAACTGCACAGCTCACAGCTGACCACTGTACGCCCCAAGTCCTGCTCTTCTGTTACATACACGGCCCAAACTTTGGTCAGGAACCCCCAGTTCCAAAACAAATGCAACCGAGTGCCAAGAACTGAGATGTCAGCTTCCTTGATTTTCTGCTATTTCTCCCATGTATCTCACACAAACTCTCCACTCTGAGAGTCCTCTGGCAACCTTAAGAGTTCCCTTCTGGGAAAAAGTAGTAATCGCGGGAGAGTAACTCGAAGGCATTTCCCTCTCTCCAGCGATGTAATTGGGCAACTGAAAACAAGAGGAGAAATGACACCACAGGGCTTCCTGGCTCAGCTTGTCACTGCATGGCTGCTTGGTTCAGAAACACCTGACGTGACAGACAGCGTGCACCCTCCTGGACCCCAGGACAGGGCAAGCATCCACCACCCACCAGGCCCCAGTACGGTTTCAACCATGTCTTCTTCAAATGCCGTAGCTTTTCACTTACACGACATATTGGTTTATCACCCAATTATGGGTGCCATAATTGTCTCTGACACTGTCCAAGAGCAATAAAGGTATTCCAGCCACTGACAGCACACAACCGTGAGCAAACTCAGTAGAAATGAGATGCTACGGCAACTCAAAGTTCAAGGGAACGGGGGCAGAAGCTTTGCTTTGAACAGCTCTAGGACTTCACCACAATCTTGGTAATTTTATTTTCATTTCAAGCCACAGAAGAAATGAAAGAGAGAGAGCTCTGCCTCCCCATTCTGCTATTTAGAAGGAGCACAAAAGGGAAGCTTTCCTTCCACCAGAAGAAGCACAATGCCAGAGCCGCACTCCTTTATCAATATCAACTGTAACTGCTATTACTGGATTTTCAGAGAGCACTCCCTTTTGAGCCTTCTAAATGGGTTTGGAGCCGGAAGCAGCTAATTGACTTTGGCCGGGAGAACCTGATAATAGTTATCAGAACCCTTTTAATTCGCTCAAAGCAAGAGTTCAAATTCTGAACCTAATGCGCAAAGAAAACATGTGAAAGGCAGGGCGCTGGAGCGTGACGAGGATGCTACCTTTCTAAGGCAATGAAGTAATTTTCTACCAGCGCCACAGCCCGATGCCACAGCACCAGAGTTAGAACGCTGTGAATGCCACTTCAACAAGACATCTTCAAAGTCAGCCTTAACTGGTCCAGTGCTCCCAGCCCCTGAGAAGGGATTCCAGCGCACGCGCTGTGTTATGCTGTGTTTGATGGGGACATGAACAACGCAAGAATGTAAAATTTAATAAATTAGACAAATAAAGATCAGAAGACTAGCAAATCCACACCAGGAGCAAAAGCACCACTTTCCATACCCGCAGGAATATGCACCTTCCTGAAGCAGCTATTCCGTCTTGGCTCAACCAAGGCAACACTTGCCTTTGCAACTGCTTCCCTCTGGCAGGCCGGCACCTCCAACTCTGGCTCAGAACTGCTAAGAGAAGAGCTGTTTGCAGAGATATCAGAAGAAAAATAAACACAGGTTCTCTTTCCTCTCTCCAACAACACGTTTCATTCACAGCTTTGCCCCGAACACCTCTCAACTTGGTATTTATTATGGGCCTTCAAAGTTGCAGAGCAGTTACACATCCAGTAGCCAGAAACAACCAGTGTGTGAGCAAGGCACCCTCTCCACTAAGTCATGAGATCAGGAAACAAAAGGAGTTGCAGCTTTTCCCTTCTCACAGAAATGTTTGTCTCTGAGCTGCACTTTGTGCAGAAATTCAACCTTTCCCTATCGCTGCAATACATCTGTAACCGAAGTGTTTGCCCTGCACCCACAGCAGGGCTGGGAAAGCACATTCTGAAAGCTCCTCTACAGAGCTGAGGACCCACTGCGAGGAATGCCACGACACGATGCCAGTGTATGAGGGTTTCAGAGTCTGACTCTTGAGGAGTTTCAGAATTTAAAATCATAACATGGAAGTTTATAGGAAAAACCTGCACAGTTCTGAGCCGCAGAACAACCTGCTGGACCATGCTGAGAGCTGAATGGATGCGCACGAGGTGGGATGCTGCCAGGAGTGCACACAAATGAGAACTTCATTCCTCCTGCCCCCCACTGAAAGTCAGACAAAAGCCAATCTATACTTCCTTCTGACTCCACTTTTAGCCCCGGCAGCAGCAACACCCCACGCTGCTAGCTCCTCTTTGGCTACCGGTCATTCCTCCACAGTTGCCTGCCCCCCCTTGCAGTCTGGGAAACACAGCTTAGAGGAGCCTCTTCCTGCAAGTCTAGGCACTGCTTTTCCAAACATGACATTCCTACTCTGCAGAAGTGAAGGACAAGTTGCAAGCAAATCCTTCCCCAGATACTTTTTAGGAAATTTGGAAGTCGGGGCTTATACCACATCTCCATGTGATAGAGGGAGAGCCCCGCAGCAGGCAGTACCAGCATCAGCCCTTCAGGTCCCACTGACACCCACAGGCAGTGGAGCTACTGAGCACTAAAGTCATCAGCTGAAAGAAAAAACCTCGCAAAACCAAACTCTACCATCTTCTGATGTGACAGCATTCCCTAGGAAAGTCCTTCAGCACTCACTCCAGCGCTGACCGGCAGCAGAAGGGAGGACACACACTGGTACAGATCCATTTGCAGACACATAGGTGCAAGCAATCCCATTCCATCATTCTGCAGGTGACCGGACACTGTTAGGACACAATCAAGTCTCACACTCAGGAGTTGCTGGGGTTTGGGATGGGGGTGGGTTGGGGGTGCCTCTGGAGTTCACCCTTAACACACAAATGATTCCCTTCCGATTATCCACCACAAGAAGAACCCGGCACATCCCTGCAGACCATCACACCCGCAATCACCAAGCAGCAAATTCTATTCCCACTCACACTATGCAACTCTGCACATTTTGCTAAATCCAGCCAAGTTCCTTCCTTTTTTTCTGAATGGAAAATATGTATGTTAAAGCCACCCAGCAGCGAGCAGCCTACGCAAAAGTCACGTTCAGATGCAAAGTGAAGCGTGTGGAGCCAACTCAACAAGGAGCGAGTATCCAGCGTGCGCGGAGCTGCTCTCAGAGGGAGCTGGAGCCGTCAAGGGGTGCCCTGAGGTCCAACCTCGCTGCTCCCTGAGCACCTACCTGCGCTTCCAGGGACGATGCAAGCCCAGCACCCTTCCCGCACCGCGCAACAGCCTCTCGGCACATCCAAGCGCGCCGGCTCCTCCTGAACACAAGCGCTAAAAGGATGGGCTCCTAATGAGGGGGAAAGCCATTCATAATTAACGCCGTCATAAAACAAACCACCGAACCCAAAGGTATGCGGACAAAAGGATGATTAAATTCTCATTTCCATGCTCGCGCCGGGCCGCAGGGCTGAACGGGAAGCTCGCAGAAGGGAAAACGAGGAGCAAGGAGCTAAGGAAACCCCCCGGCGCAGCCACGAAGCCCCTCGTGGAAGGGGGAAGGCTCGGATACTCGGGAAGAGCTGGGATTGCCTCGTCCCGGGCGCTGCGGGCAGCTTACGGGAGCGGAGATGAAGTGAAAGCCCCAAGTTTGCGGGCAGGGGTCGGTGCTCACCTGCGGGGCGGGGGCTGGGACTGGGACTTGCGGCGTTCCTCCAGCTCGGCGGTGGGAGCGGGGCGAGCGGCGAGGCGAGGCGGAGCGGAGCGGCTCTGCTGCCCGCGCCCTCCCCGAGCCGCATTTAAAGCCGCCCGCAGGCTCGGACCGTCCCCTCTCGCCCGCTCCCATCCCAGCCCGGCCCAGCCTCCCCTCCGCGGCCGCCGGGGCGGGGAGACGGCGGCAGGAGGAGGCGGCGGGGCTGCCCGAGCCTGGGAACCCCGTAAAACGGGAAGGAGTTCGCCTTCATCCGTTTCAGAGGGAAATCCCGGCCGAGGCGGTGCTCCTCCTCCGCTTCCAGCACCGAGAGGGGGGTGGGTTTGGTAACCCTCTCCCTCCCCATTACGCCGATTGCCCTTCAAAAGCGTCTTTCCCCAGCTCTGTTGGAAGAGAGCATCAGTGCTGGTATCACACGGGTGTCAGGATACCAATTCCTCATCCCTGGAGGGGTTCAAGGCCAGGTTGGATGGGACTTAGAGCCTCTGATCAGGTGGGAGGTGTCCCTGCCCATGGCAGGGGGTGGCACTGGGTGGGCTTTGAGGTCCTTTCCAACTCAAACCGTTCCATAATTCTATAATCTTTGAGGTCCCTTCCAACCCAAACTGTTCTGGGATGCTCTGGATGGGGCTTGGAGCCCCTGATCCAGTGGGAGGTGTCCCTGCCTGTGGCAGGGGTAGGAACTGGATGGGCTTTGAGGTCCCTTCTAACCCAAACCATTCCATTATTCTCTATAACCTTCTTGAGGTCCCTTCCAATGTAAATAATTCCATTATTCTATATAACTTTTGAGGTCCCTTCCAACCCACTCCACTCAAGGATCCCAACTCTTGTTCAGTGAGCTGCAGCTCTTCAGCCTTAGCGTGACCATCCTGGACTAAGGTACAAGATCCATCCACCAGTTTTAAGCATCAGGGCTCTGCAAACAGCTGACAAGTGTGGCAGGACAGGAATCCATCAGTGGGAAAGGATATGGATGCTCGGGGGAACAAGGGAGGCTGATGTTCTCTGCATAGGAAAACCTCCACTTCTGCAAGGTTTAGGATTACCACGCAGCAACGGTCTCTTCAGCTTGTCCTCAGCTATCAGGCAAGCTCCGCTGCTGTCACCCTTCCAAATCCTGTATTAGGGAATAACACGCAATCTGTTGGACAGACAAAAAGCAGCAGCAACAGAAACCACAGCACTTGCAGCCCAGAGTGAGCGCACTGCGAGAGGGATCTCCCTGGCGAATTCCTCGCCCTCTCCCTGCTTTTCCCATGCTTTCCCCAGTCCCCAATAACAGGGAATCATCTTTAAGCTCCTGTCCCTTTGCCCCCTTCCTAAGGCTCTCAGGCCTATGGTCTGCACAAGACTTGGTCAGGATTGGTGCTCCTCTGCTCCCTTTACTAAATCAAATTCCCCAAGTACCTCTTGTGAAACAACCAAGAGGTTCACCAGTGGGTTCCCGATGGCACAGCAATGACCTCCATCACTTGGAGCTACATTTCATTTGGACTCTGACAGCCCCTGTATTCACACAAAAGCAAAGCACTGACTTGAGCAGCTTTGTATACTCAAGCCCACACCCAAATAGCTACGCATCTTCCCCCCTTGCAAAGGTGCAGGCAGCAGCTCGGAACAAAGAACTACTCTCTTCATGTTTTAACTCCCTAACTATATTCCAGTCAGTTGGTACCTTCAGCTTCACTTCTCTCTACAAATGGACCAGGAAGCTCCTGAAGAAAAGACGCACTAGCTACTTCAAAAGATGGATTTTAGGATCCCCCTGTGTTCAGCTCCCTCAGTGAAAGCCCCTCTTGGCTGGTCCTCAGCAGCTGGCTCTTCTCTCGCTATTTTAGAGACAAATCTAAGTAACTCTCATACCGATTCCACTTCTGCACAACTCACTGTTACCTCAAACACTGCCATCTTAAACCTAAGCATTTAATACCCTGGCTGAAAAATATTTTGGCATTAGGATGCCTGATTTTAAATCATCTTCAAATACACCATCACTGCATTCACTGACCTAAAACCCTACCAAAACCATTTCCAGGACTCTTTAAGTCCAGAGGCTAGGCAATTCTCTGAAGGTAACAGTTTGTTTGGGAAGCCTTTGCCTGGCTATTTAAACCCGTCTTTAAGTCAGTTGGCTTCAGCCCTGCTCACGAAGACTTTGTGATGGAAAGGTATGCCCAGGGCCTTCGCTAAAGTCAGCCCCCCTCACCACCAAGGCAAGGCAAGGCAAGGCAAGGCTGCCCCAACCGTGGCAGGGGACACAATGCTACCATCAATCAAATGTCCGCTTGTACACAGAAATTATTGTTCTGCCTTCTCATCCAGCACACAATTTTCCTGCGAGGTCGCACAAGGTATCGCTGTCAATGACAGCGTTTGCGTGTACATGGATAGCAGGAACACCCAAAGTTATGATGGTGAAGATCAGAGAACACAAACGCACATGCTCAGTGGAACTGGAGGGTAAAACTTTCCCTGTGGGCAGGTTATTCCATAAATACATCTCACAGCCGTTCTGGTTCTGCTCAGAGCCGCTCATGCTGACCACAGCATTGTCAGTCAGGGACGATGCTGAACTAGATGGAACCTGGCAGCTCCTGCCTTTCCCGGGTTTTGTGCAGGGCACCCAGCAATAAAATATTTGCACTGGATTCAGGCTGGAGTAAATAAGCCTAAGTCAGGAAGTCGCCAAGGATAAAATTATTTCAATATCGAGAACTAGGGGCAAAGGGACCACAGTTGTGCTCGTCCAAGAGGCTTTGTGTGTCTTTTTCTTTGCTGAAAAATGGCGAGCGCCAAGTCCTCATTTACAAAAGCAGGCTCAGCCCTGCGCACACTTGTGCATGCCAATAATCCCCTCTGCATCAACAAAACCAGTCGCCCATACTTTCAGGACTCAGCCCTTGATCATGGCTGTTCTTAAGGACCTTGAGGCTTTTTGGTTTGTTCTAAGGTAATGGCACTCAGCCTATTCTAGCTGCTGGACTCAATGGAACCAATTCCTGCATTGCATTCCTTGGTGTTACAGCAGAATGAGTCCAACAGCACCGATTTCCAACAGCAACCATGAAAAACGACTCTGTAGCTCTTGTATTTGTATTCCTTACTTGTGTTCAACTCACCAAGAATCAGGACTTGTCCTTCCCTTCCATCCACTTTCCCACAAATCCAGACAGACCTTGACGTCTCAGCAAGCATTACCTGATAGCTGGTTATTAAAGTGTCAGAAAACCTATTGCCTTGTGAAACTTGATGAGCAGGTTCTGCTTTTTTTCCCCAGTCCTGCCTCAGTTCACTGCAAAACCTGCGTTCACCGGGGAGCTGCCTTTTCCAACTCGGTCAAAGCCCTCATTCAGCCCCCCGAGTGCCTGCCCACGCGCTGCGGGACCGCATGCAGGGCCCAAATTGCCAAATTCCCGCTGACTTCCCCTGCCATGGTTCACACTTTCATCTTTCAAAGGAGGCAGAAACAGGAGGTGCTGAAAAACATTCAGCTGAGGCAAGGCGGAATTGAACACTGGAGGCCTAATGCTGTTGCTGGTTTTTTTTGCGATGTGTGCCTGATGCGCTTATGATTAATTATACATCTGCTTGAGAGCAGCGAGCAGTCCTGGCTCACTTTGAGAGCCACACAGGCCACAGCAGGCTCTCTGTTCACGTTGAAAGGAGAAGAGAGCTATGGGGGTTTCAAAGCGTGGGTCTCGTCCTGCTGGTACCTCATGACCACTCCTATAGCACAGCCTCTTCGCCTCAAAAGCCTTTCTAAGAGATCTCTAGTTAAGGTTGGAAGGCAAACACTTGGAGATCGGAGTATATGAAAGCAAATGTTGGGTTGCACCTTTCTGGGAAGCACCCTAAGTTCATGCTTTACACAGACCTATAGGTAAGCCCCAACAATCTCTCCCTGACTGCCCTCCAGGGCTGTGCTTCCTAAAACACATTTCCTTACAAAATATACCTTTCCAGCAAGAGCAACTCATTCACGCTTATCATACATGGTAACAACAAGGCTGCCGGGATCCCCTGAGCTGCCCAGAGCCCACCCAGAACCAGAACATCAGGGACACCCTGACCAGAGCCCATCCAGAGCCCCAATATCAGGGGCACCCTGACCAGAGCCCACCAAAAGCCAGGATGGCAGTGGCACACAGCCTGAGGCTGTGGTGCTGCTTGGGGGCCCTCTGCTGGACCCACCCCCCTTTCCCCAGCCACGGGCACCCCCGGATCAGCTCAGCAACCCAGCTTCTACCCGCTAGAGCATCCCCAGCTGCTGCCCCCTGGGAGGGCAAGCAGTGGTGGCCCCTTGGCAGCCAGCAAGATGGGCTCTCTGCAGGCCAGCTCGAGTCCCCAGCCTCGGGAGCAGCGAGGAAAGGGAACGTGTTTCACACGCCTGAGGCTGTCCCCTGTACTGTGTTAGAGGGCATGAAGCCAAACCAGTCCTCGGTCAGAAAGCCAAAAACACAGGGCTTTGTTAAAATAAAGACACTGTGTTTGTTTATACACCCACAAAAACCACCAGAGCATAGGATGCTGAAATACACTTCCGCCACCTCCAACTGCTGAGGTGCTGGAACAACAAATACACGCTCCCTCTAGGATGAGTAAAGGAGGACAGGGCTAGAGAAAAAGAGCAGCCCGGCCAGCTGAAGCACTTCTGTGCTTTCACACACGTTGCTCCTTCTCTGTTTCAGAGTTCCTGCAGAAAGCACACTAGAAGGGACACAGGTTTTTGCACCTCTTGGGACAGAAGAGAACTCCCAGGGCCAAAGTCAGCCCCCTATAGCGTGAGGCTGACTGTACCTACGTGAAAATAGGGAACAGAACTGGAAGCCCTTCTCTGCCTTGCGACATATGGCTGGGCTGCTAAGGAGAGGAGCTGCAATAATGTCAGGAGGATTTATTCTTTTCCCAGTTCCTCTCCCAGCTTTCATTTAGGTGACTTTCTCTTCCTCATTCCTCAGCTACTTGCATCCTGTGACAACAAAATGAAAGCCCAGAGGTGTGGGCCAACGTGCCCTCTAGTCCTTCTGTACAGCACCTATACTGTGTCCAGACTGGATGATCTGAGCACCAAATCCTTACAAAGTATTAACCATCATCTTTATCAAAATCCTTCCTCCACACACCAGCTTAGGAAAGTTCCTAGGATTTTATCACTGATGGGAAGAACATGGAGAGCTCTCACCCACTCCCAAGTTCACCACCATGACTAGCACAGACATAACTTGTACTGACTGTCGAAAACTAGAAGCCCCTCCTCAAGCCTCCTCACCCGCTGGCTGAAAGCACCTTCCGACAAGGAGATGGTGAACAGCATTAGGGTTAGGAGGTAATGGACATCAGGAAAACAACCTCTGTACTTCTAAAACTGACTCCTTGCCCCTCTGACACTGATAACACCTGGCCTCAGGCACCCAATACCCTGCAGCTAAGAGCAGCCTCAGCGGCAGATGACTGACACACTCCTGATTCAGGACTACATCTTCTGATGCAAAATAATCCCAGCTGGATACTTAACTGCACAAAGACCCTGAAAGGTGAAACACAGGGAGGCGATTCTGAAACAGAACTTCCCTCCCAATGCAGTTGTTCACAAGAGGGAGAGGATAGCTTGAGACTTCGCAAAGGGATTAATATCTAAGTGTTCTGGCTGGTAAAATCGAAGATCAGATATTACAGTCGCCTTGAAAGTTGGCCTGGATCTGACAGCCTCCATCACAATGAAATGTTGTAGACGCTTCCCCAGGAGTTTGGAGATGCCAAATGGCAGCAGCAGGAAATCCAACACTCAGCATGGCACAGTGAAAAGCAGCTTCTCTGTTAAGTACCTCCTGCTGGGGAGTGCTCTCTTCACAAGGCAAATGCATCCACAACTGCGCCACAGGATTGGAAAGGCTTTGCTTACGGATGAATCGGATGAAACAGAACAAAACTTCTGTGATGGAATAAGCAACAAACTGAATATCCACAGGAAATTGCTTTGATAAAGACATTTGTTACCTCAACAACCATGAAGTCAAGATATGCGTGGCTCCCTCTTATCCTGAAAGCTGAATCAGTAACACTGGTGCCATACTGATAAACAACCACCTTCTCTGCCTAATTCAACTGTTTCTACCACTGAGCTTCCTTCTCAGGTGATGTCTTGTGACAAAGATTTGAGAAAAAGCTATGGAACTACCACAACAGGAAACTACATTGTGAAGTCCGTGGAGATCACGGAATGGTTTGCATGTGAAGGGACCGCAAAGCCCTGTCATTAGCAACCCCCTGCCAGGGCCAGGGACACCTCCCACTGGATCAGGGGCTCCAAGCCCCATCCAACCTGGCCTTGAACCCCTCCAGGGATGGGGCAGCCGTGGCTTCTCTGGGTAACCTGGGCCAGGGCCTCCCCACACTCACAGGAAAATATTTCTTCCTGATATCTCATGTCAGTCTCCCTTCATTCAGCTTCAAACCCTTTCCCCTCGTCCTATGCCTGCACTCTCTGTGATCAAGAGCCTCTCTGTAGCTTTCCTGTAAGCATCCCTATTGCATGGCCCCAGTAATTAATCATTAATTGATTTCCAGGACTTTGGGGGTTATTGTTCTTGGAACATTGTTCCCCCCTTACTTAGCCAATTTAAGCAACAGATATTCATCTAAAAATTTCTTCTTTATCTTTTCAGTTCATCTCAGCTCTTTGCTTTAACTATTTTCCTACAGTAATGAACCAGACTCTTTATTCCCAAGGAGCAGCAGTGTTCCCATTGATCAGCTTTTAAAACATTGCCTGGTGTTCCCCCGGGGGGGGGCGCTCTTTTAATACGGAGAAAAAGGTTACACCAGAGCAACTGAGTCTTAAATCGAGTTAAACATTTAGAAGCAGGTCATACTTCTCCAGAAATTTGTGCTCTAGAAATAAAGCTTTGAGGATCTAATGATTTTTAAGTTCTTTGGTTGGCAATTCCAACAAAAACAGGCTATTTTATAGCCAACCACAATTCCTCAGGCACACCCGTAGCTCCAAAAGGTCTGTGCTACTTTTGGGACAGGCTGAAGAGGAAAGTGTCCTAGGGAAAAAGAAAGCAGAGTCCAAGTGAAAGGGGATAGATGTGTTGTCCTAGCCAAAACCTAAAGAACCCAACCTCACATAAACCCTTTTCCTCTCTGTCAGTGAGATCACAGCCAAGACAGGACAGTCACTGTTAGGAGCAAGGGCTTTGCCCTGTCCCTCTTGGGCACACAAAGGCTGCACCCAGCAGCCCCGACACCTTCGGGGTGCTAAGGCAGGGGTACCTCCAGCAGCTGCACTGAAGCACATCCAGGCGGGTTTGGATCTCTCCACACTACACTCTCCCTGGGCAGCCGGTTCCAGCCCTCCTGCACCCACACAGGAAAGTTTCTCCTCATGTTCGGATGGAAATTCCCAGGTACCAGTTAGTGCCTGGTGCCCCTTGTCCTGTCACTGGGCTCCACTGACAGAGTCTGGCCTCATCCTCCTGACACCCACCCCTTAGACACTGGTTAGTATTGATGGGTCCCCCTCTCAGCCTTCTCTTCTCCAGGCAGAACAAACCCAAGGCTCCCAGCCTCTCCTCATACAAGACATGCTCTAGTCCCTTAAGCATCTCCATGGCCTCTCCACTCATTTCTTGTCTTTCTGGAGCTGAGGAGCCCAGAACCGGACACAAGACTCCAGATGGGGCCTCCCTAGTGCAGAGCAGCCGGGGAGGAGAACCTCCCCTCACCCTGCTGGCCCCATTCCTCTCCATGCATGCCAGGACACCATTGCCCTTCTTGGCCATAAGGGCACCTTGCTGGCTCATTGTTGGCTTGTTGTCCACCAGGACTCCCAGGTCTTACTCCATAGAGGTGCTTTCCAACCAGTCAACCCCTCACCTGCACCGCTGCAGGGAGTTGTTCCTCCCAAGGTGCAGGACTCCACATTCCTACAAGTGGCCTCAGGTGCTAGGGAACTACTGTTGCATTGGGAAGATCCTGACAAAACCCTCTACTGCCAGCTGCCCTCTCTCATCACAGCATGTCCTGAGGGAGCTGCACTGTTGTGGGAGCCCTTGTCCCATCATGATGCAGTTTGAAGAAACACAAGAACAAGGAAAGGAGAAGCAGAACACAATGCTGCCTGTGAGATGGCTGCTTAGGAACCGTGAGGCTAGAAGGGAAAAATCATTACTGGAGGTGGCTGCTCTTCCAACGCTCTTCTCAGCCCAGCACCCTGCTACAGCAGCTCCTGCAAGCTCAGGCAGATGAGGAGTAACCCCAGTGTGTGGTTCCAGAACTTAGGGATTCACCACAAAGGCAGGGAGAAGAAACCTGAGCAGAAATCAGCCAAAGGCAATGCACTCCCTCTTGAAGACCTTCAGGTACGAGAACCTTCCCTAGCCAACCCTGCCTGAGAGTCTGACTGTGGTTGCCCATGCTCAGCAGCAGCCGAGCCGTGCACTCTACGTAAGGCAACACCAGGGAGCTCAGATGAACTGTGCCAAGGAGAACCCTCCCCACAAGACCTGCTGCTGAAACCACCTATTTAAATACCTCTCGCAATTACCTCCAGCAGCAGCCCTGAAGGGAGGCTGCATGAGCAGCCCACATCAGAGCAAACCCCTATCTCCTCTCCATGGGAAGCAGGCAATTTGTTGAGGAGAAGTTCAAGGGCAAAGACTGCCTGGTGCTCTGCAAAGGCAGGCAGCAGAGACTTGGTGTGAAGCGCTGATCTGCAAGAATGGCTGAGGACACCAAGATGCCACATAGAAATGAGAGATGAAGTGTGTGGTTGGCCTCAGCTTCTGCAGGCTTCCAGTAAGCCAAATAAATTCAAGCTTAAGACTAACAGAAATTAAGGCACTATATGAAGTAAAAATGTGCAGGAACAATATCTTCTGCCTTAAAAGCTAATAAGCTCAGGCTTCACCTCAACATTTGTGTAGCAACAGGAGACGATCCTCTCGAGACAACATTCTGTTCATGTGCTGTGTGGGGTTCTGGACACGACAGCATTGATGGATACAAAGAGACAGCTTGTTCTGGTGGAGCGTTTTAAGAAAACAGTGGTGCTGACAAAGGGCAAGCTTTCATTTTACGCTTACAACACCAGAATAAAATATTGCCTTTGGAGAATCTCACGTATCATTTTATTAATACAAACATACAAGGAATATCTCCATCTCTCAGAGCTCTGAACTTTTTGCCTGTGTTTCCCCCTACACTCCCAGTCCCACCTCAAGGCCCCCATCCTGCCCCACTAACAGAGAGAACATCCCATCCTCAAGGCACTGACCAGACCTTCCCCCAAGAATAGAGCGTTTTATTACAAAGCTGTTATCTGCAGCAGAGCAGCAAAGAGGTGCCTTCCAGGGCATGATTTTCATTTTCAGCCTTGCTTTTTGTGGGAAAACGCAGCGCAGGCCACCAACATCCTTTGTCTCTCTAGTGCAGCAGACATCATAAGACACACCGAGCACCAGTGGTATTCCTAGGCCTGTCACACAACTATTCCAGGTGCCACCTATGCCCTAAAAGAAGCATTTGCTCAACTCTTCTCCCTCCTGAAACGCATTAACAGTTAACGTATATTACAGTGAGATCCCAGAAGGACAAGGGTCCCAATGTGGTTTCAAGTGTACGAAAGTAGAACCAAACCCTCCACGTGGAGCGTCTGCTTCTGGGAAGCCCTCCCTGACACAACTGAATGGACAAAGCAGCTCACGGACAGCCCGGTGGTGGCCAAAGCCAGGGGAACACACACAGAAACGAGAGCTTAGACAACAGCAGGGCATGATCCGATCTCTGGGTTCACCAGGAAGGCAAGGGAATGTCAGTATGTCATCAAAGGCAATGAGGACACTGATGGAGCAGAAATCTGGGGAAACTGTATTCCCCTCACTCAGGACAATGTCTTCTGCTCTTTCCTTTCCACTTTGCTGCCCGTCTCATTTTGCGAGGTTAAATTCCAACTTCCTTCTCTCACCGAGGCTTATGACTGAGTTGATGGGGAGATTCCAAGGGACGTGAATTGCTGTTTGAAATCACTTCAAAGGACCTTTTCCCCCCTCTAGTATTAATAGCTGGAATGAGGAAATGGGTTTGGATTTCATACATACATCTGTTCCCCAAGTCTTCACGCATTTCAAAGACCCATCTCAAACCAAGCCTGTTTCTATTAAAAGGCTTCTACTCCACACAAGCGCTCACACCCAGTCCTTTCCACTTCTACACGTATCTTCAGCCCTGCGTTCCAATTGGCAGCCAGAGGTGCCAGAAATAACCACAAAAAAGGCTGCCATGAAATCCCCAGCCAAGTTTTGAAAAGCAAGGCACTTTAAACAAGTATCTATGCTTGGAGTACTTCATCTGAAGTCAACCTGAACGCTGTCATATAAGGTTTGTGTATCACGGATCAAATATCAAAAAAGCTAGCTGCAATTACTCTTTTTCATACAAACACACAGAAAAACAGTTGTTCAACAAGCCTGTTAGTGCATAATTCTACACAGTCGGCCGGTGTTCCTGCCCCACTGGTATGAGCTAATGGCTGCGTTTCGGTCTTAAGTGGTTCCCCTCCTCCTCCCAGGTCTATGCTACAGTGATTTTGGAAATTAGGTTAAAATGCAATTCCTACTTTCCCAGGCTTTGAGGTGGGGAAGGAAAGTAAAAGGAGGAAGAATGGTAAGAAGAAATACCACTGGCTGTGAGCCAGCGCTACGCTTCTTGCATTCTCACCTATACTGCAGCCCAGAACAAGTTGTTGTCTCACAGCAAGGGCGCTGGGGAAGAGCAGGCTTTGTCCTAACCAGGGCTTCCCAGCCAGCCACCAGCCCATCCTGCCCTGCATCCGTGCTGGAGAATGAGAGCAGACACGGCACACGGCTGCTGACAGAGGAAACACCCCGAGAGTGGGTAAGGTTTCCCAGCAACTGGCAGGTGCTGTCCTGAGACTCTTGGTCTCACAGCAGATGCTGTAGCAGCCAGATAAGTTCTCCAGAGCTCTCCCCAAGCTTGGCATCCCCACCTTTGGGGGCATCTTGTGGCACAAGCACTATATGGAATCACAGAATCATGGAACTGTTTGGGCTGGAAGAAACTTCAAAGCCCACCCAGTACCAACCTCTGCCAGGGGCAGGGACACCTCCCACTGGATCAGGGGCTCCAAGCCCCATCCAACCTGGCCTTGAACATCTCCAGGGATGGGGCAGCCACAGCTGCTCTGGGCAACCTGGACCAGGGCCTCCCCACCCTCACAGGAAAATATTTCTCCTTAAGATCTCATCTCAATCTCCACCCCCTCAGCTTAAAAGATCCCAGTACCTTCGTTCCCCCACTCCTGTGGGAGGCGTTTGCTGGTCCCAAACGGCTATCAGGCCTTCTTGAATCCAGAGCCAAACATCACCCAGCTCCTACATGACCTTGCTCTTCACTGACTCCCATTTGCAAAGTTGTTCACCTTACAAGAGGCATCTGCTTTTGGTGTCATCACCTACTGCTTTGGCTGACACAACCTAAACTCCGTTTTCATGTGTAAACATTTCCACCAGAGAAGAAAAATCTCTGCTGGGTGTTTAGACATGCCCTTATTATTGTCACCCTCATAACACAATCTATCACACCTTATCGAATTGCACATCTTCAGCATGCTGATGCTTTGTGACAACATGTTTAGGAGGCTTTCAAATATGGAAAAGGGAATGACTCAAAGACTTACTTATTCTACATCTTCCTAACTAGGTTTTCTCTGAGAAACACAGAGCCCATTATACACAGTCCCTGTCTTTCCCTGTCTCTTATTGTTTCTTGCCCAAGCAGTTATCAAAACCAAATCCTTTCGCTGCTCCGCTTCCTGACTTTGTTTTGCACCATGGTCAGAATATCAGTTCCAACTCTACAGCACTGGCTGGCTCCGCTCCCAGTTCCTAATTGCAGGTTGGAGTTGGGTAGTTATGGCTGTAGTTTAAGGCCTAGAAACATTCAACAGTTTCCAAGAGGCACAGACAGATATACAACTTTTCTTTTCCTACCACCAAACACAGTTTATCTTGCCATCACAGTGTTCGAGGGAGATGTTATGCCACTTATCTTAATGATTTAAAGAGATCAAAAAGTTGGCTCCACAAGAGCATTTGCCGCTGACAACAAACCGCAAACCTGATGTTATCCGAGAAGTAACTGTTATGTTCTAGCACAGGTGAGACAGATCATAAACGGGATAAAAAGAGATGAATTTTCATGATCGCTCTGCAATCATCCACAAAGCATTAGTAACACAAGGCAGGTTTCCACTGTATGTCTAGATTCTTTCAAACATGTTGTGAGGCACAGGATTTCCCACTCGCTTGAGAAAACCCCAGAGCTTGCTTTGAGAGGACTCTCCAGCTCCTAAGACTGTCTGGAAAGCTCCCCTGCATTACACTAAGAACCTAGTGCAAGAAGCCTTACATCTGAAAGAGTTTTATTCCAGTCATGTCCTGCATCAACAGGAAAAACTCTGAAAAACAAGTCTGCCACAGAGGGAAAAGGAAGCGTTAGGATTTCAGACTGGAAGTCACTGCATCGCTCCTAGATGATTCTGCCTCTCGGTGCCCAGCCCCAAACAAGGCTGCCCACACCTACCTCCAGTCTGTCCACAGATCCAGCTGCTCCATTGGGTTCCTTCAACAGGAGGAGAAACCTTGGTTCACAGCAGCTCACCTTCCACATTCGCTCCAGCTCAGAGTGAGAGGCAGAGCCCAGTAAACATTGTTCAAGCTTGAAGGAACACTTTTTAACTTCAGTCTGTTATGACATTTACTATGGCCCCCTTCTTCCCTCCCCTCCACCCCCCCCAGTGAAAGGGATCAAAATAGTTCCCCCCTATGACATTTTGCTTCAGTTGACCAACAGACTCTGGGAGCGCCTCCGTTAAAGCCTCTGAAAGCCAAGCAAGAGCAGCAATGCCAGGCACCGTCAGGGTGAGAGCAAAAGTAAGGGCACCACTGTACAAACCTAACCTTTCTGCTGCTGGCAGCGAGGGCATGGGGTCCGGGACAAATCGGAATATCCCACTACTACAATTTGCTTTGCATACGCCTTGGGTGTAAGCTGAGCCCTTCACCTAGTGAGGCTGTAACTAATACGTGTCAGCTATCTGTCCGTGGTCCAGCCTGCCTGTCTTGGGGCTGAGCAGAGCTGACCTGGACTGCTCTGGGAGCAGCCTCTGGGAGGCTTTCTCCAAGCATCTGACTCTTCAACCCCACTCACCTCAGCTATTTCCCCCAGAGACATGGTCCCTCAATAAGCCAACGACACTACTCTCCAGGCCCTTGCCTGTGCTCCTGCCACAGGACCCCACCACCTTACAGCAGCGAGCACACGTATGTATGAGGACATGGAACACAATCCTAGTTGGCTTCAGGCTGCCAAGAAACAGAAGCAATAAGAAATTCTGCTGTGCTGAGAAGGAAGAGCTGCGCCCAGCTCTAGATGAAGACCAGGTCACACCTGCCACCACAAAAGAAGGAAGGGAATGAAGCCAAGGTGGCTCTCCTAGTTTTCAATCCCAAGTTGTTGGTCCCCTTGCTGAAGGAGGAAGAATTGCCTTAGAGGTCCATCACGGCCACCCCACCCCCGGCCCATCCCTCTGTGGCAGGGTGCCTCCTAGGAATATGAGCACACATGCTGAAGGCAGGGCCATGCTGCATTTGCCACCCACAGCTGCCTGTCCAGAATCTTGGCGTGCATGTTTCCACGTGAGGAGAAAAGCAGGAAGAATCTCTGCAGCCAAGGCCAAGCAAGAGAACAGAGGCTCCTTAGTTTCTCAATGCAAGTCAGCACTGAAGGTGCATCAGCAACCTCTGGGTTCAGCAACGGACTCCCCAGTGCACCTCCCTTATACCACTTTGCTCAGTCTCCATGGCATCTCTACTTGCCTTCATCCTGCTCCTGTACCCGAGAGCAAGGAGGTGACCACTCGCTCAAAACATGAGATGAGCCTCCACAAACCTGCACTGCAGACACTACGATGGGTAAGGTTTCCTCGGTATACGTCCTGCCCGCAGCCAGCACTCTCCGAGCACAGAGTGCACCTTACTGTCAGTTCCACAGAAACCCATCACATCCCTACTCAGCAGGTACTTGTAGCAGAGGAGCACACAGAGCACCTTTTCAAGGTAAGCGTACAAGACAAAAAACAAAACTTGAAAGCTGTTCCCAAGGAAATCCCTTCTCCTCTCCAATCTGGGATTATACAAGTCTTCTGGAAAGCATTTCCTATCCAGCTTGAATCAGCTCAAATCATCTATAGCTGAAGTATGCTTGTTATTTTTTTTTGATTTTTTTTCCTCTGTTTTATTTGTCCCCAAGCCATTGGAGCAAGTGTAGCTGTGGCAACGACAGCTTTGACTCCAGTATTGGGATATTACCGCATGGGACTTGCCAGCACCCTGCTTTGGCCATGACCCTGCTGAGCTGCACAAAGAGTTGGGGACAGCCTCTGTTCCCAAGTGTTCAGCATCCAAGTGGACCAGGCACACACAAAGGAGGTGCTGCTGTCTTGGATTTATAGACAAAGATGAATGGACTTAGTCACCTGCAGCACAGCAGGGACAAAACCAGCATTAGCCCTGCTCCAGTCCCCTAGCCATTTTCCTCTCATCCCAATGTACCTCCAGGCAATGGAAACTCACAATTAGCCTTCAGCTAAGCCTCAGAAGGGATTTTCCTTCCATAATTAACTCTTCACAACAAGCACTGTTTCTTGCTGCCTTTTTCTAGGGCTTTTGGGAAACAGGAGAAACAAGTTTTAAAACTTTGAAGTGTGTTTTTGATTTAAAAAATGGTAATAAGCAATAGAAACCTCACTCCATGCAGCGCAGAAAACCTTTCCCCCAGAAGTTAATTGATGCATATTTGTTACAGGAAGAGAAAATTCAATCCGCACGCTGTGATACAAGACCTCTTATTTAACACAGCTACCTAACATGTAGCCCCCCTAAGCAATGGCAAAACCAAACGAGGCAGCTTTTGTGCCTGCAGCTTTGAGGGTCCTTCACACAGTACCTGACACAGACAGCCTTCCTCCCAGGGCGACCCTGTCTGCTTCCAAGCCTATCATGTTCCGATCACTTTCTCTTTGTGCTACACTGGCACATTGGTTGGTTCTTTTGTTTGCAGATAGCCCCAGTCCTTCCATCGCCTCCTTTCTGCAGTGCCATGTGATCTCCAAGCCGTTCCAGTTCCCTGCAAGCATGCATGCGCAGCTGTGCCGTCCCAGCAGTATTTTTCTTCCACAGCCTATGGATATCAGGTTTTGCAGAGTCCTTACAGGTATCTCAGGTCTAATTGTAGAATCACTTGGTCTCAAAGATCTTTGAGATCATCAAGTCCAACTGTACCTGTCCACTACTAAACCAGATCCCTGAGCACCATAACCCTAATACAGCTGTTGTCATGCGTTCCCTTCCCCCAGGAAGGTTTCCCCCCACTGCCACATCTTCCCACCTGAAGCTCTCCAAGTAAACTGCCAAGCTTACCAACATAGGAATAAATGCGGAACAGAAGTTGCAGTGCCAAAAACCACCAGGCTTGGTTCAGGGAGGCGTTACCACAGAACAACTCCACAGCCACACAGTACAAAGCACCAGCTCGCCCTGCGGATGCAGGACATTCACCTTTGATGGAGTTCATGACTGCCCAGATGCCATCCCTCCTGCCACAGCCAGCTCAGGTACCATGAGCTCTAATGCATTCTGCCTTACAAAACAGAAACACGACTGTGTTTTCATACCCAGCCCCAGTGAAGTCACTACTGCCAAGTTATCTGATAGCATCCAAGCCCAATGCACCTGCAGACGTAACCACAGCCTGACAACCAGTCTGTCAGGTTAATCCATTTTTTTTTTCCTTTGGAAAGCTGGAGTGGCACCCTTATAATAACTTGCACTTAGGAACAGAGCCAAAGCGATGCTGCTGCCAGTGCAAGAACACCTAATCAAGAATTGAATTGTGTTGCACTCAAATGCAGAAGAAAACAGACAAGGTCTGAAAAAGCACAGAAGAAGAGAGCAGAGTATTCAGCAGTTCTCTTTCCTTTGAGATATAACAGTTTATAAGGATTTCGGTCCACTGGAAAGAACTTACTGTTGATGAATTAAAACTCCGTTTGGAAGGGGGAATATTCCAAATTCAGCATGCAGCAATCATGAAAATAAAGAGAATTTAAAATCCTTCAACTCCATGGAAATTAATACCAGGTACAGGGGCGGGGGGTGTTTAAAACAAACAAAGCTGGTTTTAACTGCATTTGAAGTGGATCTTTCTGGCTCCTACAGCTAGCACAGTTTTCCAACAAGAAATGGAGCACATCGAACACTTGAGATGGGCCTTTAAAGATAAATGGCAGGAGATACAAAGGTTAAGTGAAAGCCAACTCCTCCTCTTGAGAGTCTGCTTCACAGCGCTGCACGTACCAAATGGGTCCCTGCTGAGGCAGGCACACACCAAGTGCTGGGAAACTGGAGTAAAGCTGCGCAGGAACACGATGCGGAGGAGGTAGTTGATCACAAGAAGATGTATGTGAGAGCCAAGGCAGAAGTGCTGCCATAGCAGTTCACCAGCTCTGCCTTAGACACTGCTGCCAGCTTTTCCTCCTTACCTACCAGCAGGGAGAGGGGGGCGGTATCAGGCACTCCTCCTACAAGATACAGAAGGAGGCTCTCCCTGCTCAGCCATGGTGCTTAGGAGCAGCAGATGCCAGGAAGAGTAGCCCTCAGTCTCTCTCCTGGTTACTCCCTTCAAGAGTCGTCCCTTTCTACACCTTTCAACATCAGCAATCCAGCACTCCTATCCTGCAGAGATGCGGAAAATACAGATGGGAGCAGGTCATTCCCAATCCCTAAGACCAAGCAATAACAGCCTCCAGTCCATGCTCTGTGCCCAGCTCTCTGCTTCTTTCCCCAACGCCCTCTTTGGCGAGACGCGAGGAAGCTGTTTGCACCACCCTGAGTTTGCATCCTCCCAGAGGGCATTGGACCTCTCACAGTGATGAGAGGCTGGAATCAGATCAGCGCTCTGACCAACTCCATCCCAACCACGTGTCCTTATCACCCTCTAAATCTAAACTCAAAACATGAGGAAGCAGAACGTTCTCTTGGAAAAGGTCCAGTTCAGTCCCAGATACATGGAAAAAAAACTTATTCCATTTGTTGTAACTGCTGAGGTAGCGCACACTGAGAATCTCTTTAAGATGCACTATTATATCCATGCATTATAAAATTGCTGGTTTATGTACACCCTGTCTCCGGGGCTCAGGACTCGCACCAGGTCCTTGCTGAACATATTTCAGTCATGTGATTTTGGTCTGTATTCAAGGAAGGCTTCTCAAGCACTCTAAAGAGCGATTGTCACCATTCCTAGTGAATCAGAGGCAGGTAATGTAAAATGACTTTGAAGGATGCAGAGTTAGGCTATTAAGAGATGGCCAGGAGGCCCCATGGAGCCCCGCCACAGCAGTAATGTGAAGGAAGCAATTGGGAGGAGAGAAAGCAGGGATATAAAGCCCCAAAATTAATACTGTAGGGGAACAGAGGGGAAAATGGTACTCAAGGAAATGGAGAGAAGAACATCTACACTGTAAGTCACAGCTTCTACTTGCCAGAAGAGGATGCTTGTCCCAGCCCTCTAGAAACAGCAGAATCCCCTATGGGCTATAGGGATCGCTCTGGTTCCCGTCAGGGTCAGGCACCCACAGCTTGTATTTATAGAAATGCGTTGTCCTCACCGCACACGCTCTTGTATTATATTGCACGCATTGCTTCCCTCTGCTCCCATCATCTCGGATGACACGCAGGCAGCGCAATGTGAGGCACTGGGGAAAACAACACTTAGCCCAGCCAGCACACCAGCAGCACGGCCACCAAGTCCTCCCAAGCCCTGCCTAGCGCTGACAAGCTCCTCACCCCAGTGCTGCGTGCCAGGGGACGGCAGAGGTACCTTGTGCCCAGGGCTCTTGTCTGAAACAAAGGACGTGCAAGGTATTCCCTGCTCTGCTGAACGGCTTGAGAGACGGCGTTTTGGTGCACGTGGCCTGAGCTCCCCTGTCTGTAGATCAAGGATAAAGATCCTCAAACCCTTTTCTGGGTCATTTTGAGAAGCACAGAAGAAAGGAAGTCATTTATTTGCAAGACTAATGCTAAGAAGTGCAGAACCCTGCCTCTCAGTTGCTTTGCCAGTGGGACCAGGATTTCACTCAACTGCTGACTTGCCCCGAAAGCCTGGTCAGGATTCTTTCACTTCTGTATGCTTTGATGTCTGCATACAACAAGCAAGGAGAACTTCCTTCTCAGATAGCCTGAAAACACACGGACACAGAAGCACAGAGACCCTGCAGCAGAGGCAGAGCCTTCCCAGCCATACATTGCAGCCATTCTGAACAGAAAGCTGGGCACAGCCTTACAGGTGCAGGTTTGTTTCCTAAAGAATTTAAAGTAATCTATCGATTAACAAGCCCATGGCTTCCAAAATGAACCCATTAAGAATTTGCCTGTTAACTTTTTTCTCTCCTTGCTTCCTTTTTAGAATGCTTGAAAAGTGCGAGACATTAAGTAGTAAATGAAATTAAAGACTTAGTATTATTTTTTTTGAAGTAGCTTTGAAATGCTGAAAGCCAAAAGCATTCTATTTGTCAGCATATTACTGTCACTGCAGGTTTTACACAAGCTACAGCAGAGAGCATGTAAAAACAACTTGACAAACCTAATGCATCAAGTTAAATATACTGAGCCTCAGGTTTTTAAAACATTTGAGCTTGCTTTTTCCAGAGTAAGAGGAAGGCACCGTTTCAAAGTCATCAGCTGGGCTGACTCAAGGCTCTGGCCAGGCGGACGGCATGTGTGTTACCAACCTTATTGGTCTAAAGGAGCTCACAGTCCTGTTGGGCTGCTGGTGGGAGAACCCTTGCCTTGAAGAGCTTCTAGATAAATTACATCCCAACAGGGAAATTAAAGGAACTGAAACAAGGAGGGATAAAGCGTCGCATATGTAGAGCTCCACTGTTCCAGAACGATCAGGTCCCCTTGTTTTCCTTTGGTCAGAACTCTGTCCACGCCACCAGGTAAAAATTCTATTGCCCCCTGAAAGCACTTGGGAATTTCTATGGCTTTTCCAGGATTTCTATTTATCTTCTGCTGCTCACTCCTCTGATGCACTGCAAACCAGGGACTACAACGCAGTTCAACAACAACAAAACATCCAGTTATGTGCTTACAAGATGACGTCTTTAAGCATTTGGTGACAGAGAGAATCACAGACAGAAAAGACACAGGAGATGGAGCTAACCACATCACAACAGAGTGTCCAAGACCTGTCTCCCACAGACTAACATCACGCACGCCTGTTGCTAATGGTATAGCAGTGACGCTGTTTAGCAGGTAATTTTGTGAGAAAGAATTTTTTTCTACACAACAGTTTTCTAAGGCCTATTTCACATTCAGGACATAGACTGGCACTTTGAAACGGTTCACACTCCTGTGAAACCAGAAAGTTCATCAGAAATTCAATTCCCACTTTGATGGCTACGTCACCAAGTTCCCAAACATCAACAGAATAGTCACAGGTCTGTTTCAGCACTTCTTGGTGCCCAGCCTTGCAGGAGGGCACCATGGTTTGAGTAGCACATCCACACAGCCTCTGCTGCAGAGAGGGGAGGCATTTTGCGATTCAGTTGTAAAGCAGCACCAAACTCACAGAGCATGTGCATCACCCACTTGAAACAGAGAAACCATCTACATCCGGGCTAAACAATCACAGCACACTCAAGCCCTATTTAAATTCCTATCAATCAATATCCCCTCTCCACCAACATCATCCATTCTCTTCTACCTTCCCTCTGCCAACAAATCACCTGATCACTGCTTGAACTGTGCTTTATTGTCTTCTCTCAGCTGCTGGCACTCAAGTGGGATAAAAAGGAAGCCCAGATCCTACTGGGGACCTGGTACAAAGCATTTGTTAAGGGATCCTGAGCACTGGAAAGGGATGGCGGGGGGCAGGGGGGGAGGAGAACGCACCATGAAAGTCATCTGCAAGAGATGACTTCCCTTTTCAAGTCAATGCAAAACAACGCATCACCAAAGCTGCAGGGCTCCCACATCAGCAATTTTGCACGTTCAGTCTTCCTTGAATAGAAATAGTCAAGCTGGTCAGAGCACAGAGATCTCTTGCACTGATATTCTCTCCTTTATTAAGTAAGGCACGTATGTGATCACGCAGAAAGAGCTGAACAGAAGCGGTACCTCTGGGACTGCCTTCCCTGTATCCCATCCATATTAAAGTCCTGGGGTGCTCTACACCCAAGTACTACTTTTTTTTCCATCTTTGTTTCCCTTCCCCTCCCAGCTGCACATACAAGATTTCACTCTATCCTTGCTGGTATTGTAGCTTTTCATATCCTTTAAATTCATTGCAGAAGCTGCTGCAGGACCTCATTAAAAGAGATTATAATTAGTATTTCTTCTCACACTTGAGCATGAGTAATTGACTAAAACCACCAAAACTCAGATCAGAAGGGGATTTATCTGTGATGCAAAGACATAAGCAGGCTGCTTCCTTGCTGAGCTGACACCCAGTTGTCACATTGGTAGAACTGTCACTAGAACACGGTAGAATGTTACATGCCACAAGTGTCACCAGCTGAAGCAGCCCAGCTTCAGAAAATAGGTTTCATTTCTTCTGAAGCCCAGGAACTCTGCCACTACTACCTGCAGTCCTGCTGCGCATTATTAAAAGGTCACCAGAAACAAGAGCTCCAAAACAGTCTCTGCAGTTCTTTTTAACAGGAGCTTGCTTTCTCCTCCTTCTACTGAAAAGCAGTGCACTTTAAGTCAATTTGGTGAGCATTATCTCTGAGTCAGCAGTAAAATAAGGAGGGGGGGTTCACTTCTCCGAAAATCCCTTGAAATTCTTGACTGACTCAGACAAGCCCCAGGCTGACAAACCTGCCAAAGCATTTTCTTACTCACCAAAGAGTTTAGATTACTCCCTCTCACTTCAGTTTGAGTGGCAAGATGTTTTCAGTGGCGATTTAGCAGCTTTCTGGATATCCCTCCCTCTTCTATCAACCTGCCAGGCTCTGTTGACCCTGAGAAGGCAGCACAAAGCTCATTTATTTACCAAAGCACTTTCCCCTGTGTGGGACAGAGTAAGGTGCGTCTGGAAGAAGAAGAATAGGCAGTTAGGCAACAAGGGAGCGCTGCTGCAGGCGTGAGTGGTTTATCTTCCATTTGATCTCTTCTTCTTAGGGAAGACAAGAATGGACACAATAAATCTGCATAAATACATGAAAGAAACAATTGTCAGGAGTCTGGGGTGATTTGGGAAATGACAACAACTCTGTTGTTACCTGGCTGCTCCAACACAGTGAAAAATGCACATTGTTGAGAGCAGCCATCACCAAGAGTGGGCATCTTAAAATGATGAAGGATGAAGTACAAAAAAGTATTCACAGTTGTTAAAAAAAATCTCCCATAGAGAGAGTATTTTATAGAGACAATTTTTTAGGAGTGTTTCCCAAGGAAGATCTGCAGGCTCCTTTGTGTGGGAAGAGGAAGAAATCTTTCTAAGATAGCACAGGAGCAAAACAAGTACCATGTGTGGAGATTCCTACAACAACTTTTCCCATTATTTTAACTAGGATGTCCACTCCTTCCTGCCTATGTAGCTTTAATGCTGTGTCATCCTCTCCTTCCCTGCACCGTCAAGGTTCTTCCTCTGCCTCCACTTTGCTCCCTAGCACCGTTCTCCAGCCTCACATCTCTACCCCTCCCCAAGTCTCTACCAACGCCACAATTACTTCCATCCCTTACCTATATGCGTTACCCGATCTCTTTGATGAGTTGTGCAATGTTTATCCACCATTTGATCTTCTCCGATTGTATCGTAGCAACAGACAACAGTTTACGAAGGACACTGCGTGAACATTCTCCAACAGAACACATCTAGGAGTCCTGCTGGTTCCCTGGACAATCTTACGCTCTTTGGAACAATAACGCTAGTCAAGTTATCTTAATTTTATGCTAAAATTAGAGCAGTTGAACATTATTTATTTCGAGTCCACTGGTTTTACTGAATACCAGGAAGCAGCGTGAATGTGTCACAAGCATGGCAACCCACAGAATTTAATCTGTGACATTCATGCAATACTGTTTGCAAGTCTAAGCAGTTGGAACAGAAAACACTACATGGCAACCACACAAACCAAAATCTAAATGTGCTCACCACATTCCTTTGTCTAAATATATGTATAAAAGGGAGACCCAAAACCTTTAGATTGGGACTCAGAAGAGCTTCTCTGAGTCATAAATTACAAGTTGCTAAGGAACTTAGGCAAGGGAGGCCAATTTCTGCTTTTTGAGGAAATCGAACTAAGTCACTTGATCACACTGCAGTGTTCTACAACAGGAGGATGGTGATGTCCTGTGAGTCCCCAACAGCGAACCCATACATAGGTCAATAGTCCTGCAAGCTCCAGAACTACAGATATCTTCTCACGTATTCTATAAATTCACCCGAACCTAACCAGACACTTTGAAGTGGAAAACATGTCTGGACAGCTCTTTTCAAGGGTCCCCTTTCACCTACTTCATCCTTCTGCAGATCCATTTCCCACCTGTGCTATCAGCCAGCTGACAAGAGGAGGTCTTAGTTAAGGCTGAGGAAAGATTTCCCTCAAAACATCAATCAAGACCAAGAAGCAGGATTTACAATGTGGCAGCCCAGTTTCCCTTTGAATCACTCTGAGCACAATTCCCGTCATTAGCCAACATCATAAACCATGAGCCAGTCTATCCCTCAGGCAGCTAAATTTCTCCAAGGGCAGATTTGATCACCAATAAAAGTGTCTTTTATTGCCACTGAAGGTGTCGTGGCAGGACATAGCACGGAGCACTGCTCCCATGACCTTAAGGAAAGTTATTACCTATGTCTTTTCCCATGTACAATGGCATAACTTTAGTCAGAGGACTGCACTGCAGATTTACAGAGCCGCCCCTCCCCAGCTTTCTTTTATCTTGTGGTATTCCATTCTGTGGGTCTGGTCTGCTCTCATGAGCTTAACCTCCCCCCTAAGGATACACGACCCATCGCTCTTGTTGTGGGTTGTTCCTATTTAACCACTCGTCACACCGTAACAGTCGTCACACATGCAGCACCAGAAAAGGCAATTTAACAATGAACAAGAAGTGATAGACAGCATCTGATGCTGCCTCTTGACAATAAGCACCAAATCCCTCCTTGCTCCATTCTTTTCCCAATTAATGAATCAATGGTGAAGATATACCTGCAGCACAGGAGAGTAAAAAGAAAAATACAGAAAGGAGCTTTGCTGCCCTCAGACCTTCTGTCTCACATTGTCTGAGCCCCCAAAGACAGACATAACAAAGCCAGCTCAGCTATAGATTTTTGGCTGCACAGACAGATAAGTCAAAAATCAAAAAATGCAAAACACAAACAACCCAAATTATCTGCAGTCAGATTTCTAAAATGAAGATCTTCTCCAATTTACACATCATTAGCAATTCTGTAATGTCCAACAGGGGGAGTGAAGGTTTGCAGTAACGGGTTGTGCTGGTGTAGTCAGACTGCCTGCTGCTTCTCATTTTACTTGCTCAAATAGGTCACTGACTTTTATATCTTTTGTCTGCACTTCAAATCAAACCGTGCTGCTCTCGATTCATTTTCAAATTAGCTGCTAATACTTTATAACAGAAGGGCCCAGACTTAAAAAACACCCAGGCATGGACACACACTTATCCACTTAGTTTTTTCAGTGAACATTTTATTCACAGTGTAAGCTATCAATGAGATTCTTGATTTCTTTTGGTTTCTTTCAGTATGTAGTAGCATGCAAAGCAAAACCCATACTACTGACCTTTTTATGAATAGCTTGATACATTTCCACGTCCTCCGCATCACCATGATACTCCATAACGTGCAACATCCTCCCCAAATCATATCTTACAACACCAATATTTACGATTTAATTCATTGCAAGGTAACAAAACTCCCTCAAAAGTAGTTCATCCAAAGCTGTACCAGACCTCAGACTTGGTCACTGACCAAAAAAAATAACCTCTCTAAACCATGCTGCAGGCAGGAAGGGAAGTAACGAGGTCTCTGAGGCTTAGTCCCAACTTCCCCCGCTACAGCAGCATGGTAGGGAAGGAGGCAGGAATGTGCCAGTAGGATCAGGGTGAAACTGCCCCCTTTGGCAACAGTATAATCTTAGATCAGGAATATTCCATTCCCCTTCCACCTTTCTTACTAGGGCCTTACACCATTGGCAGGGGAAAGGGGAAGGAAAGGTACTAAGTGTTCAGATACAGCAGCTCCATTTTACAGGAGAAGCCATGGTGTTCCAGGCCATGTAAACAAACACCTGACTGTTACAGAAGACAGAGGACAGAAACAGGTTCTCTGACAAATCCCAGAAATAAACACAACTGTTCTATCTCCATTATCAGACGTACCTGATCTGTGTCTCAGCAGGCTCTGCTTTGCTAAGCAAGCAACATCACGTCTCAGGATGACAACGCTCTCGTGACCTCTATTGTTATTCATGCTATCAAGGACATCACAAAATGGTATTCCTTAGAAGCTCAGCTTAGCTTTGATTTTCTGCTGGAGCAAGAACTCAGTTTTTCCTTTTTGTTGTTTTATTGTTGTAGGGATCAGGCCTCTTAAGGTTTCATGTTATGACTTCTTACAAAGAAATAGATGCCGACTCTCTGGAAGGAGACAAATGATGAGGAATCCAAAAACACCAGCGTTGGTACTACAAGCTAAACCTGCACCGCCATGATCTACGGATGGGGAATCCTAAACCCTGGAAATACTTGGGCTTAATATGTTAGAAACCCCTCACTTCCCACTCAACAGTCACCTCAAACACATTCTGTCCTTCAAACCAATAAATATACAGAAACAAAAGGTATTTTCTTCTCCATTACAAAACCTCAAGGACAGACATGCACCGCCAGTGCGAAGGATATGTTGGCTGTATCGTCCCTCCCATTAGAAAACTTCACTCTCAACTCACAAAACAACTCCTAAGAGACATTTTCCAAGGCAGCAAGTGATTGCACATCGCTCAAAAATTTTTTTAGATACTCATTTTTCTATGCTGTGAGAACAAATACCAACTACATTCCAAACCTTCAGCACATTTAAAAGAGACTCTCCAGGAATGCATCACTCCCTGATAAACCATGCTCCACTTGAAACCTCTGCTCAAGGATCTACCATCTGCTTGGCAAAGTCGCCTCAGGAAGTGGGAAAAGGTATTCCCAACATGATTCTGGGACATAAAAAATGTCACCATAGATACAGAGGGATAGTTCCACTCTGGATGGTTTGCCTCGACTTCAAATCATATTCTTATTTTCCCCCAAGGGCTGAATTTCCCAGATTTGTTTTAAGCTGTTTTCCTAGAACTGCTTTAAGTCATTTTCAACTTAACAAGGCTAAAGGATGTGCTAAAGCTTGAAGAGAATGCAATAGGCTGTAAATATTTATGGGTTTTGTATTTATTACAGATCCCAAACCTCCTAAACGCATGTGCCAACATCTCCATTTAATGATAAACATTATCAGCTTTCAGCAGGAAGAGTTTGCACCAACCTCAAGTTAATAAATCAAAATGATTACATTAAGTGATACACGTCTTTCTGTTTTAATGGGGGTTTAGAATATTATGCCAGAAAGACAGTTCATGTTGCTAAGTTGGGGAGTTTATCTACTAAAACAGTCACTAAATAGCACACCAGAAAGAGGTCATCCTTCAGTGCAGCTGGCCATAAATTAAATACCACAGTTAGAAGGAATTTCTCACAGTTTGGTAAGAATACTCTGCATCATGCTTACAGAAGAAGGCTGGAGCTTGTATTCAAATGCCAGTCTGATACTCAGAACCAGGCAGTTGTGATGTCTTCATCACCTGAGAAAATCCAAAGTCAACTCTAAGCCCAGTTAAAAACAGAATGCAAAGTTAACCATTCGCATTGAAAGTCACTTTCACCACTCTGGTTGTAGATTCTTTGTCTAGAATTGGGCTGTAATTTCACATTAGAAGATACCAGGTGCTGAAAAACAAGCTGCCGCTTAGTGTTTGGTACTTCCTAAACCCATCCTGCTGTGCGTTCCCTGGAGAGCTCTCCCGTGCTTTCTCTTTGCTATTCTTGCAGTCAGTATTCAGCAAGCAAGCAGGAGTTTGCCCAGAAGAGTTTTCCTACATGCAGCTTACACTGCAGAAACATGCACGTTAACCTTCCCAGTGACCCTCATACACACCTAGGCACAGCAGAGTTAGATTCCCAGCTGCGTTATTCCTGTTCATGCTCCATCCAAGCGTTTACTGAGAGCAGGGCCAGCACCAGCAGAAGTAGAGGAATCCTGTTTTGGGGAGCCCTCAGGTCTGCTGACACCTGCCCCGTGCTGCATGGCTGGCATCACTCCCCTCTCCCTACTCGGGATTAGCGTGTCGCTTGCCTGTGCATCAGGTCATCCCACCAGGTGCCTCTGGGCAGCGGTCAGTGGCTCTTCCCACCCACGTGGCAGATGGCTCTGCTGCTGGGATGACTATCTAACGACAGGCACTCGCAGTTGGCAAGCTGTTGGAATCCCACAACACAACTATAATAAGCAGAGGGCATGACTAAACCTGAAGAGCCGTCTCCTTTTCCAGTGGCATCGTGCCCTAACCCATATGCGACCAAGAATTTGAAAAATATGTGACCCACATCCTCTTCTAATTCCTTCCCCCTCTACCAGCAGCACCTCATCACCCACACAGCTCCCTCTAACCAGCAGCCCAACCAGCTTTGGGAGGCCGTGTTATACATCACGAATGCCCTCCCTGCCAGGCCAGGGAGACAGAAATGCATGGGCCATGACCACGGTGACTTTTATAATGCACTCTGGCTGAGAAAGGAAAGGAGCTGGGCAAGGAAAGCAGATTTACTTTCTCAGTGTTATCTTTCATGCACTAAACATGAGACAACTTGAAATTCCATCACTGGAAGCTACAGTGAGCTCATTGCTGTAGAGTTGATCCTGCCTTACAGTGAAATCTGCATTTCTGCTTGGTTGAGCACAATCTTTATTATCCCGCTGCCACTCTGAACATGCCATATTCTAAGCTTGTTCCTGCATTAACTTTGAAGTGCTCTCTTTTGCTATTAGGCACACCAGCTTTATTCACAAGGTGACAGAAGGCACATTGACAAGAACACATCCCGAAGTTCCTCACCAAAAATGGAGAAATCAAAACTAGTCGATGAAACAACACTGCTTCTATCACTCAGAACTGCTCTCCTGTAAAGGAATAAGCTGTGTTTCTTCCAAACATCATCAAGCAGCGAAAGTAGCCGACAGCACGCTAAAAGGCAAGAAGAGAGTGACGCCTTGCACCATCTCAGCATTTGCTTTCAGCTATATCATCAGCCCTCTGGCTATCACTAGCTCCTAATAACTTTCCTACATCTTTGCACAGACCTTAACACGGAAAGCTACGAATAAAAGCTACGAATATTCAGACAGGAATTTGCAAAGAATGCCAAGAGTGTGAGCTGAAAAGGCGGAGTTAGCTCTTCCCTGAATGCCAGGGGCAAAACAGCGCAACAACATCCTCACAGCTCTTGCTCTGGAAGCCTAATAGCATCTGAAGCACTCCATCTCAAGCAGCCAGCTAGCCCCAAGTTCCTGCAGAAAACGCTTAACTCTCTCTTCTCACCTTTCACAAACACTTTTGGGTTCAAGGAATTTGCAAACAGTTAGCCCAGACTGGTAGACAAACGGAGAAACAGAGAGAGGAGGCAAGTCAGTCCTTAAACCAATGATTCTGCAACTTGATTTTACAATCGGAGGTCACCACAGTCAGTGTCCTGACACTGCACAAAGCGGTGATGAAACACACACATGTACGTAGATACACACACAGATACACGGTGTTTTTATGAGAACAAAGACAAAACACAGGAAGAAATCGTTCCTTTCTGAAGTCACACGCAGTTCATTAAAACTGCATTTTGGAAGCAGTCCAACCCTAACCTCTTCCTCTGAAAGAACTCCGTGCCTTAATCATACATGGTGTGTCACAAACATTTTAACTCCTAAGCCGGCAGGCAGCTAGCAATGGCCCTGTTTGAAATGCATGGTAAAAGGCACATCGAATGACACGGCCAGCCTGGCGATGGGAATGAAGTCAGACTCTGCAAGTCCACACAGAGCTGGGCAACACAGTTCTCTGAATGGCTACTGGTTTGACCTCAGTAACAACATAAACTGGACACTCACATAGCTTGTTATTCCTTACATAAGGACTTGTTATTCCTTACCTCTGGAAAAGCCTATGTGCAGACTCCCTCCTATGGCACATGGACACACTGCTCTCTGGGATAAAGTCTCTTCCTAAAGAAACTTCCGACTTCTCCTTCCTTTTTAACTCTTCAGTGCTCTTTGGATTTTCAGGTCTTCAGCTTAATGGAAATAAAAATTTAAAGCTTGGTGAAACCTCAAACGCATCTGTGTAGACCAAATCCTTGCCCAGTACCTTCCAGACTTGGGTTTTTCATCCCGACCGGTGATGGTGTTTACTCGGTTGCTCCCCACTGTATAGCCTTTATAAATGCTGACTACCAAATGCTCACAACTCACCGTGCTACTTTAACTTTCCCTTCCTGAGCTGGAGGCTTAAATCTCTCATAAAATGATATAACATTATTACACATCACCACCCTGCTTGTCAGTCTGGACTCTCAGACCCTTCCCTTGTAAAAAGACTGGATTTCTGGTGGAATTCCGTAACGGGCTGCCGAAGTAACCAGGTTTTACACTGGCCAGCCACAAGACAACAGCACCATCCAGTGGCCCCTCCTTCAGCCGACGCTTGGGAGAGCTCTGAATTAATCCCTAGTGCCTCTCTAAAAGGAACGCACCTTGGGCGGCTTTCGCAGAAATCCCAGGGTAATTCAACTCTATCAGCTTCAATCGTGCAGGCTATTTTGCCAAGAAAGTGGGAGTCGGTTTCCCAAGGAGAGAAACCCCAACAACACTGATAACCACGCATGATGGGCATTTCTGAAATGTTAGGAGTCATAGAATCATGGAATGGTTTGAGTTGGAAGGGACCTAAAGAACATTCAGTTCCAACCCCTCTGCCATGGTGAAGAGAGGTCTGTGACACGCGGGTCTGTGACAGTCGCGTTCCATGTTCTTTGAGAACAATACCAGGAATAATCAGGCAATGTAATCAAATGCTTGCAAGCCACCTGCAGCTGGCAGTGGGGCTGCATATCCACATGAGTGGTTATTAAATAGCATGTAAACAAAACAGCTGGGGGAAAAAGATTATAATTAAGTGAAGATATGCATTAATAGTTTTTTATATAAAAAACCAAATCATGCACTATTAAGCATCTCCTCATATCGTGTGATTCCACAGCTGCAAGCTTTGTGGAATCCCAGCACAGACTGACAAAGAACCTGAGCCTGTGTTAAAACATATGTTGAAAACAACTAGAAAATGAGTTAGGAAAACAGCAAACCAGACAGCTCCTAATATTTCTGAGGTGTCAGCTGCTCCCTTCACCACTGAAGACCACTGGTCTGAAACCTGTTAGTGACCAAGGGAGCTACTACATGGGTTAAGAGCTAATAGGCACCTCAGATATACAGTTCCCAATTTGCTGGTTCCAGAGTGCTTCAGACCACAGAAAATCTCAACCACTCTCAAGACAGGCAGAGAAGAACATTCTAATTTTCAGATGACACTGCTGCTGTCTGTGGAAGAAATTGTTCCTTTTTTTTAATGTTGGGCAGCACTACCCTTTGAGATCAGTCCTGTTTAGGCATCCATTCAGCTGCTTGGCAGCTGGGAACAAAACTTTAAGGAGTCTGTATCCAAGCCCTGGTCACTCATCAGCTGTTTGGACCACACCTAGCATTACAGCACATCATAGCTGTTACCTGAAGCCACAGCAGGAAGGGGGATTTTGAACAGCAGCATGACTTGTGGAGCCATCACTGTTTCTACCTCACTAAATAGCCTCAAGAGACCACCAACACTTAAGCCAAACCAGTCTGTTTCTGGGCCTTTTTTGTTCCAAAGCTTGGACTCCATCAGTGAGACATCTGCTTTCTCCGAGCAGCAAGCTTCCTTTGAGGTCATCCAGCCCTCTCCCTAGTGAGCCGAGACATTGTTTGTGTGAAAACCATTCCTGCTTGCTCATGCTGCTCTACGCTCCTTAACTGACCTAGGACAAAGGGTTATCTCTCCCATCTTTGTGGGTGATGTAACAGCATGCTGAAGGAAGATCACCATTAGACTAGATTCCTCCCAGGTGCCTTCTAATTAGAAGGCAACAGTCACAGGGCTGTAGCAATCAAAGAAAAGCAGTGAGCTTGAGCTAGTGGAGCCAAAAGATGATTTAGTATATAAAAGAAAGGAAAAAACACAGTTGTATAAAAAGCAGGAATAAACACTGTGCACCCTTGTTACAGAAAGAACTGGCACAATTTCATCTCAAAAGGGATTTAGGTGCTTAATTGCCTCTGCAAACAATTCAAATCCTCAAAATGCCTGAGTCTGTGAAGGTAAGCGCAGATTTAATAATAAAATCTTCTTTTACCTACCAGAAAGAGTGTTTTAAAAGTCAACTGTAATTAAATACTGACAGGTCTCCAAGCTAAAACCTTTCGCAACAGTAGCACAGACACAGTGTCCATTGTTAACTCTACAATTTACACTCGGCAGGGACCACTTTTCCCTTTCTTCTGTGGCATTACTCAGGCATGGAACAACCACAGAGTCTAATCCCTTTCCTGCAGGTTCACAGGACCACAGAAGCTCTTCCCACAAGACATTTTCCCACCAGCCTATGAGCCAGGGCACACTTGCTCAGCCCACAGCCACATCCCAAAGGCACTGGAGGACCCATTTACCTAGACTAAGAGACACCATTTCGGTTTTTCCTCTCTTCCCATCATTATAACCACAAGCTGGAAGTGCCTAACCAGCACATCAAACCACGTGTGCAGCTGAAGCATCCAGAAAGAAATGACCACAGCCTCCCTCCACTACCTTTGATGCATTCTTTGTAGTTCTGGAAGAAGTCACCTTTCAGCTTTCCAGCAGCACACATCAAGGGCTACAAGAGGCTCAGATACTGCCAGCCATGCCAGGAGTTTACAGGTGCCCAAGGCAAATAAGAGATCATTTATCTCATGTCCAGAGCCCTCTGAAAGGCCCAAGGCCAAACTGCAGCAAAGGAAGGACTGTTAGTTGCCAGGTGAAACAGCCAGCAGCAGCCTGGCTCAGCTTTAAAATCATCTCAGTGAGCTGTGCAGGCCCTGGGACTCTGCTGCAGGTGGATTCACATTAGGACACCAGACCCTTCAGAGAGAACAAGGAGGGTTTTCCCTTTGTGGTCATGAACAGTGATGATGGGGCTTGATGAAGGCAGTTTGACCACTACTGTACCATAAACATTGGGCTTCTGCTCCTACCTATCCTGGCTTATGCAACAAACATCACTTCCTTAGCAAGTAGAAAAGGGATAAATGACTCCCAAGGAGATAAGGAAATCAGGTGGTTTGTGCTGCTATGACTTCAAGAGTGGCCAGGAAGACCAAGGCTATCTTAGCCATCACTAAAGCATCAGATCAGCCAATCTATTCCTAAACCACTCACTGAAGAAAGGAGGCAGTAAAAGCAAGAGAAAACGCCTGATGTCACAGGAGCCCCATGGAACAAAAACCCACCACAACACACACCCACACCCCAAAACTGTTCAACCTGTGGCCAGGCTTGGGAAATCAAGGATCTGAGAGCCAAGGAAAATCCTCAGAAGGATCGGTACATCAGTATGGGAATGATTTTCAGGAGTGAGCCTCCTTCCACCCAGAGCACTCTGACAGCCATTTCCTGCATCGCCCAGCTCCTAGGCTACAGAGAATGAGAACAATCTGTCGCCCATCTCTAGCACCCCCACCACACAAGATCTGGCTGTGAGGCCTGCACTGCCAAGTCTCTCAAGTGCTTAAAGAGGAGCCACCAACCAAATCCAAAAGCTATATTCTGCCTTAGGAGTGACTGCCAGGCTTCCCAGTCTCAGTGCCTTACTTATGCTCCCCCCTCCTAAAGCTGAGCTTCCTGACTCCTGCCTTCTACGCACAGTGCCCAGGACAGGCTGTTCTGTGCACGGAGCCTCAGAGCATACAGAGCAGGAGAAAACCAGGGATGCAAGAATTTAACCATTACTGCAGAGTACCCTCTTTGTGCCAGACAGTGCACACCGCTGCTGACCAGAGAACAAGCATGGCAAGCGTACAGCAGTACTACCACGGAAACGAGCGGCAAACAGCCTTGCATTCAAAAACTTGCATGATTTATGTCTTGGGTTAGGACTGACCAAACAGGAACATGCAGATCCAGCCTCCTTAGCTTGGAGCAACGCAGCTCAAGAGCTTGATAATCTACACACATAGCGAGTGAAGGAAGACATGCATGGCACAAATGGGAACGCAGGTAGGTTGGAAAGAGCCCAGGACACAACTGACACCCTCCACAGCTGGTACAGTTGCTGTTCATGCAGTAAGTTGGGCTCTTTTGAGGTTTCCAATTCAGGTGGCTCGGGGTAAACAGCTGAGCTTGCTTTTCGTTTTTCCTTTTCACCTCAGGATACCTCAAACTCAGTTTGGTAAACCCCAAAGCCGTAAACAGCCCCAGATGACACTTCCCTTCATTCCTGTCCTGTTGCAACGGCCTGGGTACACAGCTGTGCTTTGCCACAACGCTGGCTGTGCTGATGACCTCTATTCCAAACCTAGATGTGAAACTGTCTCTGTAAGAGTTGCTTTCTCACCAGAGCAGTTCCCCTCAGGGTAACTACACGTGTTGATGCTGCTGTAGAGAAGTCAGGGCAGGTGGCTGACTTGGCAGGAGATGGGTGGCACAGAGAACAAACACCTACAACAAGACCAGCTGGTTCTCACTCATCTGGGATGGACGCAGGGTGGACAGACTTTCATAGAGAAAATGTTCAGAGACCCTTTTCTGCATAAGAGAACCAAAACCCAGAGCCCACATGCCAAGAGATTACAGGAAAGACAACCATGAGACAGCAAACCCAAACCATAAATAGCTGCTACAATTGCCAAGTAGTAACAATGTTGTGTGTGGTTACAGACCAATAACCCATGTTTGGAATTGCTGACTGGATACAAACTCTGGCCAGATGCTGCAGGCACATTTTTCCATAAACAGTCCGGTACCTTCTAAAGCCCATGCAGAATGTGGCAAAAGAGTTTGCACAGAGAGGTGTTAAGTGAGTTAGGTGACACCCCCTGATGGCAAAGGGACACAGGACTAATCCCAATCACACACAATCCTCAAGTAAAGGTAAAGGATAATCCTAGGCTGTAGGAAGTTAGGTGGAGTCAAGACAGAAATTAAATGAAACATGTTAATATTAGCTGCATTTTCCTCATATGAAAATAAAGAGAGCTCTGGAGGGCTCTAGTCAGGGAAAGAAAACAGTTGAATTTGAAAAGTTGTGAAATCTGTGGCCATTTCTAACCAGCTGCTTCAGTGATGGGAAAGGATGAGCAATGGTTCCTGGACTGGGAGGAAAAAATAATCAGCTGTCTCAAATCATTATGGAAAATAAACCCGACAATAAGCCATATAAAATCATGAGCTGCCCAACAACCCTCAAATTACTCTGAGAGCTTGAGGAGACTGGTGGAAGGAGGAAGCCCTTTTTATTCCTTTCCAGCTGGTACCCAAACATCTGGAGGAGCTAATGGGGAGGTACCCAAGTCCTGATTACACATCTTGTGTAAGTAAGACTCAGTAAGGCTCAGTAAGACTCTTAGCAGAGTCTCCACATGAGACCATCAAATATTCAGATACGCCTTCAATCCCAGAAGGCCAAATTCCATGAAGATGTCCAGTAAAGCCAATTAGTCATGTAAAACTAAGAAAATGCAGAAGGATTCAGGAGGACAGAGAAAAAGATTACAAAGTCTGCAGGCTGCCTTTGTAATGAAAAGGAAAAGAACAGGGACAATTTGAACTGCTTAACAGATAAAGATTCTGTGCAAATGGTAAATTCTGTGCCACAAGCACGAGAGAAACCAGTTCACTCAAGCACATCCATCATAAGGATGAAATACTGCAATGGATGGAGCCTGTTCTATCAAAAGAAATCCACTCTTCAGCAAAGCTACTTTTAAGTTCTTAAATAACCTTTTGATGACTCTCTGCTGCCTTCAAACTTGTTTTTTCAAACACTCCGAAGACTTTTAGCTAACTCACACAGCATACAGCTTTACACAAACAAACAGATGAACACTGATAAACAATTTAATTAGAACATTGCTGCAGATCACTGGAGACGGGAGTTGTGCAACGAATGCCAGCAGCAACAAGCCCACTGCTGTGTTCAGCAATTTGTAACAGCAGATACGACAGGAGAAGGCATCAGAAGTGGTGCTGGGAGGGAGATATTCACTGGCCTCCCGAAAGACTCCCCGCTCCACAGGAATTGCAATCAAATGCATTAATTACAAAGGAAGGCATAAGGCCCTTCCCCTTTTCTCGATAACATCTACCCCCACCCAGTTACCTGTCGGCAGAAGGCAAGCAGAGACCTCTGAGGTGAAATGGATCTCCCTATACTATAGCAACGCGTATTTCAGAAACAAAGACAATCCGGCTCCAGATTATTTACGTTTGCACTATATTTTCCAGCTTAGCATCTCAACAAGACTGTTTTTACATTCCTAAAGTAATGTTTTTTTCAATAGCAGGAAGAGACAGCCCAACTCTGCCCCTCAGGATGTCACTCCTGCTGAAGCAGAAGCCACTTGGGGCAGGGAATCAACTTTCCAACTAAAGAGCAGTTTAGACACGTGCTCTCAGAAAGAAATCACACTGTATGTTAAGTATCTCATCTCTCCACCTCCCATCAGTGACTTGTAAAAACAGAATGCACCTATTCTCAAACCCAGCAGAATTAAAATCCCAAGGAAAGATAGTAAAATACCACACAACTCCTGCCCAAAGCACAGTATGAGTACTTCACATCAGACGAGTGTCAGAGCACACCACTGCTCCAGCTCCTTTCATTTTAACCATTTACAGAGACCATCTGCATATCTCAAGTCTCAAACCTCAAAAGTGAGGTTTGGCGTCAACTGTGTTTCGCTGGATTAACTATCATCTTCCCTCTCACCCCAACAAATTCATGGCATGAAACAGAGATAAAGGGCTCAAAAACACTGTCAAGTTTGGGACCAAAACTGACTCAAGTCCTTTCTCAGCACGTTCTCCTAAACGGGAGATGCCATTAAAAAAAACAATGAACCCATCCATTAAGATGACGGGTTCCTCTCAGACAATGCACTGCATGCCAGGTGAAACCCCAGACTCTCATTCCCTCACAACGTGTGCTTAACTGAAACCTGGTTTAGATCAATAGCCTTGCCCAGACCTTTACACCAAGGCCAGGCCTGTGCTGAGAGCTACCCGGCAACGCAGCTATATCATGTTTTGTGCCAGCAAAGGGCTTGTGGGGTGAGTACAGCCTTTCCTGGTGAAAATGCACTCTTGCTACAAGAGCTTCAGTCTTCCCAGGCAAAACCTGCACTGACAGAAAGATCTTTGTAACCAAAATACTGTGCCAGCAGAAGGCACGAGACAAAACAGCTTGCCAGATTCGTATGGACTTCTTTGGGTTTTAACCTATGTTCATAAATAGAGAAAAAATATCAGTAGGTCCCCTTCAAAGCAACTCTTATTCACTAACTCGATCAGGGGTGTAAACACACGATCCTTCCACTACCAGGGGAGCATCTTGAAACTATTTATTCCTACTCCCATTGCCCTCCAGTTGCAGCTCTGTCCTATCATCTACAGTATCTAGACATGGAATGGACATAGCATAGCACGAACAGCTTTGGGCAAGTCTCCTTAGCCCCACCAGCCACCATCTACATGGAGCAAAACACCAAATGCTTCCCTTGGTGAGTGGCCCAGGGCACACAAGCCTTCAACACAAGCAGAGAGAGAGAAAAGCAAGTATATTAAAATTCCTCAAGGGACTCGGGTTCCCCCTTAATTTTCTTTCTCCCATTGCCACTCCTTTGACTGTTGAGCACACAGGAGCCAGAACAGAGGTTTTGCTGTGTCACTGGCAAGGCAAGAACTCAGCACCCACCTGCCCTCTGAGCACTGAGGCTTTGGCAGTTGCTCAAGGTAACAGAGGGTAGCAGCATAGATCATTCTAGCTGCAGCAGTACCAGGATTACCTTAAAGTGCCCTCTGTCCCCATTTCCTTCCATGAGGTACAGGTTGTAAATCTGCTGTAATAGCTCTTCAAGCTTGTTTTCAAGTGGTACTTGACAGTTCTCTTCTATAGAAAAGCAGGTAAATTTTTACCTTTCTCTTCTTTAGCACGAACCAAGCCCCTCATTGCTGAGTAGACCTTTCAGCATTGTACTTCCAACCCTGGAAGTAAAACTCCGTAAATCAATTTCTTTCTAACATCCCTAAACCTACTTGGTCTGGTCTCTGTTCAACTCATTCACTCCATGTGAGGTGACCTTCTGTTCTATTCAGGTCACTGCCCATTCCCACCCCTCGCTCAAGCGTTTCAATGAGGAACGCAGTCCAAAGCTATAGTTCAAGTCCAGAATAGCTTTTGTTCCCATCTGCGATGTCCAAGGTCATGCAGGAAATGGACAATCCACTCCTCACTGCCTCTCAGTTGTTGGCAACACTACCTCCAAGCTGCAGGCTCCGGAGGCCAAGGGCCAAAGGATTTCAAATGGTAACAGAGAAAGCAAGCCTTCTTTCCAGAAGTTTACATTGCTTCCATACAAGCACATCACACCTGTAACAGTGGTTTGGACCAGGGCTAAGAACCACTAGCTACAAGTTCCAAACAACCTGCCAGCCATCATAGGTCCCTCAAAACAGCTAAGAACCTTCACTTTGGCCACTGAAGGACAAAAAAAATGCCATCCTGCATATACAGTTCTCCCATCTTATCCCTGTGCAAAGCAGAGGCAAGTTGATTTAATGTTGCTGTTCAGTGAAATCCATGCCCATGCTGTGCACTGCTGCTGAGACATAGCCAGTGTTTGTTTCACAGCTGACAGCAAAGCTCTTCTAGCCCCAGCCAGTGCATGCCAGTCACTCCAGTCTTACTTCCCAAGACTATTGGTGGATTCTGCACACTACAGAGACCTTACAGAATTCCATTTGGCCATAGCCTACTTCAAAGCCATCCTGCCGGAACCTTTGTCTCACCTGGATGACAGCAGAGTTATGTCCTGTCGGTACAGAAAGCCTCTCTATCTCTGTTCAAAATATCTGGTTCTTGTTCTGATTTCTGTGCAACTACTTTGAAACAAAGCTTCAATAATCAACATCAGTTAAACTGTCCAGGGCATCTCATGCTCCCTCACAATGAATGATGAGGACCGGTAAAAGTCCTATTAGCAAGAAGAGAATCAGCTCTACCATATAAGGACCTCCCTTTCCAACATCTGCCTGGCCTCTCCAGTTTGTGGGATCCAATAGGAGCACTGCTAGCAGGACTGTCTCCGGACCACTTGTCAGTCTCTGCAATATCAGTAAACGGCTTGTCTCCTTAGGCGTACAGATTTGTGACTATAAATCAATACATGAAATACACAGCCTTGCACAATTAAGGCTGTAGCTTAGAGAGTATGTGGGATTTGCTGAATACCATGGAGAGAGTCCAGATCTACAATGCGTCAGGACAAAATCAGATTAATGACAAAATATCCTAAACCTAGCAAGTTTCTCATGTTAGCTTACTGAACCACAGCCTCAGCCAGGCTTATTTTCTGGTTTATCTTTAGTGATAGCCAGTACCACAGACTAAAAGTTTTATTTGCACTCAGCTTTCTCGTGCTCCGTTCTTCTTATCAAATGGTTACCAGCCTTTGCATAATCCACTCTGCTTCTGCTGCACCTAAACTCTTCAACTAGTAGATGCACAGTATCTAAACCAAATCAGTGATGTCCCTGAAGAAGCCTGCAGGGTAGATGCACAGTATCTAAAGCACAGAGTATTTTCACTTGTGTGCACGTGCCTGGGAAGCTTCGCTGCAGCCGATGTCTTCTGGTAAATACAGAAGGTCAGCTGCACCTACATGGAGCCCTAATGCGTTATTCAGTATATGACACACAAATTACACTGGCAGCTCAGCCAGTTAACAGGACTCACAACAACTGACTGAGAAATAGGGCAGAAAGACAGGGTGTTAGGAGAAACCTCACTAGTCACATTAGCTGCTAGGCTTCCTTGCCTAGAAATCCATACACCAAACTGCCCACAGGAGGTGAAATTGGAAGCAATAAAACCTTCTGCTATCTTCGATAACAGGAGGAGGGAAAAGACACACTTTGCACGGAGCAACGTCTGAAATAAATCAAGTTTCTTGCCTTGTTCAGTGAACACTGTGCTCCCTTAAACAGGGTCTAAATTAGCAAAACATATCAACAAACAAAAAAAGCCCTGAAATCAAGAAGCAGAAGTGGAAATTGGTACTTACATTAAGAGGCGGAGAATTGTAGTAATTGTAGTATCTCTCTAACTTCAAGACGTTATGTATTTTCTAGGGAAAGACAAGCTCATTCAAAGGACATACCATTCCAATCAGGAGGAAACTTTGTAGGACAGGTCTAATCCCCTACACAACTGCCTTCCAAGATCTAAAGCAACCAGAGCTACCCAAGACAAAGCTCAGTACGCTGATGGCCAGTGCCTTAGCCTAAATACGCAGACTCAGAGGGTGGGAGCGCAGGAGGGAAAAGGACAGAGCGGTGCAGGTAACGCCATCCGATGTACCCACTGCTGTACGGAAACGAAGCCTAAAGGGTTCAGTCCATGGGCAGCAGCACGGACAGATGCAGGAGAATCAAGTTATATTCCAGTGCTAGAGACAAGCAAAGTGGAAGATTAGGCAAACAAAACCCCCTCAGAGACAGCACAACAAACAGGCAGCCAGAGAAGATTCCAGACAAAAAGTGCAAATTTAGATCTTGACTAAAAGGAGGGTTCTGCAGAGGGACACTAGCATCCAGAGACCTTCAATCCATGCTCCACAGCAAGCAGAGCATCACTACATTCTCTGTAAGGCTTTCTGACCTACTGCCAATATGATTCCAGCTAGATTGTGAAGGCAATCCCAGAAGCAAAGCTAACAGCAGTATTTAAAGCCAAAAGTGCAAGCAGATGCTGGAGTTGCCTTCATCCGAGAGCAACAGGCAAGCGCAGACTGTCAATAAAACATAAAGCTAAGATGCATTATCACTTTGAGTGTATCATGGGTGAACAACCTTGAAAGAAAAAGAAATTTTCAGGCCGAGTTAGTGACTCATCTCTGGCATGGACACACGCTATCAGCCCTGCTGATGCCTAGACTAAGTCATTAACAGGTATCACAGAATCACAGAATGGTTTGGGCTGGAAGGGATGCCCAAGCCCACCCAGTGCCACCCCCTGCCATGGGCAGAGACACCTCCCACTGGATCAGGGGCTCCAAGGCCCATCCAACCTGACCTTGAACACCACCAGGGATGGGGCAGCCACGGCTTCCCTGGGCAACCTGGGCCAGGGCCTTCCCACCCCCTCCCACAGGGAAACATTTCTTCCTAAGACCTCACCTCAGCTTCAATCCATTCCCCTCATCCTATCCCTGCACTCCCTGATCAAGAGCCCCTCCCTAGTTTTCCTGGAGCCCCTTCATGAAAAGCAATTAACTTGCATGAACTAAATAACTATAATCGTGATCCAGATTATAATTGTACCACTCAAGTTCAAGTGTGCGATGTGGCTATAAGACTTGGCAGACACAATTAGAAATCGTCTCTGGAGCACACCATGTCACAGCATGTCAGCATCCCCAAAGACCAATCCTGCCTGTACTACCACGCTGAGAAGGATGGGAAGCCAAAAGCAACAGAAGAATCATCCACAAGACCACAGGCATTGTGCTGTCCTCTGAGGGAAAGGCTCATCTTGTGCATAAGCTGCAATTACTTTGAGAGGGGACAGAGTAAACCTCAGCAGGGAGGAGCCAAAGCCATGAGAGCAATACAGTTCACAGCTGAATGTTTAAGAACAGTAGGACAGCTCGTGAATTACAAAACCTGATGGTAAGTGGACACACTCCAGCAAGCGCTGTAGTTAAACAGGCCGTAAGAACTATGGCATCTGAACAAGCTATCGGCAGACTGTCGACAAAGTGCACTGCAACAGAAACCCCACTGGAAACAAGATTTTAGTCACTTGACATGAACCCCGTCCTGTACACAATGAAGCAGAGATAACAAACAAACAGTTGACAAACACACATAAAACACCTACCCAGCTAAACTGGACCATTGCTATGAACCCTCATGAAACACGCAGCGGAGCAGACTAGGAATGGACACCTAAAAGCCAATCCTGTTTTCTGCAGCAGCAAGTCTCCTCCAGAGGCGTGGCACGGAGAGGACACAGGCAGCTGACACGGACCAGCAGTCTGCTGCAACAAGCCAGGCGATGACCTGCGGCCACTGGCCACTGTCCCCAGACGAGCAGGTCAGGGTAAAGGCCAGGAGCCGGCCCCCAGGGAGGACCAAGCCAAAGGTGCAGCAGAAACTTGAGAGCAACAGCAATCATTTTAAGACACCAGTGGAGGCAAATCTGGACATAATTATCAAGAAAAGAGCACACTTTCAGCACACATACATAGGCAGCGCTGAATCCAGTAGTCAGTAAGAGCCCCAGCAACCAGGTGGGCTAACACAGAACCACTCGCAAAAGAGGACTGAAAATATAAGATACTGAACTAGAACAGAGGCAGAAGTTGCATATCCAATAGACTGCACACCAGTGAAATTTTGGCTTTAACAAGTCTGTTACAGCTTGTACCAGATGATGCTTTTGGTGGTGGTTAAGTGATAAGTCACAACAGCTTAGAAGGAAGTTGGAATGAAAAGCCTGTAGAAAGCATGGGAGCATACTCTGGATGAAGTGCAACGAGAACTGCTTTTTAAGTGTCTCAGGAACCAACCGCCTTTTCCTGAGTGCGTCAGTGCTATTAGGCAGCAAACATCCCTGGTGCAAGCTGGATCACCTCGATGTTCTGAAGATACAGACATGCAATGTGCACCCTGCCGGGATATGGGGAAGGCAGCCAGCAGGGATCCAAGGAAAGGGCAACAGCTCACATTCTACATCACCAGCCACTACAGTCTTATTTATGCTGCTGTCATATTATCAACAACCACGGACTGAAACCTAGACCAATGAACAACAGAAAACTTCCAGGCTTTATGCATTATACTGATTTTACACCCACGCTGAACACCAGGTAAAATAAAGCACTCCACCACTTACTCCCGGTATGGATTCCATGCTCGTTGTCACTACTGGATTCCAATCAGAGTTTCGGAGAAGCCATACCTAGTTCAGGATAATATTCAGCACAAAGTACTGTGTGACTTCAGCTAGAGTTCACAAGGGCTTTATTTTCCCAGCATCAGTACTACTCGCTGCTTGCATTCAAGCCTGATAGCTCAAAGCTATAAGACTGTTATCACTCAGATACCCCCGGATTACTGTTATCCATGTGCTAATATTCACTCTCAGAACAGAAACAGCTGGTGGCTGCACGGAATACCTGGTGTCAAAGCCCTCCCATTAGCTCAGCCTTTTCTAGTCTTTCATTTAACCCCGCGGGGACTCACTTTACGCCCTCCATCTGGAGATGAAGATCTATCACATTCAGTCGAGTATTTATTCGTCAATTTAATGGCTTTCTGGTGGCAAAGCAAGTAAGTGACCTCTTCCTTCTGTACCATTTCCAAGCCCTTTGCTGTTAACATACAGACACTCTCCTCGCCAGAGCTGAGCAAGCAGGTGCTGAGGACACCATGACCTCATGTGGCAGAGCCTGCACACAGCTCCGCCACCACAGGGACTGCAGCACAGGTCTGGCCACCAATTCTCGTTCAAGATCACATTTGTAAAATGTTCCTTTTCGCCACAAATGATGATAAGCTTTCAGTAGCTGTGTTTTCCAGGGAACTAACTTCAACACAACTGATGCACCTACTGGCTTTTAATATCTTTTAAAACAAATAAATGAATTCTGTTGGCCATGAATCCGTGACACCTTTCATAAGGGCATCGAAACACCCCAGTGAAACATCTAAAGCCAGGGCTGCCTTCATTCTCAATTATTTAAGAGCTCTTCAAACTTAAACGACAGCACATAGCCATTAACTCACAATCCCCCAGTCCTCTGAAGACAGATGTAGGAAGTATCAGTATTTCAAAGACAAAAAGACTGAGGTAAAGAGTGATTTACTCAGGGCCACACAGTGAGTCTAAACAGGAGCTGGGGAAACAACCTACACCTATCCATCCTGAAACCTCTTGGCAACAGCAGTTACATCGTTTTCCCCTAAGATACAAGTGAGTTATTACTAGATACATATATGCCTGGTCTTTGCATAACAAATAATGGTCAATTTCTCCTGTCACGCTCCCAGTCTTTAATTACTGGAAAAAGAACATAATAATCTCAATACTAATCACATTTTATATACCATTCCATTATTATGAATCTGCTTAAGTAAACAGAAAACAGTAGAAATAAGTTACTGGCACAAAAATACAGTAAATTAAGTTCTACCCACAAAATTGGTTGCTGTTCTAAGAAGCACTTATGAGATTTTAAAATACACTATACAGAAAACAACTGCAAGGGCTGAAAATAAAATGAGGTAATTTTGTGTCCATAGCTCACACGTGTACTTGCACAGCAGTTAAATGCTACTGGTAAGTATTTCCATCTCTATCTTAACCAGAAAAGATGTCATAAACCCTGCACTCCAACTTTTCTAATCGCGATGACACTTGATAAAAACAAGCAAGAATTTCTAGCCAGTTCCATCCAAGTATCTCTTACCCCAAGGAAGAAAGGGACACAGCACTCAAAGACTGAAAATACATCATCACCAAACAGCAGGTACCAGTACAGAAACCTTCCGTATCTCTAACGGGCAAGAAACTAACACAACAATCCAGGTTTGTGGTAGCCTGGGAATAGATTTAAGCAAAAAAAAAAAAAAAAGAATACTGACAAATTCCAAAGGCTGAGGTACTGTCAGAGCTGTGAGGTCTGAGCTGGTGCACGGGCAGAACTAAGGACATCTCCAGTCCTCTGTGCTGCGCCTTGTCCTACATACGGTAACCGCAGCTTCACGTGCCTCAGCCCCACTACTGCCTGAGCCCTGCGAAACCTGGGGTGAGTGGGTGTTCTGGGTTTGTGGCTGTTTTTTCTCCACAGCAATTAAAAACGTTCTCATAATTGGTCAGGACTTCGCTCCTTCAAACCCAAACTTGGCAGTCAGAGATTCTGTAAAGCTTTCTGGAGCGGGACGCAGATAGCCTGCCACAGAATTCCTGTGTGCTCTGTGATGGGTTTGAAAAGGAGGCCTTATTAGAACTCCAGGCTTGTTTACTCCTTGCAGTGAGCACTGTCATTCTGATTCCTGTAATTAAATTCACAAGTTTGACAGCTGAAACTGTACAAATAATTGCACTGTTAGTCAAATAAGTTGTTACTGTTCAGACCATTGCCAAGAATGTTTTAAAAGGCTTCTACCATGTGTTTCAAGTAAACCTGAACTGAATCATGATCCATTCCACCTCACTTCATTTCTGGAGCAAAGATCTTAAAACCTTTCCTTTTACTGGGGAACCTGGGAGTCGAAAATGAGATTTGCTACCAAACTACTGGGATATTCCACTGTAACGTAAACATTACACGAACCGCTTCTACTGATCAGTAAGGTACATATGAAACATTTTATGTAATCCAGTCTCTATCCCACAAGCTCATTTCCCATCCACAGAAAACATCAGAAGCCAATCACAGTGTTTCAGAAATCTTGGAGAACTTGTAGAATATACAAGAATACACAACTTCAAATTCATCCCGGTATTACGTAGCACCAATTCACAATGTTACTTCTTTTATGAGACAAGGGAGCCAACGCTATTAAGCAATGAAAGTCTTTCCAACCACTTTTATTTTTCAGCCAACGGTTAGAGAACGCCAGCGCAATTCCAACCACAAAGCAAGAAAGCTCATCTCAAATTAGCAGGTGAAACAGGCACCACAGTAGAGAACAAAATGCTTTACAATAAAATACTGCATTCAAAAGCCAACTGTGCAGTCATTCAGGTATGTTTAAAAATGCAGAAAAAAAAGCAGTTTATAAAACTCAGAACTCAAGGCATGTACCCTGCATCATTTCCTTTTATCGTACCTGAAACACAAAGAGCTCAGTCAATAAAATGAGATGCACTGGAGCAGAGCTCTCCCCGTCTCACCACAAGAAGAGAATGGACAGCCTACTTCCAATACCGCAGCATCTCAAACAAGCGCCCAGAAGGGCCAGTTAAGAAAAGAAGCTGGAACAAAAGCAGGAAGCACCTCTGACATCCAAAATGTGATTAAGGAAAGGTTTAGACACACGTCATTTACAGATGGAGGCCATTCGCAAGAATCATCTTCTTCCTTTTACGGTGTCCATCCAGCAAACGCACTCCTCTACAGGAAAGGAGGGCTCACCAACAACAAAACCAGCTTTGCTTCATTAACAGCTTAAAAACAATTGGGAAAATAACACTCACACATGCCAGAGAATGGAAAGTCTCTCAATATCCTACTTTGCAGTGCACAATGAAGACGGATATAACAATTCATTTGCTATCTAGAGCATTTCAGCCATATTTTTCAATCGAATTCAGTGTATTCTGTGAAGAACTTAACCTATCAAAATTGTCAGGCGACCTTTTTTTTTTATAGCTTACAATATAAAATTCCAGGTTATATTAAAAATAATTCACCAGCAAAAATAGTTATCACTGTTTTCTTCCACAGAACGATGAGACATTCATTACGAATCAATGCCACTGAGAAAAACACTTGAGATCTAAAAACACACTACCTCTTGAAAATTAAATAGCCACTGGACACAAAATAAATTAAAAACTAAAAAAAATATTCCAGAAGAACTTACTGGTCTGATTAGAAACAGGCGCAACATTTGACAACTCTCAAGAGTTCTAGTATCTTCAGAATTTGCATGTGTTACTTAACATAATACTGAACAGACCTATGGATTTATTTAATAGCTTCCCTATGCACACAGTTTGTTTGTTCCTCACAATTAAATCAACGGGATCGAGTCCTGCCTCTCCAGAGGCTTCCTATAAAAGCAGAAGCTGTACTTCAGACTTTGATCGCACAGATGTTTGGAACAGTTTGACTCTGTCTGTGCTTCAAAGAGGATTATAAGGTGCTCAAAAATTCTTTCACCTGCAAAAAGAAACAAATATTGTCAATCTCAGTATTTATCAACAGAAATAGCCAGCAACAACATTGACTTCTCCACTGCCTCGCTCCTACTTGCAGAAACACAAACTGGGAAAAACAATCTTAGGCTCAGCTATACTATTTCTTGTCCACTGAGAACTTTTTCAGCCAAAAACCTAGAATTTAGCAGGTGCAGAGAGAGACGCATCGTAATGATGCTCATTACTCCTGTAATCCTAAACCACAGCCCCACCTCATAAATTCTCTTGAAAGCAGGTATAACCTAACCATAAGGATGATGATGACCCCCTCAAAAGATCCATCATTTGGAAAGCACCACGTCACACCCCAACTACCAGAAAGCTGTTCAAATTTAATGTCAATGCATCTCATTAATACAGAGGAATTTGAGGCTGGCAAATAAAAAAACAATACCTAGCAAAACCACAGTACTTGAAAACAATCCAATACTGTAGAACAATGCTGTAAGAGTTCAGCTACCGTTGGACTCCATTTCCAGTATCCAAAGAGTGGCTCAAATGGCTCCAGCCCATAGAATGTTATCCGGAACTCAGAGATGGAAATCCATGATCCTACGCCAGAGCACCAAGACGCGGTCCGGCACCTCAAATAATTCACACAGCTGAGAAGAACTGAATCCAGACTAGGCAGCCAGCCATGCAGCAGGCTGGCATGGCACTTACAGGGGAGGTGGTTGCTTAAGACATCAGCCTAAATCCAGGTGAATGGCAAGGGCTGCAGGAAGACAACATGCTGAGAAGGCACCTCTGGCACAGGTATGCGTGCCTTTTTGTTCTGGCCCCTCCAGAGAAGGAAGAGTAATTGCTCCCTCCCTTTAAAGCACTGGGGTAGAAAGAAGTGGCAGGCCACCTTTTTTTCAAATGCAACATCCCAGCAGATACAAGACCCAAAAAATACAGGACCCAGGTGGACAACTCCCATCTCTCTGTTTCAAGGCTGTGATAGTGCCTGAACTGGGAGCATTTTCCCCTCTGCCCACTCACGCTACACAGCTGCACAGAAAGGAATTGACAGCTCACTACAGAACATGGTTTTGTTCTTCTGGCAGAGGCTCTCACACACAGAGCACATCTGTAACTGCTTTGTCCAAATTATTGATGTGAAATGGAAACAGATCTTGGATCACATTCTCCAGCTGTGACCCTTCCCCCCCAGTTCAGGGCTCATCAAGGTGGGGAAAAAGAGAGGTCAAATCCCTTCACACAGAGAAGGGAACACACAGCTGTGCCAGTACTCGGACCTGAAAGGTATCACAAGAATGCCACCTTTCAGTTCACACTGCATGATGAGCCTCATCACTGCTTAGGCGCTAGGAATCGTTTCAGGACGGGTCTAGAGTGCGGTGACAGAGGGAAGCACACAGGGGTTGGGTCCCCACCAGACATGAGCCTACACTAACAGCTAAAGTACCCAGTCTCATAACGAGACCAGCCATTCTGTGACTACACTTCAGAAATGCCAAACATTAAGGCTAACACAGGTCAAGGCTCTTCCCAGACAACCTGACAACTACTCAGGAGTAAACTCATCCAGAATCCTTGTTTAGGTGCCAGAGCTTGGCCTTATCTCATGGTGCAGATGGGAAGCATGTTCACTCCACAGCTGCCGTTCCATCAATTTACAAGCTTTAAAAGAACAAATACCATGAAGGCTGGGTTTAATCAGGTGAACAGGTCTCCTTCTCAGTGCATAAACTGAGATCAAAGGACAAAGCTGCTTTGCACATGAGGTAAACAATTCATTTCCAAAGAGAGGAAAAATGTACGCATACTGTTGCTAAGGTCTGCGACTCATGGCAACTGCTCAAAGGAAAGTCTCTCTGTCCTCAGCCGAATCCCATCAGGATTCAAACAACAAACACCTGAGCAGTTAAAAGGCTGATGGTCTGGCCTTGCTTTAAATCATATATTGCACCTTTTTGTATCTTCTTAATGCAAAAAGAAATCTCAACTTCAATTCTTTTTGTATCAAATAAACATTTTTTTCATATGTCCAAATAAAACTAAAAAGTACTTCTGATTTCTATTCTGCATTACCTTCCAAAGAAAGCAGAAAGCTACATTTGAAGAGTACTCCCTGAAGCTTCAGACCACTGCTTTCGAGAAGGATTTTGAATAACACTTTAACAAACACAGCTGAAAGGAAAAGCTTCAATAATAGTGCTAATTTAATAAACAAAACTAAAAATGAGCAGGATAGCAGCAGACTATTAGACTGTTGATTATCTGGAAGTAATTCCCTTACTTAAATATGATTTAAGGATGATTACAGACTGAAGAATAACTAAGCAGCGAAGTATATTTTTAGAGCCAAGGATCCCTACTTGCATTAGCAGCACTGCCCTTCACTGTGACACGCTAAGCAGAAGGGAGAAGGGCCCATTCTCTCTCTTGTTTAGCTAGAAATACCAGCAAAACCCCCAACCAGGTGCCATCAGGTCACTGCTTGGATTCAAATTTGGCTGTACATTCAGCTAACTCATCCTCCAATTTGCCATTGTGACAGTTTTGTACCACATTTTCACAGTACCTGGCACCAAAGTTCTTTTATTTACCAGCACCATAGGTGAGACACTTTCACTCCTAACGCAAGGAAGTTTTCCCCAGACATCCAACTCAGACCTTGTAGCCTTCCTTCTCTTTCAACAGCCACCCTCACCCTCTCCCACCCTGACATTTCTTACAGCACCTGCAAAATGGCAAAAGCAGGACGTAGCAAATAATAGTTCTTTCAAAGAGTTGAGGGTTACTTAAATCAGAAATTATATTTGCCAACAAAGTCAGTAGTGAAAGTCGTCTTGTATAAGCCTGGAATATTTCCTTTCCTCCCCTCCCCTTTTTTTAACGGAAAATCTGTGTAGGAAATACCACAAAGAACCACAGGTTCCACATCTAGTCTGACTTCACTGAATGCTGCACTGTGAGATGTGAGAGGTATCGCCAATTTATTGGGACATGCTGGCAACAAACCCAAAACATGAGTTTGTTCTGCTTGTGAAACTTTACCTTTTCAGTCATGTGATCATATCTGTCCTTTTTGCCTTTGAAGTCTTCATTAACATCTAGGGTTAAGATAGGTATTTCCTGTAGATACTCAAAATCCGTTCTGTAGTGGGAGTGGAACAGAGAAAATATTATTAGCTAAAAAAAAGGATACATCATTCAAGTCTTTGTCAGCATTTTGATTGCTAAGAATCTCACAAAGAGAACTGCATATACGAATTACAGCCACAAACTCTGAACACACAGCAATTGGAATTGACAGTGTGGCTCCTAGGACACAGTACTGATTCTTGAGCATTCTGTTCCCTAGCACCTGAAGTTCAGTTCAACTCATTCTAATACAGAGTTCGTCTGAATCCTCTGCTATTCAGAGCCCCACGTGAAGGAGCTCAAGGCACACTGGATGTCCTAGCACAAATTAACATGCTGAAAAGCCAATACTACTAAGGAAGGAGAGAGAGAAATATTCCTGGGGTTTAACTTGACATATCACAGGAGAAGCTGCCGTTTCACTGGTGGAAAAAGCATTATGGAACATCCTTAAAGAGATTTACCCATCAATAAGAAGCCATGAAACAAACCCTACCGCAGAGTCCTATGCTGAAGCCAGCTTTCATGTTTGTAGTGAAGCTTCTCCAGATATTCAATGGGTATCTCTTGCTCTTCATCTCTTCCACGCAAGTAAATCCTATTTAAGCATTTCTAAAACCAAAAGATATTAAAATATAAATTGGTTGCTTTTGAAGACTCAGAGGAAGTGAAATTCGCTCAAGTGTTTCTTGCTAGCCCTTCCTGTGTTCAACACGTCACTCTTTGCCAAAGATTCACATTCAACTTGCAAACTGTCTTATGAGCACAGAAACACTGTGCCATGTTCCACTGGCAGAGCCCACAGGCTACACAGGGAATCAAAGAAGGACTTGAGGAAATATATAATGGTATTTCTCAAACATAAGGAAGAGTCCCAAATAAGCTGGACATTCGGGACAGTCATTTCAAAAGCTCGTTACAGATTTCTGATAGTAAATCGCTTGTTCCTGCTCTGAACACACCCAAAGTCTCAATAACAAGCCAACTGAAACTGTTTAAAACTGCTGCACTTTGTAATTTACACGTATATTCTTAAAGAGTGAAAAAGCAGCCCACACTAGCAAGTCAAATGAAAAAAAGCCCTCTGAGAGCCTCCAGCATGTCACATACACAGCTGTTTACAACAATAACAAAGCTGGAAGCATTAGAGTTGGAAATAAGGAAGCACGGAAGTGACCTGTAAGTTAATTACTGCAATTAGAGCTCTTCTGAACTCTTATGTTTTCACTTGTTCATTGAAGTTTCATACTCCAAAGACACATTCATGATGTTGTTCTCTCCTTTTAAAACATATTAGATGCCCACAGATCAAAGCAGTGTCATAAAACGGTGTCATCAAGCCCACAATGGCTGCGTTCATCTGGCTTAACTCCATGGCTCCAGGTGAAAGGGCCTCACACACACACACACACGCCCAAAATCAGCTGTGACATGAACTACAAACTGTTACATCTATCACAGCATTCTGTACTTTCCTTTTTTGCTTTTCAGTTCCAGTGGTATTTTCTGGTTTGCTCATCATCTATTCTTTTCTTATAATTAGAAAATCATTATCATCACATTTTATTTAAAAAAACACAGGCTACGTATGAAAGCACAGATCCCTTTGGAGCCTCCCTACCCTCCAGCAGATCCACACTTCCACCCAGCTTAGTGTCGTCTGCAAACTTGCTAAGGGTGCACTCGATGCCTTCATCCAGGTCATTGATAAAGACATTGAACAGGGCTGGATTCAGCACTGAGAATGTCTAGAACCAGAGTTAAACCCTACATTTTTTTAGAAAAAAAGAATACTATGGAAGCACAGACAAAGATCAGATTTTACAGGCAAGGCACAGAACATCTACTTTCATTCTCTGTGAGGGTCACAAACTTTTATTGCTCACCTCAGGAGTGGCTCTGAGATAAATGATCCCATCCAGCGCTAGGCTTTGCCCAAACTGCTTATTCATCCAGTCATGCCAGTCTTGGTAGATAGTCCATTCCGTTTCATTCATGCAATCAGATTCATATAAATTAGCTGCAAAGATATACCTGTGCACACAAACCAGCTGGATCAACAAAACTGAGCTCGAACACAGTCAACGCTTAGTTTGTATAAAGTGCTGCACAGTAATCAGAACAGAAGCTGAGCACAGTAATTCAGTAACTTCTTCAAGGCCTGTTTGGACTGGAAATGAGCTGCCCAGAGCAGTGCCCGTGGAAAGCAGTAACATTTGCAGCTCAGGTACCTGTGTTCAGGAACAATCCACTAACCACCACGGCTCTGTCTACTGCGGTCATTTATTTAAAATATATTAGAACATGGTCAACACCTAAGGATTATGTGATGGGATTTCATTTACAAATCTAACCTTCTGAACTCAGAAATGCTGGGTACAGCAATATGAAATAGCTAGACCTGTTTCAAGAAGCGTAAGAGAAAAAAAAACCACTAAGTGAGAACAACAGAAATTGCTCTTGACTCTTCTTGATGCTTACTCCTCTCTTTTCTTTGAAAGGAAATGTGCATGCACAAATGACAAAAATCCTACCTACAGAGAATGGAAAACCCCACAGGTACACAACAACACTATAAACCCGCAACCAGGAATTGTACTTCATTGTTAAGACGAGAAAGATAACAAACCCCTTATTGGGGTTATTGTGATACACCAGCATCAAAATTACAAGGAAAGGAGACAAAGAACTCAGTCGCACCCTGTTTTATTTATTTATGCATTTTACGTCAGAGAATGTTGATGTTCACTTCAAGGACTTCAGCCCTGCTTACCTGTCGCTGTAGACAGATCGCTCAAAAAATACCACAGGGTTCTCTGCCTCTTTAAGTTTGCCATCCAGGGATTTGAGCTGAGCCCGGATCCTGCTGAGACAGGCGTATGTCTGGAAAGTGAATGACCACCTCTCTGGCTTCTCATACATCATCCGAAGCACATTTCCACCACTCTTCTGGGATGTAGTCAGCTCCTGGTATTAAACAAATACAGTGACCCTTTAAGTTGAAAAGGTGGATGATTAAGGTGAAACAGAACTGCTCTACTACATTAAAGCTGTTCAGGTTTACAATTGCACCACTTACCTCTTAACCCTTTTTGTAATAAAAGGCATAAATGCCAGTAATGTTACTCCTCCTATGGCACGGAGCAACTCTCTGCACGCTACAGCATCAAAACGTTCAAGTACCAAAACACTTTGCTCACTATTTACAAGCTTTAAGGAACATAGGATCATAGAATTGTAGAATAGGTTGGGTTGGAAGGGATCTTAAAGATCATCCAGTACCAAGCCCCCTGCCATGGGCAGGGAACATTATCCTATCAGTGCAAAAAGTCACCAACCTTGTAGAAAAATCCATGTCCCTTTCACTCTGATAAGTGGGAGTTTAACATGTAAAGCTGGGCTTGTTTTGTTTTGCCATCTATTAATTACAGCTCTTACCGTAGCAGCTGCTGACACAGCATCTCAAGATATGATTACATTCCCATCTTACCTGGGCAATTTGGAACAGAGTCCAGGACAAAGGTCTCCCACAGGCTGCAAAGGAGACCCAACACCTGGAGACAGCCACTAAAGCACATGGGAACAGAAAGCTGCATACTGGAAACACAGGCTAACAGGAACGTCTGCTTCTGTCAGAATCTTTCTGCTACATTTACACCAAATCCAAACAGCGACTTATTTAGATAGAGGTCAATGCCTAGGTAATAGCAATTAAAAGCCTGGAATTCCAAGTTTCATCCTCATCTCTAGTTCCCCATAACAGTAAACCATACATGCCTTGCATCACACTCTGGCACTGGCCAAGCAGCAACCAAGAGCAATTCCCACAGCACTGGTTCCACTATCCAGGACATGCCCCCAACTCCGTAACCAAGTAGAGAAGATGCAGCTGCAGTGACATTTCACAAGTCAGAGGATCCTTATCAGTCTCACCAGTATGAAATAAAAGATGCAAAAGTATCCTCTGGAAAAGATACTTGAAAACCACTGCATTAAGAAGCACAGCAGGAAGCCATCTGAAATATCTGAGGATCAGCTTTCCTAAGGACTAACAAGAGTAGCAAGACACCTCTTTCTACAAATACACGCACATGTAAAAATGAACTTCCCAAATCTTTTATCATTCTTGCTTTCCTGGTAATGTGGGGCAATGAAAGTACCAGCTTTATTAAAGAAGGAAAAGTGGAAGTCTACTTAAGCTAGTTTAAAAAAAAACAATGTCCCATCCTGAATGCCAATAACTTTTCTCAGAAAACGGAAAGCAAAGCCGAGCAAAGGCCCCACAGCTGAGGCTGTACAATACCCTTACAGGAAACAGAGCCGCTGCGCAGTACAGTGTGGTTCTAAAGGTGCTGCTGCCGTTGCTGCGTAAACTACCCAATAGTGAGGGGATCACGACAAGCTCTTGGCAACGCACACAGAGATCACTGCAAACACAGGCACAAACAACTCGCACACAAGGTACAGCCTTGTCTTCAGGAATCTTTTCTTAAGCGTTTCCTGACCAGTTTTAGGAGTAGTACAGGACATCCTATTTCTGCAAACCAGCCAACACCAAAGGACGAAAGAGGGAATGACTAAGTCCAACTCCAAAGATGATTATGAAGGTTAGGAAATTTAGCTTACAGGACTGGCTGGGATGGAGTTAACTTCCTTCCCAAGTGCCCTCACAGTGACATGGTCTATGTTTGTGGGTAGAGCAGGGTTAATAACCTACCAATATTTGGCTTCTGCTGAACAGCTCTTGCACAATACCAAGCCTTTCTTTCCGACTCTGCCCCTAGGAAGTGGGCTGGGAGGAACAGAGCAGGGACACCTGACCCCACCACCCAAAGGGTTATCTCACAACATGGAGTGCCACACTCAGACCAGATACTGGAAAGAGGAGGAGAGTAGAGGTCATCTTCCAAGGCTGCTCAGAGACTGGCTGGGCATTGCTACGCTTCCAGGAGGTAGGCAAGCACCTTTGCCCTCACCTGGTCAGTTCTCAGCTGCTACAAGCAACTTCCGCCTAACTTTCTCCCATCCCTTGCTTTTATACAAGGAATAGAACAAGCTTTTACTGCTATTATCATTCGCATTCTGGTGTTGAATACCATTGATTCTATAAAACACTGAGCAGATGAGAAAACAGTAACTCAAACATTATAGAATCATAGAATAGTTTGGGTTGGAAGGGACCTTAAAGCCCATTCAGTTCCAACCCCCCTGCGATGGGACACCTCCCACTGGATCAGGGGTTCCAAGCCCCATCCAGCCTGGCCTTAAACCCCTCCAGGGATGGGGCAGCCACCACTGCTCTGGGCAACCTGTTCCAGTGCCTCATCACTCTCATAGTCAAGAAATTCCTCCTTGTGTCTAGTCTAAATCTGCCCCTCTCCAGTTTAAAGCCTTCGCCCCTCATCCTATCGCCACAAGCCTTTGTACACAGTCCCCCTCCAGCTTTCTTGTAGCCCGTTTCAGATACTGGAAGGTCGCTATGAGATCTCCTCACAGCATTCTCCAGGCCAAACAACCCCAACTGTCTCAGCCTGTCCTCGTATGGCAGGTGCTCCAGCCCTGGGATCATCTTTGTAGCCCCCCTCTGGACCCCTTCCAACAGCTCCATACCCTTCTCATGTTGAGGATTCTAGAATGATACGATAAGAATCAGCAAAAATGTTGCTGTCACATATATTTCAGAAAAAATATCTACTTTACTATACCAGACAGACTGATCTGCTGAAATCCAAAGACTGGTTTGGGGTTATTTATTTTAGAAAGTTTCCCCTCCATTTCTCCACCCGTACCTCACAAGCATCCTCTGCGCTCTGCTGCACGTTGCACCATCTAGCTACAGGCTCAGGAACAACTTCCCACTCCTCATCAGCTTGTTTAAGAATATTCACAAACGTCGACTTCCCTGCAGCTGGAAAAAAAGCATCCAAGAAGAAGAACAGTCAAAACACACCGACAGCGACATTATTTCACTACTATACCATTCCAGTTCCATGCGCCGTAAGTGGGTCTCCCATACTCGGTTCACAGCACACATGAATCACAAGCCACTGCGCGCCACAGGTCAATTAAGTGGCCACAGGGTTTCTCTCTTTTATTTTATACCTCAAACAACAAACTTTAACCAGAAAAGCGATAACAAGCCTCAGCCCAGAGCAATTAATTAAATTCTAGAGTTATATTTGCAATTAAAACACTAACTGTTAGATTTTTTTAACTTAAATATTACTACTCAGTGGTCCAATCTCAGGAGTGGTGTTTCAGCTTTCCTTGGTTATTTTAGGTAGGAAAAACCAAGCAATGATGACAGAATCATAAAGCAGAAGCAATGGCTTCTCAAACACGAATAGAGCTGGTTACTTCCCAAAGCAAAGAAGTCATTAATCTGCTGCCAATGGAATAAAAAACTCAGGAAATTTCAACCTCACACACCCACCACCAAGCAAACTGGCCCCCTGGCAGCTCCTGTCCTCAATTTTAAGCCCAGTCTCTTGCCAAAATCACTCTGAACACCCCAGAAATATCTGGTTAACAGCCGGTAAGTCTTCCTGCTGGTTACAGCCACTGACCAGGCTCTTTCTGTTCACTTAGGGGAGCACCTAGGGCTTCAGAGCATCCTGAAATGGTGAATTGACTAAAAACTGTAGCAGAAAACTTGGGGGGGGGGGGTTGCCCTCCCAAATATCGTCATTTCTCCAGCATTAATCCCTATAGTATCAGTGCAATTTCTGGAGTTATTAAGTGGCTTTGCTGTCACGACACAGCCTGCCCAGCAACCTCACGTCTCCTGACCAGATAAAAAGCCTTTTTCACAGGAAAAATGCAGGGAAAATCTTGTGGGAGCGCCCAGGCACCAAGAAGGATAAAGAAAATGGGGGACGGGGGAGAGAGAGAAATGGGGGGGGGGGGGGGAAGGGAAATGGAGAAGGTAGAGAGGAAAAAGAGAAGTGAGGGATGGAGGAGAACAGAGATAATGGGAGGAGGAAGGGGGTGGAGATGGAGAGAAAGGGAAAAGCGGGGATGGAAGGGAACAGGGGGTGACAACGGGAAGGGATGAGGCGGATGGCGGGGGGGTAAGGGGGTTGCCGCGTCCCCCTCCCCACAGACACTCACCGATGTTTCCCTCCACGGCGACCTTCTTGACGCGCCCCTCGCAGCGACCGCGCTTCGGCGGGGTCGCCATGGCGGAGAGGGGGGGCGTGAGGGACCCTGAGGGGGCGCGAGGCGAGGGCGGGAGGCGGGAGGGGGCGCGAGGCGAGGGCGGGAGGGGGCGCGAGGCGAGGGCGGGAGGGGGCGCGAGGCGAGGGCGCGAAGCGGGGGGCGCGAGGCGAGGGCGCGAAGCGGGGGGCGCGTGCGCGGCGGCGCGCGGCGAGGGGAGGGGGGAGCGGCGGCGCGCGGCGAGGGGAGGGGGGAGCGGCGGCGGCGCGCGAGCTGAGGCGGGGGACGAGGAGGAGGAGGAGGCGGCGGCGCGCGCCAGCCCAACGGCCGCAGCGACAGCGGCGCGCGGCGCTTTCCCCCTCCCGCCTTCGAATTTGGCGCGCGCGGGGCGCTGACGTCACCGGCGGCGCCGGGGAAGAAGGCGGGGTGGGGGGGGGTGTGTACGGCAGGAAGGGCGCGCGGGAAGGACCGTCCCGGGGCAAAAGCGCGGGCCGCGAAGGCGGTGGGAGGGGCTGCCGACCCCCGGCCCCCGCCCCCTACCCCCCCGCCATCGCCAAACCGCGCCCGCCGCGCCTCAACGAAGACGCGCCCCTCCCTCCGCGTCCATGGCGCCCGCGCGCAGCCCGCGCCCCTCGTTAAGCCACGCCCCCCTACGCAAGGCGCGATAGCGTGAAGCCACGCCCACCAGCCGTGACGTCATCGCCGAGTCACGCCGCGATGAACCGCGCCCCCGCTTAAGCCACGCCCCTTTGTTTAAGCCACGCCCCTTCCCTGCACCACGTACCCATAAGCCACGCCCTTCGACTTAAACCACGCCCGGTAACGTCACTCAGTGATAAAGTCCTAACCCTAAAGCCCCGCCCCCTCGCGGAGCCCCGCCCCCTCCCGGGTTCATCCCCACCCCCCCGGCGGGACAAACGCCCCGCGGAGGAGGGGGAAGGTTCACGAATTCGGCCATTTCCGTCACAAATCTCCTAGAAGTGGCTTAAAAGCGACTCTCGCGGTGGAGTTAACCCCCTGCCCAACCAGCCCGGGGCGCCTGCGCTGCTGCAGACCCTAAGCGGCCAGCAAACCCCAGCCCTGCGGGTGCCACAGAATCATGGAATCATAGAATCACCAGGTTGGAAGAGACCCACCGGATCATTGAGTCCAACCGTTCCTATCAAACACTAACCCATGTCCCTCAGCACCTCATCCACCCGTCCCTTAAGCCCCTCCAGGGAAGGGGACTCAACCACCTCCCTGGGCAGCCTGTTCCACTGCCCAATGACCCTTTCTGTGAAGATTTTTTTCCTAATGTCCAGCCTAAACCTCCCCTGGTGGAGCTTGAGGCCATTCCCTCTTGTCCTGTCCCCTGTCACTTGGGAGAAGAGCCCAGATCTCTCCGCTCCACAACCTCCTCTCAGGTAGTTGTAGAGAGCAATGAGGTCTCCCCTCAGCCTCCTCTTCTCCAGGCTAAACACCCCCAGCTCTCTCAGCCGCTCCTCATAAGGCCTGTTCTCCAGCCCCTTCACCAGCTTTGTTGCTCTTCTCTGGACTCGCTCCAGAGCCTCAACATCCTTCTTGTGGTGAGGGGCCCAGAACTGAACACAGGATTCGAGGAGCGGTCTCACCAGTGCCGAGTACAGAGGGAGGATAACCTCCCTGGCCCTGCTGGTCACGCCGTTTCTGATCCAAGCCAAGATGCCATTGGCCTTCTTGGCCACCTGGGCCCCTGCTGGCTCCTGTTCAGTCGCTGTCAACCAACACCCCCAGGTCCCTCTCCTCCAGGCAGCTTTCTAGCCAGACTTCTCCTAGATACCTTGGAAACAAGTTGAAGAAGGAAATGAAGACAATCGTGGTCAAACATAGCTATTTATTTTCTCTTATAAACAGCCTTCAGTTTCTTATTGAAAAACCCTAGGATTTAAATATTCTGTCCCGTCACATACAACAATCTGTATACATTATTTACAACTCTCAAATAAACATGGTGCAGGTTTTCAGACATTCAATCTTTTGTTTGTTTTGTTTCTTAATCAAAAGCTGTTCTCATTTCAAACTAAAATATCGATCGGTGGCTACAAACTGAAGCGCTATTGGCACACTTAAATTACAGCAAGGGTTCTCATCTTGCATTTTATGTTTTACACCGCATTTCTCCCATCTATTTCAGGTTTCTAAAGGAGGAGGAAAGGTTAGTGTTGCTTTCGTAATATCTCCTTTTTTTTTTCCTTCAAAAACAGCCTTTTATTCAAACCTCTATCGCTTTTATTGCATTCTCCTCTCTCTCCCATGGCACATCGAGGTATGTGCTCCTGGGTACTGAGCGACACAACCACACAGCAAACCCACGTAGCAAAACAGCCATGAAAATAAGCGTTCCCTCCGCAACACGGCTCTGAAAAATGTCAGAAGTTGCAAACGTACAAAAATAATAAGCATCGTTTAGTGGCTAGAAAAATTAATCTCCCCTAAAAATACAATACTCTGTGAACAGTTTAGGGAATTGGTTCTTCAAAGAAAAACGTCATTTGATCGTTACCAAGACTGCAGTCTTCACCTGGCAAGAGGAAATGGTTAGAAAAGCAGGGAAAGGAGGTTTAACACTTCCAATAACCAATGTTATCTCATCTTAGGAGAGGAGATGTCCAGGAAAAGACAGCAGGCAGCCATAAAACTGCTAGTGGCTTTAGTAGTGCAGTCTGGGACAACCGATACCAGCAGGGAAGGAAACGGGATTCCACTGAACAGGGAATCCATTAGTGAAAGAAAAGCATGGAGTCTGGGTTCGTGCTGCAGCTTTTTTCATCGTCCAGCAAAAAGAGGGTGGCGTATGTACAGTGCTGCAGCACCACGATGGGCAGGGAGGGGGAGAGGGCAGCGAGAAAATGAGCAACCGCCCAAAAAGGATGTATTTATAGTAGAATTGTGTCTGGTGGGTTAAGGGAAAAGGGGGCTGGGGGGAACAAAACAGACAGGAACAATCAGAAAGGTCAGACAAGTCATAGCAGCAAGAAGGTATCCTTACTTGTTAAGTGAGCGTCGGGGGGACGGAGAGAGCAGTCAGTTCCTAAACACTGAGTAAGGAAAGTGCTCCTCCACATCATAAAAGAAAAGCGAAACCTCAAAGCTCTACATTGCATAGTAAGCAGGAAAAGAAACTGGATCCTTGCAGAGGGGCCACCTGCCCCTTCAGACCTGTTTTCTCCCTTCGTCTACCATTCAGCTACTGGCAACAGCAGAACGTGGCGGGTTTATTTTCTTTGCCTGCTAAACCTGTATCCCTGACTTGAATTTGAAAGACTGGAAAGGGGATTTCTGCGAACATTCTGTACCTGGTGTCGGCCTTGGCCATGGTGGCTGAACTCTGCAGCGTTTGCCCCATCCTGTCTCGAGGTAGATGACCTCCTGAAGTTACCACCCAGATCACCGGTCTTACATGCCGAAACCCACCTCAAACTACAGGATTTGGGGACCTATGACCTCGGGCCGGTTTAACCCTGCCAGCACCGTTCACTCCCAGCGACAACAGAGCTGGAAGGTTTTGTCTTCAAGCGCTTGTGGCACATAACAGCATCCGAGCGCGTGGGCCTAGCGCAGCGCGGGGTTTGTTCAGGGCTTGTTTCTCTGGGTTCGATTTGGGGTGAGAGAGTGCCCCCCTTCTCTTCTCCCCCCCAACAAATGCACTGGTTTATAAACACATTCAGGTCAACCAGGCAACTGCTGTTTAGCATTTCCGTGTGCCCTTACTTCCAGAGTGTAAACACACATCAGCTCCTGGTCCCACATCGTTTTGAAGCAAAAACAATTCAAAGCTGCAAATACAAAAGAGCAGCGGGATAACTGAATCCCAACACTGTATACGGATCTTTACTGTTGTTGTTTTCAAGTGTCGTATAATTAAACAATGTGTTCTTACAGCTGTCAGGCAAATCATGATCTCCGAGCTTTTATTACAGGCCTAGAAACTATTCTGTCAAGGGTTTTCTGATGCCAGATACTAAATACAAAAATACGCTATCCAGATAAGACTGATTCTGTACATAGTACATTCTGTTCTGATTGGCTTAACTGCAGCAGAGGCCTCTGAATTACTAGAATTGCCTATTTAAAGAAAAAAACAACAAATGAAAAAACCCTTCCAGAGCAGAACTCCGCAACAAGGAGAACCGGTATCGCTCCAAGCAAATCCTCACTTCTAGATAATTATCTTTTTTGACTCTTGCTGGCACCTCATACCAAACCACCGCAACAGCTCTCTGTCTAATGGAGGAGATCTCCCAGGCTCTGCCATTCCCCCTCTCATCTCTCACTGCGATGGGATAACCCAGCTCTAGCACCGGTTGAAGGCTCCTCCCCAGTCAGCGTTACTAGCACAGTGAAGATGCGCACGCAGCCTCCTAAGCAGCACCGACTCAGCGCAGCACAGTGCTTTTCACTGGAAAGAATACAAGGTTCTGAATATCAAACTGTGCCTGCAGTGCTCTGCACGCCTCTGGAGCTGGGAACTGTCATTAACCACTGCTGAGATAGAAGCACAGAGAAAAATCTGTGTGCAGGATCGCGCTCTTAAATTCAGCTTCCTGCATAAATTCAGCTTCCTGCAGAGCCTGTTTAAAATTGTGCAGTTCATATCTGGGAGTTCAGCTGCTTTTGAGCAGTCAGGTAGATGCTGGTTGCTTCCACAACTCAGAAAAGACAACAGTTTCCTACGTTATTCCATCCCAAACTGAGAGAGCACGAAGCATCTCTCCTCTTTTCTTCCCTCACGCCTGTACACATATAGCACAGTGCAGACCTTTACTGGCTGAGGAGGGATAAGACTTTACTCCGATTTTTTTTAAACAAGGAGTTTGTTAAAACATCTGAGGGAAAGCTCTCTGCATCATCAGCTTGGCTCCATGTGGGCTGTAGGAACCACAACCCCATCCCAACACTCGATGGTAAGGAAAACACAGCCAAAAAGTCCTTTCCGTTGGCACCCACACGTGAAGCAAATTTGGTAATTCTGAGAAAAAGAAGCCAAAACAGAAGAATAACTGAAAATTCCACTTGTCCCTCAAGCAGATTACAGTGGGCGAGGGCACTGATCTGCAACAGAGCCAAACACGTTCTGTTTTCTTGGGCTGTAATGAAGCTTTGAATGAAACCAAGGCCTGTCTTAATTCCAAATGCCAAACCGCAGGTGTTGTGCACCAGCTTCTGTCCAACACTTGCACAGCCAGACCTGAATTCAGCACAAACACCCTCGCGTGACTGCTCTTCGCTACACAACACGCCACGCTTCCATTTCTAAATAAGCAGCAGCAAAAAAGTACATAAATTGAACTCCACTGAAGATAACGCAGTTCTCAAAATAGCCTTCAGGTGCTCTGAAACACAGCATTTTAATGCAGCAGCAGTGATTCTCATCTCCCAGACAAGGGTACGTTCGTTGCTATGCTCAGACGCGGATCAGCTGCCCACACCGCTGGCCACTCACAGATTTCTCACGCTGCCGCAGAGCATCTTCCGCTTTACTCAGCATTTTCAGTCAAGCCGAGGTGCACAACGCGTAAGCTCAACTATTCTGTCATGTGCTAATCTTGGCCTTGCCTGTAAATCCCAGAGCTGAGGAGTCAGTCTGGTGCACACCGGTCAGTTACGGCCTTCAGCTCATTCAGGTTTAAAAACCGTGGGTTTTTCTGGGGAGTCACAATCCAGCAAAGCCCAGCATTAACCACCGGGCGTGCTGTATTCAGCAACTAGGCTCATGACAGGATAGCACACTGTGGAACCTAACGCGGACTCCTTGGAACCTAAAACACAAGGCAGCAGTTGTGGTTCCTTGGGGACAGGCTGCAACTGGAAATGGGGGAGAAAAACACCATCATGCCAACATAAATCCACAGCAGTCCATGGAATTATATTCCCTCCAAGGTAACATTTCCTACTACGGAAAACACTGGCCACCAGAGCTCCTCCACAGAGCCAGGCTTTTCATTCATTACCTACAAACACCATTTTACCAGATCCTCCTCAGTATTGCCCCAGAGCATTTTTGCAACTGAATCTTTTCCCTAACCGTATTTGTGCAAACGAACCATTCATTTGGCAAACGCTAGGAAACTCAGGAAAAGCAGCTGGCCCAGGTGGATGCTTCCCTGTTAGAAACATAAAAGCAACTATGAAAAGCCAACACCAACGGCAGCAGACACGGAAGTACTCGCTGAGCACAGGTTCTTTGTATCGACACCACCTTCACTGTTTCCATTTAGCCACCAGGACTTCACCAGCGCTTTTCTCCGTAAGAATATCTAGTTTTGAAAAATTCTATATTAATCTCTAAAAAAATAAGACAAATATTTGTATTAAAAGCTGGAGATCATTGATTTCAGTAAGTTATGGCTTTGTTTTTAGTGTAAGCATATATATATATATATTTCTCTAAAGCAAGTATCAGTAAGTGTCCTGGGTGTTAGTTGGTATTCTCTGTTTCCAGCAATGTTCAGTATCAGATGTGCTTTGCAGAAGTGTGTCTGCCAAGGCACTTAGAGAACGTACGCAAGTCTTCTAGGGACTTTGTGAGAATGGGCAACCACTGACACAGCACAAGAACCCATCCACCAGCAGAGGCAATCCCCTATCCAAGCACGGTTCCTTTAAGAACACTCAGCACCTCCTAGAATTCCACAATGAGTAACAACAATTAGGAGAAAAAAAAAAAAGAGCTATTTACCACTTGTCACTAACAGATAAAAGATTTCCCCTAATGATAGCACAGAAAGTCATCTCGGCTGTCATTAAGCAACAGCACAGGGGGTTGTTTTGTTTTTTATAAAAACAAATGAACAAAAACCAAATACCACACGCTCGCTTAAAGAAACAAGTGACTTGGAGAAATCCTCTTCCTTTTATCTGTCCTTCGAGGTGAGTTTTTCAATCAATTCTTGAAGTGGTGCGAGTTCTCTTCTATCAATAAGGTTGAATTCCTGTAACAAGGATGTGGAGAGAGACAGACATGGAGTTTTATACGTGCAGCTCAGGGGAGAAGCCTTATTCAGAGAGAAGTTATCGGCAACAGGATCTCAGAGCCCAGGCTGAGCAACTTCAGCGTTTCTGCCCACGTGCCATTTGCTGAAGAGCAGCGTTCAACTGCCTAAAGCTTCTTCCCCCACTTAAAGGAAGAGAGCGTAAGATGCTCTATTTCACAAGGGGAGGGAACGTAGCTTTGAAGAAACACACTCTTCAATCTGGCTTCTGATGCCACTCTCCTTCCTCCTTTTGTTAGGTTGTGATTCTATCGAATCATTCCGTAGGGAACACTTTTCGGGATTCAATTTTGTAGCAAAGATTTACTTCTGCCAAAAACTTTTCCATCCCTTGCATGCTTCCAGCAGTAAATACACATCCACATGGAGCACAACGCTATCCTAGGGGCCTGGAGTTGTAGGCTCTCCTACAAACATACCAGCTGCTAAGAATCTACAGAGACATTACTTTGATCCGTTACTTTTTCTGGAATATACCCGTAACTGTAACGCTCCTGCCGCACTTACCTGAACGAAGAATATAAAGTGCTTGAAAGAAGTGTTAAGGTGCGCCTCCTCCTGGAGCTGGATCACTGGGTCAAAGTGCTGGTGATAAATATGGGCATAAACTCGGAAGAGACGCTTTAGAATCGTCTTTGCCACTGACATGAAATTCTTTGGGAACGGTACACCTAGGAATAACAAAGCAGACAGGCTATTTTCAAACGCACATGCCATGTTGATGCATTTTGAAAACCCTTATTACCCAGCCCCAGCTCCGGCAGAAGAAGGGCTTTCTCCTTGCCCAGTCCCCGTTTTTTGCCTTCTCTCCATTTTCCCCCTTCTCTTTCTTCATTCTCCCAAGCAATAGGATGAGAGGAAACACCTGAAGTTGTACCAGGGGAGGATATCAGGCCCTCAGGTTTCTCAGGCCCTGGCAGAGGCTGCCCAGGGAGGTGGTGGAGTCCCCATCCCTGGAGGAGTTTCAAAGACAGGTAGACAAAGTGCTCAGGGGTTTGGTTTAGTAGTGGACAGGTATGGTTGAACTCAGTCTCAAAGGTCTTTTCCAATCAAACAATTCTACGATGTCACTCTGTAAATTGCACCGTGCACCTCAGCTGAAGGATAACCACAAACTCATTGAAAGACCAAAGGGGCACGTTCCCCCCTTCAATATTCCAGTGCCTCATGACCTTTTTCAAGACAAACCTGACTACATTTCCACTTTGAACCCTCCTAGCTTCCAGCTGCTACAGCTCGTTGTCCCTCAGCACGGGCCTGAAGAGCCTTCTCTGAGCAAAGACCTTCTTCCCACTTGGTAGGATTCAGATGCTCAAACAGAGGTGTCTAACACACTTACAGGTGCCCACGTGGTACCTGCCTGGCCTCTGGCTGCCAGTGCAGGAACGGGGATGTCTCCTGCAGGCTCCAAGTCCCACCAGTGGCTCTGGGTGACAGCAAAGGGCGCTCTGAGGGACAAGATACCCTGTGCAGGTAACTGAAACCACCCTTGGGATCAACCATTGAGCTTTACACCTTCCTTGGCTAAAGTGAAGTCAGAAACAGGCTCTTTTCCACAGGTTTTATTAAATCGGTTAGCAAACAGCACCTGGCTACTGGGAGCAATAATCTCTTTAGCTGCTATATCCACAGGCTACAAAAAAATAGGTATAACCATATAAAAAGACTAAACCTATTCAGATCCTCATCATGTAGCAGTTTTCCCACTTCATGTACTACCACATCAATTTTATCTTAAGAGATAAAATGTCTTTCTATTATATATAAATAATTTAAAATGTTAAAACTGCCCTGCTCGTCAGTCACTCAGGGGACCTTTTAATGCTGCAAAACTTGAATATTCCCGCACAACTGTAATCCAGTGTTCAATTTTATTTCTTTACCTATTTTAGAAGGAAATAGCGTTTCATCATCCAGCTGATCCTGGACCCAAGTCATCAGGTAATCGATGTACTTTGGTGCCGAGCACTTGATGGGTTTCTTGATGTTTGTCCCGTCTGCCCAGTGGTACTCGTATCTGCGTTGGGACAAGACGACAGTTCTTAACACAAGCAAATCATTCACATCAAGGCCTGGATGGCTGCTCCTCCTGCCCTGCTCCCTGCGATCCCACGCCCTCCCACAGCCCTTCCTTCAAACTGACGTCTGAACACTCCTGAGTTTTCTGCAGCTGCATAAGAAACCCCTTGCCCTCCCCAGCCTCCAACACTTCAGGTTAATTATGCCTTCTTTAGAAGGAGGAATGCCACAGAATGGCAGCTCTTCAGAAACAGCAGGTGTATCCCAACAAAAATAAAGCCGTACAGAGAATGTGGAAGTATTCCAGCAAACCCCATGCTCCACACTGTGGGAATAACGTTCATGGTTGTTCCTAGGCTGTCAAAAGGCCTGGGGCTTGCAGGCTTGGGGAGGGGAAAAATGAACTCTTCCTACAAAATTAAACATATTCCTGACAACAAATCAAGAATCCTAGCCCAACTTCTTGGGAAAAAAAAGAAAACCAAACACACATTAAATTCCCAGATATTGGAATGATTCGCACTGCTGCGGGAAACAAAGGGGGAAACCCACATTCCTGCTGCAGCTTGTGAGCAAACACCAACAGCTCTGGGCAGAAACACATCACCCCTACCGTGATGGGCAGCTTCTGTAGAGAAAATGTGGTTTTTAGAAACCTTTGTCATTTAGAGGAGGTTTTTAAGGGCAGAGCAATGGGTGAAGGATGGAGCAGAAACACACCGGCCACTTTGGAAAATGCAGAGAAAGCTGAGAGTCCCTAACAGCTCTAGTGGAATTCTCTCACACCAACACGCACGAGGGATTTGCCATCCATAAACAGGAATCCCAGCTGTGCTGCTCACACTAGAAAATACTCAGCTTGGCTCAAACTAACGCTGCGACATTGTCCAACAGTAATAAAAGACAGGGGCTCAGCAATGCCTTTTGGAATGCTCTACAAATCTAGAGACAAAATCACAGAATCATGGAATGGCTTGGGCTGGAAGGGACCTCCAAGCCCACCCAGTGCCACCCCTGCCATGGGCAGGGACACCTCCCACTGGATCAGGTGCTTCAAGCCCCATCCAGACTGGCCTTGAACATCTACAGGGATGAGGCAGCCATCACCTAATTAAAACCTCAGCAGAATGCATCCCGTAGCCTCCAGCATCTTCCTTCTACCCTGCTTCGTAACTATTTGAGCGCGATACATATTTCTGTCAATGGTTATTGGTCTCTTTGGAGAGAAATAAACTGTTTAATCTGGCAACCAGACAGCTAAGTCTTTAATAATTAACCTCCACCCCCAAATAACTGCTTCTCGGCAGACAAACAATAAAGCAAAGAAATATTTTCATGCTCTTATTTAATAAATAAGAGTCTGTTCTGCCTGCCAATGCACAAAGCAGACAATGGGAGATGTGATTGCACAAGCTTATCCTCCAGTCCTTTCGCACCGTGGTAAACTTCTGCTCCTTTTGTATTTTCACCCCGAGGGTCTGCCTGCCCACACTGGTTTGGGCATTCAGCAGTGTCCATTTTTAGCTTAAGAATGGAGCCCCAGAGCTTTTCTTGGTCCGCCTGGCTGCTTTTGCCTTGCTGAGCTCCTGCCCCGCCAGCAGCACCGCCCCGCGTGGCCTCAGCTCCTGACCACGCAGGCTGGCAACTGCTGCCTTCACATAAAGTGGTTACAGAGGAGAAGGAAGCGGAGGAGAAGATTGATTGTTGCTTATATAAGATTTTACAGTAATTGGAAAGGAATCAGTGCCCTCCCTCACCCCTTGTGTAGAAACACAGGTATTTTTCTGTCTGGAAGACACTAAGCAGCTGGAGAGCAAGAAAAATCACAAACGCTGGATGGACGTCTGTACAGAGGGATAACTGAGAATCGAAGAAGTGAAACTTAACTGAGGGAGAGGGTAAGGGATCCCTACCCAGACTACTGAAGCTGCAGCCAAGTTTACTGCTACAACACCTACTCGAAGTCCTAAAGGAAAGATTCTACTAAGCCCTAAGTGAATGCTTGTATATAAAAAACTCAAATCTTAATTTAAGATTGAAGTTATCGCTTCTAGAGAGAAACACTGTTTGCAAAACATGCAGTTAAGTCTCAGGAAATAAAGTTACTTAGACGAGGCTTAGCTGAAAAGTTAGAGAACTGATTCTACTTCAGCTCAAAGCAGAACAAATCCCCATTAACATTTCAGAAAAGAAAGGAAAAATTAGTTTTGATCATCAGTTTACTTCCCAGGCTTAAGAAAAAATCCACACATCTCCAAAAAAAAAAAAAACCAAAACACCTTTCCATGCCCTGGTCCCTTTATAAAGGTTCAATTCTTTTCCCCTTCCTAGGAAACAGAAGACATCCCTTCATCCACAGCAGTTACCTTCTCCTGGGTGCTCAGCTGAGCTTCTCGCAAGTTTTCAAATGCAAAATCACCTCAAAACCTGCCCGTTCTCAGCAATGCGTAAAAGCGCTCTTACTTGGGGCCCGCAGACATCACGGGGCAGCTCTCCTCCGTGCAGAAGTCCGTGATGGTTCCATACAGCATATTGATCTGGTTGAAGAAGTCGACGGCTGTAAAGCATTGAAACCACCGATTAACACTCTGCAGTGCAACAGCGACGCGAGCGTCCTACAACCTTGGCTGCAAAGCACGTGCTGCTGATGAGGGCCCTGCAAAATCTTTCTGTGAAACAACTGTATTGTTATTGCTTTTGGAGGCTTTTTATAAAGGAGATGCAGAATGCAACCAACCAACTTCCCAGAACCACCTCTGGCAATAACTATTTAATCGTTCACTGCAGGAAAATCTTCACTTAAAGGAGGAAAAGGGGAAGAGAAAGCCAAGTTATTTCCTTTCCCTAGTTCGGTGCATTTTCTTAGAATCCCAGATTTTACTGGCCAGTCTGGAAAAACCAAAGATTTTCAGTGCAAACTTCTCAACTGGAGAGTGCTGCGACTCATGAGGTGACGGTGACTCCCCCAGGCCTCACGTTCCAAAAGCCGACCTTTTCAAAGAACATTTAATTGAACCACAGAACAGTTTGGGTTGGAAGGGACCTCAAAGCCCATGCAGTCCCTCCCCGCTGCCGTGGGCAGGGACACCTCCCACTGGAGCGGGGGGCTCAAAGCCGACCAAAACCGACCCAAACCATTCCATGATTCCATGTCGTCAGGAAGGCTGAGAACTGAGCAAGGGGAAGAAGAGGAGAGCAATTTATTCCTGTGCTCTCACTAAGGTCGAGGGCAAAACTAACGACATGAAGTCATAGATTTTATTTCCTTATTGGATACCTCAATCAAACGAAGAGGCTACCGTGACTGGTACAAGGTGTGGCAGAGATGCTGCAAATGAAAGGAGCACCGAAGCAGTTAAATGCTTCTAGACTAAAATAAAACTCAAATATTAAAGCCCCACTTTGCTGCAGGAGGCATGGGAGAGGACCACGTCATCACAGAGTGCTGCTGTGGCAAGAGCGTGCTTCGCTGCCTTTTGCCACCCAGCTCATTTAGCAGCTCAGTCATTTGGGAGCAGAAAAACACCGCCGTCACGCAGGAGAGATGTGGAGTGGAGGAAGCCCAAAAGGGAAGGATGCCAGCAACAGATGAAGCCTCTTTAGTAATGCTTACTCATAAAAATGGGCTGGCTCCTTCTCTAGATGGTTTTGCAATACAGCATGAACAAACTTTAATAAAGAATGGTGTCAGCGTTTTCAACATTCCCTGGACGCGGTGGGAAGTCAAACACCAGGCAGCTGTGTGGCCAAAGAATTGGAAGGTTGAAGTCAGTAGCACAGTTTCGCTTCCCAGAAGCAAAGAAACGGGGAGAACCACATACAAAATTAGAAGACATTTAAAAGGAGCGTAATTTATACTGCACTGCAGCCCCGTTCAATCACAGACACACACCAAGGCAAGGACACAAAGGATGAGGAAATACCCAGAGAGGCCACAGAACCTGTGGCAGCCGAAACCCTGCACGGGCTACAGAGCATGACAGCACTTGGGTCAATCCATTCTTTAGGAGCAGAAGGCAGGCAGCAAATTCAAGCAGCAGGGAGAGGGAGGAGGAGGAAACATGGTGAAGCAATCAGAAAACACTAATTTGGGCATCATTGTTTGGCCTGACCTAGCACGAAAGGACAAATGGTGTTAGAGGAAGTTAAAAAAATGACATCAGTCTTTGCAGAGTAAGGCTCACCACTCGGGAGGAACAAAAGGAAGGAACTAACCACAGGGGAATTGCAAAGATTGATCTGTGGCTTTGTTGCAGGCAGAAGTAAGGCCAGGCCATATGTGTGACTGTAGTTTTTATCATCTTTTAGAGCTGGCCCTTACACCTAACTAAAGTGAGGTTTATGCTTAGCACCTAGAGGCCTGTTGATACCGCAGGGTAACAACCCTGGCTGAAAAAGAGCTTGAAGAAACATATTAAGATGGCACCGACAGGCTCCTTTCTAAAAACAGCAGTGACTTTTCTATTTCAGCACCTGTTTGTGACAGAGGGCTCAGACTTCACCCGCTCTGAATAAGAATTAATTTATTAACAGGAACGAAGAGACCAAGGTGGTTTTGTCTTAGTGAGACGATCTGCATCCATCCCCTCTGAGTGACAGGACATTCCCCTTTCCCACCCACAGAGAGTGGTGTGGAGGAACCCACCCCATGGAAAAAGGGGGCGCAGCCATCCCCCAACAAGTATCTGCCCGCATTCAGCACCCCCCATGAAAAAAAAAAGGTTAATTTTACTTACTGTTAACTGCAACCCATTCATTTAAGTCTTCACCCTCTGGAAGCATCACGGCCATCCGGAGATTACCGCTTCCAAGCGTGGCTTCGGCATGTTTCAGCAGCTGGTACTGGTGAGACCCCTCTGGAATATTCTTCTTTGGTTTAAAGGTTTTGGAAGAGCGACTGCCACTGCAAAAAGAAATGGAATTAATTATTTCCTTGAGAATATGTAGAGAGTGAAGGGAAAAACAAAGGAGTGGGCAAGTCATGCATAAGCACAGGATTAACATTAAATACTCTCCCTACTCCCATATTTTCACATTGAAAAAGGGTATTTATAGACTCATGGAACGGTGTGGGTCGGAAGGGACCTCAAAGAAAATCCATTTCCACCCCCTGCCATGGGCAGGGACACCTCCCACTGGATCAGGGACTTCAAGCCCCATCCAGCCTGGCCTTGAACCCCTCCAGGGATGGGGCAGCCACGGCTGCTCTGGGTAACCTGGGCCAGGGCCTCTCTCACAGGAAAACATGTCTTTCTGATGTCCCATCTAAATCTTCCTCCTTCCAATCTACAGCCACTCCTCCTTGTCCTATCTCCCCACATCCTTGTAAAAAGTCCCTCCCCAGCTTTCCTGGAGCCCCTTTCGGTACTGGAAGCTGCTCTGAGGTCTCCGTGGACCCTTCTCTTCTCCAGGCAGAGAAAAAACCGAGATGCAAAAGCAACAGGTTTTTTGACTACTTGTTCCATACAGTTAAATGACCACCCTGCCTACTCACCTTTCTGTCAAGCCAGACGGACTGGGAATGCTCAGAATCCCTTCCCTATCATATTTTCTCCCACAGAATCTGGACAGCCACATATCAAGGAGAGCAGCCCAGCCAAACTGAAACCTCCTTTACTCTGACCAGCCATGAAGCTGTCACAGTAATTCCAGATACCCTTTATTTACCAGGAAAACCCATATTCTTATTCTAGCACTCACCTTCATGAGACACAACATGTCCTCCCACCCCCCGGCCAAAGGCAGTAAGGAGGGAGGGACAGACCCCTGCCTTCTCCAATCTGGTATGTCACGTTGAGGAGTTACTATGAATTCCTCAGCACCACGCTGCTGGTGTTTAGGCAAGCGTACTCCCTGCAGGCCTGGCAGATTCTAAATGTTGTCCTAGCTACCAACATAAAACAACTTCTCCAGTATCTGGGTTTGTTTAGGAACTCAGTTTGTAAAATACACAAACACTTCAGCTGAAGACTGATACAACTCCACACTTTCCACAAACTCCCTACGTCATTTTCTCCTGGTTTCACAGCACAAAGACCTTTCAGTCCACCCATTAGGCAAGAAATAAGGGAAACAACTTTTACTACTTCCATATTAATCACTTTCTGAACCATTATTTTGTTTGAAAAACATGGACTGACACAGGAAGAAGTTCAGCCATCTGAATTTTAAAGGATAGCAGGGAGCCTGGGCGGCACGTGAACCCCTACCACATCAGAAACCTGACGTGCACATATTGCAAAAGTGTCAAATCAGCCAATATTTATGCATCTCTGAGTGTGTGAGCTGAGAAAAGATTTCTGTCAGAATGGGAAAACTTAGCTCTGAAATCCAATGAAAGGAAGCAGAAAGATGTGAAACCCAGACAGCAGAATTTTCACTAGATATAATAACCAGTTCTCGTTTTATCACATGAACAACTTGGCTTATTTTTCACCACCTCTCTGAAGGGCCAGATTTTTTGCTAGTGAGGAGTAAGGGCTCTCCCAGCTCACTAAATATTTAACCTGCATGTTTGAACATGCAAGGGTGGCAGCTCATCCTCGGGACGATGCCAGCGTAGCTACGCTGCCACGGAAGCACTCTAAGAACCTGGATTCTGCATCCCACTTCCCCACCACACCACACTGCAGCCATCAGCAGAAAGTTAACGGAGTTCATCACTCATTTCTACACCCCTAAATGCTGACAGCTCTGCAGAAACACAATGTACTCTGAAGAACACAACAATTGTTGTTTTCTTTGGGAAGAACCACGTTGTTTGCCAAACTGCCTAACGGCTCCATAAGTCTCAGCTTAGACCTGAACAGGAACAATGGAAGGAGAAGAGAAAACCGGAGATAAATAATGATTTCTGCGGATGCTCTTGCACAGGTAACATCATCTTTGCAAGTGCATCTGTGGGTATGGAGCAGATTCCAAAAGCCTGGCTGGTGAGAGGTTTACATAATCCCAATCCAACTTTCAGCCTCCCCAGCTACGAAGGAGCAGCATCCTCTGCCGTCAGCCCCCGCAGCAATCCCGGGTGCTAATCCATGGAAAGAAGCACCTGCCTGGACTAACAGGGATCACGGGAAGACACAGCCGACCAGGCCACATCCATCCATGCAGACACCAGCACAACACTACTGCAGTCACGTACTAAATGCAATCACGAGCCAGACACAGCAAACGTTTGGCTCACGTATTTTCTGCTACAGGACGCTTCTTCCATGCACTCAGCCTTTTTTATATTTCCCCCTAAGCAAGGACACCAGATTCAAATCTTCAATAAAATAATCACCTGCCAGTGGGAGCGAGAGGCTTGTGCGGCTCAGGGAGTTTCCTTCGCCACCCAACCCTCCAGCCACCTCCGCTTGGTGCCCGGCCAAGGTCAAATCAGCTCTGAAGAAACAGAAGCCAAAAAAACATCCACCCCCAAAACAAAAAAACCACGTGTTTTAACTGACTACTCAAAGAACCCAGATTTTCTCTGCAGGAATATATCCTCCTTATAACCACTAGGCAAACGCAGCGGGGAAAAATACACCTGAAGCCATCTGAGCGTTGTGCTGGGGCACGGCTGCAGCGACAGCGCTGACGCAGGGTAGCAACAGCAGAAGAGCAAGAGAGACCGGTATCGCTATCTTCCCACGTGTGGAAGCCAAAGAGAAATAGCACACGCTGAACACAAGCGCAGCGCTTCCTGATTTGCCCACACGAGGTTTTGCTCTTGCTCCATCACAACTAGACGACAGGGAAAACCAACTCCTAATACTTCCATGAAAAGCAAACCAAAGGTTTCCACAGGCTCCAAAGCTCTGGCCATTCAGATGCCATATGCGAGAAAGGAAAAGGAGAGACTCCTTCCCATCCTGCTGACACAGAATCCCCAATTCTTAAAGCCTCCGTCCTGCTGTCACCACGTACATCAACCTCTCTTTTGCAACACGTCACTGCCAGACAGGACTCAAAGGTTCATTATCGAGACTACTCCCAGGTACGTGGAGATCCTGGAGCGTGGCAAGGAAGGCTCTATCCAGAGAGGGAGCACGTACCAGGGGGATTCCCATCACCAAGGGCAGCACCTCACTTGCAGCTTCTGCAGCAAATCTTTGTTTGGGAGGAAGCAGCATTATAGAAAAATGGGAAGCACTAACTGGAAAAAGGGTATGGAATAAATAAACCAAGAAATTGTTTGCATTTTAGCACAAACGGCAAAGCAGCAGAGGGGATGAGGGTTCAAGAACAAGGACAGGGGAGCAGGATGAAGGAGCTCCCTAAATAAAACAGCCTAGGCTGACAGAACTCCAAGCAGGAATTCACGACACCCCATCTGACCCAGACGGTGAGCTTGGTGGATAACAAACCCAAGTCACAGCAGATCTATTGACCGCTCAGCAGAGATCTTCCAGGGTCAGGGAAGCGGAGAGTGATTTTCAAGTATATTGTGATTTGGTCTCACTTAATCCCTGCTGTCCCCTTCCCAGACACAGGGGGTCTCTTCTCAGAAGTGGGCAAAAGCTGTAACAACAGAACACACAAGGATTTGGTCTCATCGACCACTCTAAATCAGCAATTCCGTATTCGCCCCTGCTACCTTTCCAACCGCTCCTGCTCACATTCAGCCCAGCCACCCTAAGACAGCAGGAAATGGTCTCACTCGAAAGGCAGGCAGGCATCCAGAAGGAAAAGTAATCAGGATAAATGCAGGCTGCTGGTCGTTGCGTGCTACGGGAATATCTGCATGCTTTGCCACAATTCCATGCACTGATGCAAGCTCAGCCTATGTGAAGCCAGTTAACTGCAGGCACGGTCACACAATCCCTAGGACAGACACAGGCTCAGGGACTCGACAACACAAAGCAGCCTCCCTAAGCCAAAACCCTTATAGAAACCTAGAACCACTGAGGTTGGAAAAGCCCTCTCAGCTCATCCAGTCCAACCGTCAGCCCAACCCCACCGTGCCTGCTAAACCATGTCCCACAGTGCCACAGCCGCACGTGTTTGAACCCCTCCAGGGATGGAGACTCCATCACTGCCCTGGGCAGCCTCTGCCAGGGCTTCACCACTCTGTCAGTAAAGAAATTTTCACTAATATCCAATCTAAGCCTCCCTGGTGCAACTTGAGGCCATTTCCTCTCATCCCACCACTTGTTACCAGGGAGAAGAGACCAGCACCCACCTCTCCACAACCTCTTTTCTGGGAGCTGCAGAGAGCCATGAGGTCTCCCCTCAGCCTGCTCTTGTCCAGGCTAAACAGCCCTGGGTCCCTCAGCTGCTCCCCATAACCCTTTTTCTCCAGACCCTTCCCCGGCTCCATTCCCTTCCCTGGACACACTCCAGCCCCTCAGTGTTTTCCTTGTAGCGAGGGGCCCAAAATTGAACCCAGGATTCGAGGTGCAGCCTCACTAGCTCTGAGTCCAGGGGGACAGTCCCTTCCCTGCTCCTGCCGGCCACACCATGGCTGATCCGAGCTGCCCCCGGGAACTCCGGTGGGAAATGGTAGGAATGATTGGACTCGGATTGATAGGAATGGTTGGACTCGATGATCCGGTGGGTCTCTTCCAACCTGGTTATTCTATGATTCTATGAAATGTTGCTACAAACCCTAGCGCAGAAGCTCTCCTGTTATTTAACCAAAACCAGCGTCATGTATTTATGCCTCAGCTCCAACAGTTAACTCCCCCTTCAGATGGTCACCGTACTCAGCGATCCTGCTGCCTCCCTGGACCCTGACCACAGCAGTTTATTCCTGCTGCCTCACATTATGGCTCCAAACACTGAGCTGAAGGCATCTTAACAAAAAAAACCAAAACAAATCAACAATATTCTTTTTTCCTGATATGTCAATCTGTTCTGTGTTATGGGTTCAGAAAGCCTGAGTTATAGATAACACAATAACAGTTGTCTCGATCAAGGATGACGCTTCATTTTCACCTATGTTCCGCAGCAGAATTAGCTGTATCGCTGAGCCATTTGTCCTGGGATTTCAGAATGCTCCGAGGTAGCAGCAGCGCCTGCCTCTTCCTATTAAGCGTCCCTGACCGCTCCTTCAGCCTCCAAACACCACATGAACACAGAAGCCAAAGCAGACAGAGAAACCCTCAGAAATGCTGCACTGAAGATGCCATTTTCCTTGGACATAAAATGGGCTTAAGACGGGGAACAGGTCGCATCATCCCCAGTATCGTTAACAACCCATTTCTCCTCTTCCAAAAGGAACTGACTTGTCCAAAAATTCTTGCAATTCCAAGGATGTTTTACGCCCTGCACTCCCACATCCAACCTTTTTAGCAAATTATGCCCTTCTATTTTTATTTAGCAGTGCCAGATGCAGCCCGGCCTCGCGCTAAATCAGGCAGCGCGTTCAGAGCAGTTGACTCCGGAGCCGGGATGCGGATGGAAGCCTGGCGAGGCAGCCACTCCTCCGAGCCGCCAGCACCGCTTCCCCGTGCCAGGAGCCCACGCACCGCTGAGCCTCGCAGATGGCACAACTTGCTGGTAAGCAAGAACGCAAAATTACCTCCCAAGCTGTAATTTTATCTGACAGGGAGGGGGTTTAATGATGCAGATTCTGCCGCAGGTTGGAGAGATGACGTTTCCAGAAGAACGAAAACTTTTCAGGTGTCCTGCTTACACCTGAGCTGCTTCAACAGCCCACCTCAGCTTCAGAGGCAACACTGGCACGTCGTGTGCTAAATACCCAGCCTAAGCTCTTGATGCACTTAACTGGGGAAAGGAGCCGCTTAGGACTTCACAAATGTAAGGGAAGCACTTTGGCTGGCCTGGCTTAGCCCTCCTCACACCCAGCTCTTGCGTGCTGGAGTCTTCCAGCAGAGCTTTTTATCGATTTCTAGGAAGTCGGCTGCACATCCACAGAAACTTGAATGAAAACAGAAAAGTTTAGGCTCCTTATGCATAACACTTAAGACTTCACAGCTCTATCTGACCACAGAACCAACCTCAAGCTCCTACCTACTGTTGAGCCTAACACGTCTCAAAATGACAAGCAAAAAGTGTGCCTGGAATTATAGAATCATGGAATGGTTTGGGCTGGAGGGGACCTCAAAGCCCATCCAGTCCCACCTCCTGCCACGGGCAGGGACACCTCCCACTGGATCAGGGGCTCCAAGCCCCATCCAACCTGGCCTTGAACCCCTCCAGGGATGGGGCAGCCACCCCTGCTCTGGGTAGACTGGGCCAGGGCCTCCCCATCCTCACAGGAAAACATTTTTCCCCTTTCAGCTTAGGACTGTCCCCCCTCATTCTATCACTACACTCCCAGGAATCTATTATGTTTCACAACCAAACTTATGGATGTGGATCAAAGCCTAGCTCCAGCCTCTAGCCAGGCTGCCAACCCATCTGTTTTGCAGCAGCACCATGACCTAAACCACTAAAATACTGATAGCACTCCAAAGTCTTCCTCAGATTCCTCTTGCATGAGCAGAACCAGACCAAGTTATCCCATACCTCACTAACAGCTCCTTACGGCATTTTAAACCAACGTAGCACTTACAAAGCCTGCAATTACTTTGCCATTGGTGAAATGGAAGAAGGAGAAGAGGAGATGCCCCCCCAAAGAAGACCTGAGAATCTGAAAACCATTTTCTTCCTGCACACTTCTTGCACATTGCACACCAAACTGACATGTTTTACAAGAAATTAAGATCTGCTTTTAAAATATCACAAGCATCCGACTTCCATGGAAAGCACAGAGAACACTGCTCCTCTGATCCATCTCAGGCTCCCTGTGGCTCAAGAACACAGCGCTGCAATTCCCTAAACTATTTTGCACAGGGCTTCCCTGACAGCTGTTTTATCCAATGCTGGGAAGGACAGAAACTTGCCCTGGGGAAAAATTAACAGCAAACACCACAATGGCACCATTTTCAGGATCGAACTGCCATCCATGTTCTTCCTAATGCTGAGGCCGTGGGATATCATCTTTCTTTCCCTGTGGAATATGCAAATTACTTCTGCAAGTACAGCTGTATCGCTCCGTCTCTCCCAAAAGTGTTCACTGCTGTGGTCCCACTGAAAGAAGCCCTTCAAAACATCTGGAAGCGCTCAAGAGATTCTGAAAACTGAACTCAAGACAGTACACAGAGATTGACATGGGCCATGGAAACTTTTCATTTTTCTCCTCTTGCTTTTTCATCTTCAAAGGCCTTGGCATGCATTCATTAACCCACACAAAGCAGCTTTGACGTCGGCACCATTAGCGTCTTGTTGGACACAGAGAAACTGAGGCAGTGACTCACCACCAAAGGCCAGTGAGTAAATCCATCAGAGAAGCCCCCGAGTTCTAGGTCTGTCTCTCATCTCCTTCCTCCTGCTGCACCACTTTTAAACCCTGATACACACAGACAGCACGAAGGGAGAACCGAATTCCAAAAAAGCAAACATTTCAAGCCTTCAAACAATAATGTGGGGCTTCAGATGATAACATCCTGCTAAGAACAGATACAGCAGCACATGAGCATCCTAGTTTCTAACAGCCAATACCTCAACATAGACATGAAAATGTAAGCTCAAGCTGCCTTTTGGAAATCACATCAATAGCTGCACCATTTAAATGCTTTTTCCCCATGACAGCTGCAGCATCAGAAGGACAGCAGGTAAAATGAAGTGCTACATATTCAAAATCTGCACTGGAAAAATTTAACTTGAGCATTTCTATTTATAAAACTGAGCAGTCACAACATTTCTGTTCTGAAGAGACGGTGTGCGAGCAAGGCATTACTTTCTTCAGCTCTTACAATACCAATAAGTCAATTATTTTCCAGTCAATTTCCTACCCATTAAAATAAGCCTGTCCGAGTCAGTTCACTTAAATTTGGAGGCTCTTGATCAAGGAGCGCAGTGGTAGGACAAGGGGGACCAGTTTGAAGCTGAAAGAGGGGAGACTGAGATGAGATCTTAGGCAGAAATGTTTTGCTGTGAGGGTAGGGAGGCCCTGGCCCAGGTTGCCCGGAGAAGCCGCGGCTGCCCCATCCCTGGAGGGGTTCCAGGCCAGGTTGGATGGGGCTTGGAGCCCCTGATCCAGTGGGAGGTGTCCCTGCCCATGGCAGGGGTAGGACCAGGTGGGCTATGAGGTCCCTTTCAACCCAAACCATTCCATGATTCCATGAACTTCCCATGAAGATGACAGCGAGGGGCCTTGAACAGAGTGGGCCAACAATGTGAAAAGAGACGTGGTGCTAGTGGTCCAGTCACCTCGGATTCAGCAGACTGAAGTTCTCCAGGGCGGTACAATCCTGGGGCACAACTCAATAGCCAGAGGTACTGGAAAGCTGCTCAGCACAGCTGGAGCCAGCAGACACACGAGTTAAGTAAAGACCGAGTGCACAAGCTGATAGCTCACACCCTGAAGAGCATCCCTCTGTGTGAATTCCTCAGATGCAGTCACAGAGTGACTCTGAACACCAGTAAAAGCAACACACTTCTAAAGAACGCTCCCATCGAACAAAAATAACTTCCACAAACACTACGCTGCAAGAAGTATAACTCTCTCCGCTTCGAGGGAAACGCAGACTCTGCCAAGATCACTAAGCAAATCCAAGCAGCCTGTGTGGGAAAGAGTTGGGAGCTGCCAGCTCCTTACACAACGTCGCTGCTGGCCCAGAAGGTGAGGCAGGGGTTAGAAAGCTATTCTGGGCTCAGGGGGTGTGGTCTGCTTGCTTGTTTCATTTGGGTTTTTTAAGGAACAATCAGTTGCACTGACTTGAAAAATTTCCATAGTCACTCCTGTAAGAAGGGAATACGTGTTGTTTGCTGCTTAAACCCTCTCCTGCAGTAAAGAGCAACTGGAAATACTCGGATTGCTGGCACACAGCCGAAGCCGCCCAGCACAGCTGGTACCAGACACCAGGACAACCTGAATTGTCTGCTACAGCTGGAGTAACTCAATGAAATTAGAAATACCAAAGTTAGACACGGTGAAAGGACTCCTCCCAAAGCCAACGCAGCGCTGGGTGAGGGAGGCTCAGCTTTGTGCCATCAGCTCCCCTCCAGCCTGCCCGGCGCAGCGGCAGAGCCACGCTCCATAACCCCAGGAGCCAGAGCCTTGGCATCTCTTCCCAGATTGCAGCACCGTCGCTGGGAAAGCCGCGCGGAGCACCCTCAGGCATGAGTACTCCATCCTCCCACAGCAACTCCGAGGCCTCCAGACATTCCTGTGTGGCCCCAGCACTGTCACAGTCCCATGGCAGCGTGGCAGAGCTCCAGACCAGGATTGCTTCCTGCACCAAGCTGTTGCATCCCACTCCTGTTCAGACCTGAAGCCTCTCTGGGTGGCAACTGGCGCAGCTCCTCTCAGCTCCCCTTCTGCCCGGCACAAGGGAGATGCCCATGGCAGCCGCTTCCCCGCGGAGCCTGCAGCCCTTTTCCCCCAAAAGCCCCAGTCCTTGAGCTGAGCAGCTTGATAAGAAATTCAGATTTAAAAACAAATAAATCAGTCCTGAGGGAGCAGATACAAAAAAAAAAGCTTTCCAGAAAAGGCAGGGGGTCCTTTCAGAGGAGACAGGAAGGGAAAAGCTTCATTTCAAACACCATTTTCTTAAGTATTGAACAGCACACTTCAAACAAGAAACACCAGCAAATATGAATCCAAGTTTCTTCATCTAACAAAAAGTGCCCCGGACTGGGGGAATTTAAAACAACTTCCTTATCCTTCAGCACACGGCATGGGTAGCGATGGCAATACAACACGGTATTCCTAAAAGCAGAGCTCCTTCACATGTCTGGAAATGGAATAAATACAAATCCAGACCAAACCCCAAATCCCCTTTTTTTCTTTTCAATGAAACATGCTTCTCCATCCACTCTTCTCCTCTGCAACGCCAGGGGGTAAATTCATTTTTCTGTAGGCTCCTCAACCTGACCGTGATTCTCAGGGGGCACCATGACCATCAGAACTGATCTGAAATAGTACTGACAGCAAAATAGCTATTTTTATAAGCTTTTTAATCCTCCGCACATCAAGACAGGGACTAAAATCTGGCTTCCCCTTCTTGGAAAAGCAGCTGTCTTCACTGAAGGAAGTTCCACACTTGGATGGTATGAGAGGAGGCGGACAAAGAAGTCATCAATAGCTCTTAAAAAAATACAGGTACCATCATACACAAGCCTCTGCATGCTAAAAGAGCAAAAATTTATCAGATGACTCACATCCAGTACAGAGAAAATTATTTAGAGTAGCCTTAAGGAACAGTTTTGCTTTTGCTTGTCCCAACCATCACCACCCGGCGTCGAAAGCTGTCACAACACGTACACATCCACATTCTTAAAATACATGTTTTTGCTTCCATCCACACACATTTGAGAGCCAGTGAAACCAAGGACGTGTGGGACTTGGCCAGATGCTATTACATGCACCAGAACCAGCTGAAGACAGACAAGCCATGACAAGGGGACAGGGGACAGCTCTTGAGAACTGAAGTTTCCCTCTCCCTCCGACACACACCCGTGCTTGTCCAGCGGCAACACGCTTGGTGCCAAATCCACAGAGAAGTTAGGTGGCCGTTTTCTAGCCAAGCCAGGCACCTACGCTTTTCCGCCTCCATTTTTCCGCTCAGAATGTGCCGGTAAACAAGGGGGAGGTGTTGCCCTGCAGCACTCACGTCTACTACAGCCCACACGTCTAGGACAACCCCGGCCGGGTAGGTTGACCCAGTTGGATACCAGCACAATTCTTAATGCAAGGAACACGCAACCATCCAGAACACCATCCTGCAACCAGGCAATCATCATCGCTTCTCTATGCTTGCACACAAATCCCCTTGTTCCATTTACAACATGTCCATTCAAACCACTTTCATCTCCTGGAAAACCCTCAAAACAAACAAATCCTCACTGGATTCTTCCAGAGCTCTGCCCATGCACTCCCAAACACAATTGAACTAACTCCCAGGGCAGTCGGTCGCGGAAGTGACTCAACTTCTCAAGCCTTGTCCTCTGTAGGACAACCACCAGTGCCGGGTGATGCAAGGAGAAGGATGGGCCAGGCACACACAAAGAAGTACACAAGAGAATCCTTCAGAGCAACACACAGATGAAAACAGGAGGCACACACACAGCCAAGTGTGTCCCGTTGACTCGCAGAGACAAGCCGGGAGCCATGCAGGCAGCAGAGGAACCTGAACACGCCCGTGGTACGAAATCCACGGCCTCCCAACAGGCTCACCCAGCGTGCTTGGTGAATATCACTGTGTTGCCGCTCCCAGGTTTCTCCACAGGCTTTTTCAAGACCACCGAACATCACTTCAAACAAGTTTTTGCTCCAACGCACAAAAAAGAGGGTTTTAGCAGGGACCCGAATATCTCTGCACGTTCCCCTCTAAAATCCTGTTACAGGAGAGGAACTGGGATTAGCCAGGATGCTTTGCTGCACACTCCCAGGTATCCACGGACTTCCTCGAGGCAATTGCAATGCTGTCTGCACTAACAAAAATTCCGTCTTATTACAAACAGAGGTTAGATTTGCCGAGGACTGGTCTTGGCTGCTTGGCTGGGCTCTTTCAATCGGATCCAGGTTCCTCGACTCTGCTGCTGCCAACATTTCCTGTGTACACATACACACACCACAGAACCGTAGGGCATAATCTGAACCAGATCCGTTTCCGCAGATTCCAGTAGCCTAATATTCATGTACTACTTCATTAAAAGAGCAGTTTTGAAGACGGGAAACACAACATTTTCCTTCCTCTCCAACTGCTTCATTTATTTCTACGGGCCACTGAGCTGGAGCTCAGCATCTTTACTATTTCGGTCACTAATTAAGCTCTCTGCAAACTAAAGAGCACTATTTTCTCACTAATGCTCCCCTCTTTTCTCAGGAAACCCTTATTCCTGTCAATTAGCATTAGCTCACTTACAAGGGAGGGCACAGCCTGAATTCAAACAGAAGTTACAACTTCACCCGGCTACGCTTCAATGTTCAGTTTCCATAAAGGTTCAAACCTCAGTTTATGGCATGAATGTACCTAATAAATCATTCAGGAGACACAACTATGCTTCCTTTGTGAAACCGACCCTTTCCCGTACATAAAACTTGGCACTAAAAAGCAATTGGAACACTTACTTCTGCTTTACGTGAGTGTGTGGCGCATTTTCCTTTGAAGAAAGGGAACTCGATCACGCTCTAAGTAGGAGGCTACTGAAAGGAGATGACGGGTTGCCCAAAAGGATGCCAAGAGGCTGCCCCAAAGGATGCCCTACGTGCCCTACAGCAAGGATGCTGCAGAACTCGCACCACAGAGCACGCAGCGCTGCCCCGTGGCAAGCAAATTCAGAAACAACAAAGCCAAACGCCTGTAAGAGAACACGATGAAGCGTTTGTTAACAAAAGACGACCTGCACGCTCCATGCCCTTTGAAACCTGCTGAAAGACTCGGCCCTGTGAAGCCTGCAGTCCAAACCATCTCCGGCAGTTTTCCTCTAACATGTTAACTGTGGATTCAAAGAACTCTTAGGTTCCAGTGCTGAAAGGGGCTCCAGGAGAGCTGGGGAGGGACTTCTTGTAAGGCCATGGAGTGATAAGATGACAGGAACGGCTCTAAATTGAAAGGGGGAAGATTCAGATTGGACATTAGGAAAAAATTCTTAACTGTGAGGGTGGGGAAGCCCTGGCCCAGGCTTCCCAGAGCAGTGGTGGCTGCCCCATCCCTGGAGGCCAGGCTGGATGGGGCTTGGAGCAACCGGATCCAGTAGGAGCTGTCCCTACCCATGGCAGGGGGTGGCACGGGATGATCTTTGAGGTTCCAGCCCAAACCATTCCATGATTCTTCATTCTGTGATTTTTGAGAAATCCTTAAAGCCTGTCACTCAGGCAGTTTAAAGAAAATGCTGTGTTCTGAAGGAAAACACTGACAGAGGGAAAACTCTTGGTAACACATGTGAGAGGGAGGATGACACAGCACGTGTTACGCAGATGCACAACAACACGAAAAGCAGCATTAGACAACTCCAACATCATGCAAAACATCAGGGAACGCGCAATATTTTTGTCTTTTTAAGAGGGAAGCGATAACATTCAAGTCCTGGCCTGGCAGGCAAAGCAAATACCAACAAGAGCAGGATCAGCCACAGAGTGGGAGCACCCACAGAAGATCCAGACATCAAAACCAGAAAGTACCGTTGTGGATGCAGCTAAGCAAAAGCAATATAAGGAAATATATACAGCTACAAGCCTAGATTATTTCTTTCAGTAATGCATCTGATGGCATTTAAAGGAAAGATACTGGAGAGGTTAATGAAGAAAGAAGGATTACTGAACTGGTAATCACTAAGGAGTTCAAGGTCTTCCAAGGCGTAAATGAAAACACCCTGCAGGGGCCTTGGGGAGCTCCTGCACGCCTCGGGCAGCCTCACACACTGCCAGCGCCAGAAAGCATCGCCCGGCTTGTGGGGCAGGAGGGAAGCACGGTATCAAATAAACGCAGCGGGCAATGAACAGCATCAGCTTACTTACAATTTCTTTACTTTTTCGGTTTGACAAAGCAAGTGTCCCATACAAAAGGGATATGCCCCTTTCCACTGCAACCCGTTCCTCCTGCTGTGGATATTTCCTTATATTCAGCTAAATTTTCACATTACTAACACCCTCTGCATCCCAAACCGTGTCTGCTGGTAACAGTCACACCCTCTAAGTGCATGTACAAAGGTAGGAAGCAGAGCTTTTTAGAAAGCGATCTACAAGCCGCTGAGGATGATAAATTGCAGCAATAAAAGCTTGGCTCTGGCACCAAATTAGATCCTTACTTATACGCCAAATATAGTGCTGGGAGAACATGCCTCAGAACATGGATGGTTTCCCAAAACACTGATGAGTGCTTTTGAAAACCAGTGCTCTAGGAATGACTAAAGCAAATCCAGCCACACAGACTAAGGAATCACAGCAGGGCGGTTCAACAAACAAAACAGCTGAACAGTTTAAGATGCTCTTCAATCCCTTGAAAACACAATAAAAAGAACAATCTGTTATGCATTTAGGAGAAAAGGCAAAGTCTAAAAAGGAGGAACTTAACTCAGTTTTAATGGGGGGAGTCCCCTTGGCCTTTACGGAAGGCTGGTGCTCTCAGCAACCCCCACGCAGAGCCGGCTGGTGGTTCTGAATGTGGCAAACGACAAATACTCAGCAGCTTCCCAACCGAAACCCTCAAGACATACATGTAAAAATCACACTTAACGCTTTGATTTAACGGGCAGAGCAGGCCCTGCCTTCAGGAAGTGACAGAACAATCATTAGAGGCAAGAAATAACGCGGAGAATAACAGGAAGGAATGGACAGGAGGCAGTAATGAATAATCTAGCGGCTTTCCAGAAATACACAGCATTATCTCATCACTAAGTGTTTCTTACACATCCCCCATACTTAATCCAATCTTTATGTGCTGCGGGTAGCTATCATCAGTAGAACTTGCTTGTCTGGCGAAGTATCCTACCAGGAAAAGCCACTGGTCTGAAGCACCTGAGGGGGAACCAGAGCTTCTGCGTACACAGGAGAATGCTCCTTTTGGAATTACTGGCCCGTTGAGTCCACAGACAGTTTAACTGCTCGACGGTGAATTTAGATACACAGATTTCTCCTCTTTTCCACTCACACTGCAGCAAGAAATTTTACAAAGAGCTGTCAGCCACAGAAGTTAATAAAAGGGCATTAGACACACTTGGTTTTTTGTAGAAGTCACACTTCAGCATTAGAAAAAAACAGTATTTTATTGCCCAAAGTATGACAACTAAAGACACAACAATGCCATTTTGATTCCTGGACCTATAATACTCAGCAAGTCCCTAAAACAATCGCTGCATTCAAGGAAAACCAGGACTCTGCTACTGAAATTGTTAAAAATACAATTTTAATACCAGCTACCAAAACAAAATCTGGGTTATTTCAGCCAAACCCACACAATCGTTATCTGGGCTGAAATTACTTCTGTATCAAAAATCAGATGTCTTGTTTTTTATCAAAAGAAAAGGAATTTATGAAAGCTTACTTAAGCTCGTTTATTCTCTTTCTCATAAAAAAAGGAATTAGACTTGTGATAAAGATGACAAATCCAGGCATTACAAGTCCTGATCTGCGGGACGTTCCCCTTGACCGAGGAAGAGATTAAGATTTTGTATGTCAGGAGTGCTCCTGCCTCCAGGACACAAGCAATTAACGCTGGAGGCGAGGCTACAGAATTTAAAGACAAAGTCCAACGACAGACAAACAAAAAAACCCCAAGTACATGGAAAAGAAGCAAGCTTCAACTAAACCCCAGCTGAAATATGGGTAGGATCACAGGAGGTATGGAAGAATAACAAAAGGAGTGGATTCCTGCCAAGGAACAGCTGTGAGCTGGAGGAGGAGAGAGTGAACAAGGCAGAAGTGTCTTCACAAAAAAACAGAAGGAAGGCTGGGATGAGGAGCTGTCTCAGCTGGACTTCAAGATGAATGGGGAAAGACAGAACAAAGGAAGAGGGACCATTTGTATTTGCAAGATTGGAATGACCGAAGCCAGCGTTTGGAAGGACAAGGCCTGCACGTATCAAAAACTGCACCTTATCCTTCTCTTTCTCCTGAAGAAAACCAGAAAAAACAGAAGAGTAAATGAATTTGCTTCCAAGTGCTGCTTGCAAAAGTCCCAAAACATATTTGCAAGGAAAAAAGCTCCTGTTACCTTCCTGAATTCACGGGGGGGGGCTGTCTTTATTAACATAAAATTACCATCTCATAGGTGTGAATTTTCTGTCTGCTGACTCAGGCTCTGTATTCGAGATGGAAAGCTGAGACTGAAATGAAGCAGAGCACATTGGAGACGCACAGCACGCTCGCTACACCACACAAACCCAGCTCCTGGAGGGCAAACACCTACCATGCTAAATGAGGAATGAGAAGTCATTTCAAACTTAGTTGTCCTGCAGAGACTCCAAAAAGGACTTTTCCAGCTTTTCCCGTGTTGACCTTCCCACAGCTCATCGTGGTCCCTCACACCAGTACAAACATGCCCATCCCAGCCTCTCCTCAGTGACATCCACGCAGGAGGCGAGGGGACAGTAGTGACAGCCAACAGTGCGCAGAAGGGCCAGGAAGGGGAACGGGAAGGAAATGCGACAGTTAAAAAGCGACACACGCAGAGGTGACAAAGCAAAAGCACTGGATCCTGGTCAGCCCACCTCATGAAATCTACGGGCTAGAAATCATTTACCGCTTGTGAAAAGCGATGGAGTTGCATTCAGTTATAGCTGAAAATGGAATCGTTGAATATATAACTCACAATGTCCCTCTCTGTGCAAAAAAAAAAGACAAAGACCAAACAGCAAGTTCATTGTAACTCGGTTCAAATGGGAAGTGGCTTAGTTTACAAATGCTAAAAGCATCGCAAAGCATCCCCTGCGGTTTTGGTTGATTTGTGGGTCAAAAGCTTATTGATAGCCCTGGCAGCAGCATCTTCCTTATTGCTTGCAATGGAGGACTTTAAGGGGCGTAATTAAATGCAGCTATTAATGTCTGTAAGAAAACCAAGCAGCTTCATTCTGCCAACCCCGGGCACGAGGATGTGTTACCACTCTGCAGCTCCTCAGCCACCCCTCAGGGGAGGAAGGCTTCCAAGATTTTATCCTCTTTCAAACGACACAAAAAAAGGCTCCGTACCTCTGAGGATACGTACAGCACGGGACAGCACTGAGGTCCCTGGGCTGTCCCTGCCAGGGCTGTCACCATGAGAGCTCCTAACCCCAAGGACTCAACAGGAAATCTGTCCCAAAACATTCCTGCTGGATGCGATCTCTGCCCCCCCAAGTCCTCCCCAGACACAATCCCTGTCTTATATGACTCCTGTCCCACCGCTGCCCTCAGACAAATGTAAACAGTTCACTGCATAGGTTCCCTTCCCTTCCACTGCAAACACAGAGAGAAGGACAAACAAAGGAAAACAACTGTGGCATAAAAGCCAACAATTAGGAAGCTATTAAGAGTGGACATCGCTGAGATGTAGTAAACACAACTTTCACACTGAACAATAGCTTTCTTCTATGTTTTTTTTACCCCAAAGTAATGCTTCTCTACTGAGAAGGATGCAGCTAAGAACATTTAAAAGTGCCCATCGCTCACTTCATCAATTCCACATTCCCCGAAACACAATATTAACGCCGAAAGGTTTTTCTCAAGCACAATTCAAAGCTCAGACGTCTCACAGCCCGAACTGGTTGGCAAATGCAATGGGAAGGACCTGGCTGCTGCCACAGCATTGCCAGCTTGCACAGAAAACAAGCCTCCTCCTTGTCTTTTGCCACGTCCAGACACTCTTGCTGCTTCCATTATTCCAACACCATCCCTCACATCACTACACTATGACACCAAGTAAGTAAATTAGCAAAACCTATCCCCACGAAAAAGGAATTGATAGTTTTCCACTGGTTTACCTTCTCATTAGAAGCACGACAAGTGCCTCCATGAGTTTAATCCTCCTGCACCCCACCAAACTGTCTGGGGTCTTCGGGGGTGATAAATGAGGGTGGAAGCAGCATGGCAAGCATTTTGAAAGGCTTTTTTTTCAAGAGAGCTTGAGAATTGTGCAATGAATTGTATGACAGGGAGCACAAGGGGCACCACAGACACCTCTGTGTGAGTCTCCCATTGCTGTGGTTTCTGGAAACTTTCCGTACCTGGGTGCTCCATTCCTTGAAAGTCAGACCAGCTGCCAGCAAATCTTTGGACAGCAGGCATTTCAAAACAGGAATTAAACGCAGAATGAACACTGCAAGCGAAGTGAAGCGCTTCAACAATGTTGAGCACAAATTTCAGGTAATGCATATGTTTCTGCAGCCAATAGTTTCATGAATCATAAAATCACTAGGGTTGGAAAAGACCCTTAAGATCACCAAGTCCAACCGTTAACCCAACACTGCCAGCGAAAGCTACAGGCAGCTAAAAACAAACACAAAAAGAGAGAAAAAAAACTCATTTTACTTCCTGCTAAGTTCTTGGTCAAAGCTGATTCCATACAAACGCTACCTCTAAGGAATCCTTCTGCCTCCACCCTGGTCTCTGCTCTAGGAACACTGCCTGTACAGCAGCATGACACTCAACAGGCTGAAGCAGAAAAAAAACAGTACACTAAAATACAGGGAGAAACACACCTGAAAGTTTGACAATCATCTATTTCCCTTTTCTAGCAGTTCATAAATGCTTCCACATTGATTTTGAGTGATCAAAATTCCAGTTTAGAAGGGCCTACCAGCCTTCTGTAGGAGCCCTTGATAATGGGGAGATAAACACCGCACCTCCAACTTTCAACTACAGAAGGAGCACTCGGCAGCGCTGGAGTGAGCTGGAAAACACAGCCCACTTGAGAAAGGCCTTTCATTTGGTACTCGGCAGCAGCTCAGCATCTAGGAGAGCTGAGGGAAGGGAAACAAACAGCCATGATGTTCTCCAAGAGCAGGCGCGGTCTGGAAAATCGGGAAGGCCACAACACTTGTCACTATTACTCTGCAAGAGATGTAAGGGGAGAGAGTCACATCCCACTGCACCTTCTGCACAGACACACATAAACCATAACTGTAATTAAACTAACAGAAAGGAATTAACCCAGGTGCACCATCAGCAGAAGCTGCAGCACTCCAGAGAAGGAAAGGAAGGGAAGGAGAGAGACAGAGAAGGGAGAGCACATCTTTCCTCCAGTCTAGTTTACAAGTTAACTTTGCTGAGCTTGATAAACACGTGCGCCCCAAACAACAGCACCCTGACGTGCTGTCTCTACCAGTCCCTCGTCTTCAAAGTCTCATCACCTGTGACCGTTAACATGGATCTTATTTTAAAAGGAACACATGCTGGGAATTCTGAGAGGGATTCACTAATTCATAGATTTTTTTTTTTTAAAAAAAAGAAAAGACAATTTCACAACTTCAATAATGAAACTGAATCTTTTCCTTTTAAACATAAAATGGTTTTCATCCAGCTTCTTTTTTACGTAAGTTTTAGCAGCATAGGATAACACAGGGATCTTACCATATGGCACGCCTACCAGAACTATCTTTAATTTTTTTTCCTTGGAGATGTAAGCTCAAGTACCTGCAACCAGGCTGTAATTTCCTGGGAGAGAGAACTTACCAGGCTGGAGTTTTTTTGTGGAAATGAAGATGTTTTCTAGTCCAATTCCCATTTTTTACTTTTTAAGATTCGGGAAAACCTATTCAACGCTGGAGAGGTTTAGAAAGTATTTTCAGAAAGGAAGAAACAGATCAGAAAAACAGCAGCACTGAAAACAATTGCTGTCAAAACCACGTTGTATTAATTCAGTGCTCGCCTCACAAGACTGTCCTTTTATAAAGTTACCCCTAACGCGAGAAGACAATGCTTTCCCTTGATTCCCCCCATGTAGCTTTCCGTGGCCCTGGCCCTGGCAACGGCAAAGAATGGCGACGGATTTATCAGCGGACACGGGTCCGCGAGGGGGGCCCCAAGCACCCTGCGTTACCCGTGCACAATCACCCCCTTATCTGACATCGAGCACGTCTGCGAGCAGAACGCGGCTTTGGGCACCACAGGAGCGTCCAGCTGACACACTGCAGCCCAGTTACCAGTGATCAACCTGCAGGACAGGCGCAGGGCAGCCCAGAAAGCGCTCATGGCTAAGTGTACACGGAGAATGTTCACCTGCCACAAGTCCAAACCTGTGAGCCAGGTCACACAGACAACTGCAGCACTGACACAGAGCAAACCGCGTGGATGAACAATCAACTCTCGGTGAAAAGGGGGGTGAAAAAGTACAAAACTATGTAAAACATTCTGTGAAAATAGGGGGGAATTTGCAGCTCTAAATACAAGTTTGCACTAGTAAAGCTATCCAGGCCTAACTTGGATATAACTCTACCAAGTTCACATGAAATTCAAGTCTGTCAAAACGTGATAAGTGTCTGGATAATTCTTCCCAAACCATAACTCCTTGCCAGTAACACAGAACACTTCCCTGCTTTCCCTGAGGCCTACCAGGCTTGTTTCAAAATGATTTATTTTCAATCACTTCTAGACTACAGATGAGGAAGTTAGGTGCCATCTACAACACGCTGAGACAGCCTGGCCAACATTCTGGCTTTGCCACGCAAGAACTTCAGTTTCCACATCCATATTTCATCCAGCAGGACCACTACAAACAATGGGGAAAGGCTGGCTTTCCTAGGTTTCCGAAGGGACTGGGAAAAGAAGCCAGCATCTCATTACTGCCTGGGACAGAAAGTGGAGGGTTTCACGCTTTTCCATTACCAGTTTGCCAAATGCCACAGAGAGGGAGGGTCTGCAGTTTGCAAAGGAGCCTCCTGGGACATCACCGCCCGCGCAATCCTGTCCCCCTTCTCCACCACAGCAGCTGAGAATTACAAAGGAGAGGACAGCTGGGCTTCTCGTTAGAATCCCCACGCCTGAATCCATGGATGGTCAGCTGTACCCACCGCCCATTTGCAGCTCCTCCCGCCCCACAGCGGATCGGGGCCATCCGCAATCTCTGCTGACACGAGGCAGCCCGGGCGCAGTGGCTCTGGAACAGCAGAGATAAGAAAGAAACGCAGTGGAGAGATGGAGGAGCAAGCCGGCGTCAGCGTTGTCTCCATGAGAACACAACTCCCCAGCACACTCCTGTTCCCAAGATACAGCATCTCCCCTAAAAGCAGGCCACACACATCTGTAGGTTATCAATATAAACCTTTAACAGCTGCCAGATATTGCGGCAACGGCCCCACGCACCGCTCTCATGGAAGTCTAAATGTGTGAGAGCACTCAGCAAGGCGAAGGCCTCAGTGGGGCTCAGCCTTGCCCAGGCACTTTTTTCAGCTGCATGGATTTCCCTTCTTTCCCTAGAGTGCATCTCCACGTTAATTAATAGGTCACTGAACCGGTTTACGTTAATTGTCAGAAGCACCTCGGCTTTGTTCCCAAGGGGAGGGACCAAAGTTCAAATAAGTTGTTGTCTACGAAGCAAAATTGCAAAATGTAAGGTTTTGTGCGCACCGAGATTGCCGGTAATTCCTACGGGAGCTTTTTTATGCCGCAGTAAACAATTGCCTCTCCTTCGTGAGGCGCACACTGCCAGTGATCCCTCATCGGCTCTGCAGGTACCAGAACATCCTCACTCGTCCCTTGTCAGTTCTGCTGGTACCAGAACACCCTCACTCACCCCTCGTCGGCTCTGCTGGTGCCAGAACACCCTCACTCACCCCTTGTCGGCTCTGCTGGTGCCAGAACACCCTCACTCACCCCTTGTCGGCTCTGCTCGTACCAGGACACCCTCACTCACCCCTCGTCGGCTCTGCTCGTACCAGTACACCCTCAGTCATTGCTCTGCTGGTACCACAACACCCTCACTCACTCATGACTCGCTCTGTGGGTACCACATCACCCCACCTCACCTCTAGTCACCCCTGGCTGGCTCTGGCCGTACCAGATCACCCTCACGCACTGGCACAGCCCTTCCCCAAACCTGGAATTAACTTGCAGACACGGCTGCTCCCCAAACCTGCCTCAAAGCCACCCAGTTTTAACTTCTCCTCTGCGGACAACGCTCCGGGCAGCAACTTCTGCCTGTGCCATCCTTGCTACAAGCCAAAAACACACCGTGAAAAGGGAGACGGCAGCAGAGGGGCGTTTTTCTCCCCAAAACGCCTTTTTCTTGGGGTTCGCACCTCCCAGAGCCATTCAGGACCCCCATAATGGAGCTGCCCCCCCCAAGCCATTAGGGACCCAATTAAGAGAGCTGCCCCCCGCCCCCAGCCATTTGGAAGGGCAGAAACAGAGCTGCCCCCCCCCCCGGCTCCCCGCCGGGACCCCGTTATCCGCGCTGCCCCCGCGGCCGGCGCACAAAGGGCTCCGAGGGGCGGAGGAGGAGCTCACTCACAACAAGAAGCTCATGGCGGCGACGGCGGCGGCGGCGCTGGAGCGGGACCGGCTGCCTGGGCGCGGCGAGGCTCCCAGCGGCCGCGGGGCGGGGACACGGGGGCAGCCGGCCCGCCGCCCGCCCCGCCGGGGCCCTGCGCACCCGGGACGGCCCCGGGGCCCGGCACGCCTCCTGTGGGCCCTCCAGGGCCCCCCGATCCCCTGCGGCACCCCCTGTGCCCCCGTCAGCGCCTCCTGTGCCCCCTTCAGACTCCCCTCTGTCCCCTTCACACACCCCTGTGCCCCCTTCAGACCCCCCCCTCTGTCCCCGTCAGACCCACCTGGGTCCCCTTCACGCCCCCCAGCTCCCGTTCAGCACCCCCTGTGCCCCCTTCAGACTCCCCTCTGTCCCCTTCACACCCCCCTGTGCCCCCATCAGACCCCCCTCTGTCCCCTTCACACCTCCCTGTGCCCCCATCAGACCCCCCTCTGTCCCCTTCACACCCCCCTGTGCCCCCATCAGACTCCCCTGTCCCCTTCACACCCCCCGTGCCCCCATCAGACTCCCCTCTGTCCCCTTCAAACCCCCATGTGCCCCCATCAGACCCCCCTCTGTCCCCTTCAAACCCCGCTGTGCCCCCATCAGGTGCCCCTGTGTCCCCTCCAGACCCTTCTGGCTCCCCTTCATACCCCCCTGTGCCCCCATCAGGTGCCCCTGGGTCTCCTTCAGACCCCCCAAATCCATAAGAAACGGCACCCGCTTTTCCAGACGCCTCTGGGTCCCCCTCCAGAACCCCCTGTGTCCCTTTAAGTACCCCGATCCATCAGAAACATCAACCCCGCATCCAGCACACCCCTGTGCCCCCTTCAGACCCTCATGTGTCCCCTTCAGCACCCCCATATCCATCAGAAAGAGGCACCCCTCCCTCCCTCCAGATCCCTCCAGTGTGTCCTCTTCAGTACCCCTGATCCCTCAGAAACATCACCCCCTCTTCCAGCTCCCCTTCTGCTCCCTTTAGTATCTCTGATCCATCAGAAACGGGCACCCTCTCCTCCAGACCCCCCTGTGCCACCTTCAGTACCCCCTGATTCACCATATCTCTCTTTCCAGAGCTCTCCCTGCAGAATCAGGCACCCCCTGTCCCTCTGGATCCCCCAGACCTCAGCCTGGGGACCGCGCAGGAACAATCCTCTGAATCTCGGGGGGGTCTCTCAGTCTGTTTATGTTTTCCAGGGAAACTAATACAGCCAGCAACACCCAGAATGCTTCAAAGTCAAACACGGTACTCCTGTCTAGCAAGGATCCCGGTGGATTTAGCCAAGTGCCATCTCTTTATGGCAGAATTATGATCCCAGGGTGTAATTTAATGTGAAAATCTTCCCCATCTCGGTCAGTAAGGAGGCAGCTGGATTTTGGAGAGGGGACAGGACAGACAGCATGACCTACAGGGACCCATTCCCTCCTGCCCAAGGGGATCTGGGGAGCCCTGGCCACCCCACAAAGCCCATGCTGCTGCAGATAGGCCAGAGGAAAAAAAAAAACTATGACTTTCAGATTTGTTATTGGGCAAACTCAGCACATCAAACCGTGCTACCATCCCACACAGCAGCGAGTTCCTGTGTGACACAAGGGGTTTGGGCCATGACACCTTACAAAGAATCATAGAATAACCAGGTTGGAAGAGACCCACCGGATCATCGAGTCCAAGCATTTACGTGACAACATCAACAGCCTCCAGCTTCTCCTGTGCTTTTAAAAGCTGAAACTGCAATTTCTGCACCCTTCAGAGCAAGTCAGAGTGCCAGGTCAGTACATTTAGAATCATAGAATAGTTTGGGTTGGCAGGGACCACAGAGCCCATCCAGTTCCAACCCCCTGCGATAGGCAGGGACACCTCCCACTGGCTCAGGGGCTCCAAGCCCCATCCAGCCTGGCCTTGGACACCTCCAGGGATGGGGCAGTCAAAACTTCCCTGGACAACCTGGGCCAGGGCCTCCCCACCCTCATGGTGAAGAAATTCCTCTTCATTTTGGAGTAAATTAAAATTACGCAGCTGTTTTTAGGACACTTCTAAAGTCAGTGTTTTACTGGGCAGCGGAGGCGTAATTAAAAAGCACTTAACGATGCTCGCATTTTTCCTTTTGGCTGTATTAGTAAAAGCAGGCATGAAATGAGTCTCGGGGCATTTTATAGCAGACGCTGTCAAGCTGAGTTGGCCGCATTAATCAAACTCAAAATATTGCTGATCTTTCTGGCACATTCATGTTGGGACGCGAATAACCTCCACTCTCTGTTCCCACCCATACGCTTCCTCCTACCCACTAGTGTTTTATTTTAGTGGCAAGTTAAAATTATGTGTCTTGTTCCTACAGTAGGAAATGCTCGTCTGGGGCAGCCAATGAGGAGCAGTGCTTATGTAACGTGTGCATTTGATGTCTCACATTAATACCGGTCTCTTTGGGATGGCTGAGGGTGACACGGAGGTCTTGCTTCAAAGGCTGCCGATTTAAGGGATTGGCAGCACGCCGCAGTCTTACGTAAGAACCGAACCGCTCCGTTGCTCCAGGAAAGGCACAGAGAATGCAGCCGTGGCCTCACGTCTGTCATTTCGATTTATCCATTATGCCGTGGAGCTTAACGAATTACTCTGAAAGGGCCCTCCAGCTGAGAAAGTGCTTCGGTCCTGAGCCGAACTTTCCAGCTTTTTTAGCGCAGAACATTCCTGCTAATAAAAAAAGGCCCAAAAATTAAGATCACAAAACTTAATGCTATTGGAAAGAGAAGAAAAAGGAAACAAGATTTTGCTTTGCAATGTAAATAAGACAGTATATAAGTATTGAGCTCTGTAAACAGTCTTCCTGCATTCCAGATTAAACCGATAGCATCCATCAGTTTTTTAACTGGATACTTGCTTGTGCATTAAGGGATTTCATTTGTAAACAAGCAATACCTGAGTGACTAATGATGTGAATGTACTGAAGCATTTAAGCATAAATATCAGATTGACCCTCTGGTATGTACTGGTAATCATGCTCTACAAAAAATGCAATATATGATGAAATCACAGGAACGCTGAGATTATTATCCAGCAGTCCCGAGAGTCACTGTAACTCTGGAACAGGGATAGGACAACTCAGCAGCCTTGTTACTGCTGGACTGTAGAGAGAATAATACATTTGGCAGTTGCCTGCAGGTCTGTTATGATATTCAGATACCTGACATTCCTGCTAGAACGACATAGAATCATGGAATCAGAATAGTTTGGGTTGGAAGGGACCTTAAAGATCATCCAGTTCCAAGCCCCGTTCTGATTATAGATACAGAGGCTCTGATCCCTCACCTTTGCTAAGGAATCTCCGAAACACCTGGAAAACTTCAGTGCCACGATGCCCTAGAAGATGGTGCCCCTTAAAAGTAATTCCTACACACCAACAAGCTACCAGGTAAAAGGCAATAAGATTTTTTTTACTGTACAAGCATATAAAAGGAAAAATGGGTGGAAGATGTGCATCTCTTAAAATGACTCTTCCCTGCACTTTCCTTGGTTCACAAGAGTGGAATGCATATAACATTCCCTTGGTCCATAAGATTCAGGGATCTGCTTGTGCAATTAAACCATGAAAGCCAATCTCGATAAAGATAAGGGTTCAAGAGGAATTCCTGTAGTTATCTTAATTCTTTGCTTCTATGAAACCTGCTTGCTTATTTAAAGAACGGTTTGAAGAGAAACCCGACATGTAAAGTATGAACACCTGGAATGTGAATCACTTGAGTGCTGAGGTCAACATTCCTTTTGAGATGTGTGGAATATGGGATTTCAAACGCCTTGAAAATTCAAAAGAGAGTGAGAGTGCTGCGTCAAGGTAATCATCGGTTATAGGAAAGCTTGATTCTCTGCTTTGTTGGAGACACAAGAAGTGGTTACTAGTACGAAAAGTGGAATATTTTTTATTTAAACTAAAGTTTTCACCCAAAATCCAGTGTCTTTTTGAGATTTTAGACAGAACGCCCCACTGATAGCATTGAGAGCATGGTTGTCTGCTTTTCTTGTGATATGAGAAGTGGTTACTAGTACAAAAGCCTTGGTTTAAATAAAAAATACTCCACTATTTGTAATAGCAACCACTTCTTCAATGAGAAAAAATGTAGAAAAGCATGTCATTAATGCTATCAGGGAACATTCTTTCTGAAATCTGGAAAATACAGTGGATTTGGGATGAAAACTTTATTGTGGTAAGTGGAACGTTTTAAATTTAAACTAGTAACCACTTCTTGAACCAAAAAAGAAGTGGAGAAGTGTGTTGTTAATGGTATCAGAGGGACATTCTGTCTGAAATCTCAAAAATGCACTGGATTTTGGATGAAAAGCGGAATACTTTTTATTTAAGCAAAAGTTTTCATCCAAAATCGAGTATATTTTTGAGATTGTAAACACAATGTCCCACTGATAGCATTGATTACATGGTTTCCCACCTTTTATTTTTTGATACAAGAAGTGGTTACTGTTACTAAAAGTGGATTTTTTTTTATTTAAACTAAATCTTTTGTACTAGTAACCATTTCCTGTGTCACAAAAAAGTTGAAGTGTGTTTATTCTCCGCTTTTTTAATGATACAAAAAGTGGTTACTAGTACAAAAGCCTTAGTTTAAATAAACATTCCACTTTTAGCACCAGTAACCACTTCTTGCATCATAAAAAATGTAGAAAAGCATGTTATTAATGCTATCAGAGGGACATTCTGTCTAAAATCTCAGAAATGCAGTGAATTTTGGATGAAAACTTTTGCTTAAATAAAAAATATTTCACTTTTTGTAATGAAAACCACTTCTTGTATCACAAAATTTGGATAAGTGCGTTATTAATGTTATGGGAGGGACATTCTGTCTAAATATCTCAAAAATACTGTAGGTTTAGGATGAAAACTTTTGCTTAAAAAAAAAAAATACTGGTCTTTGTACTAGTAACCATTTCTTGTACCACAAAATGGTTGAAAAGTGTGTTATCAATGCTATCGGTGGGACACTATGTCTAAAATGTTAAGACTACAATGGAATTTGGATGGAAACTTTAGTTTTAAAAAAGAAACTTTCCACTTTTTGCACAAGTAACCATTTATTGAACTATCAAAAAAGTGGAGGAGCATGTTGTTATCACAGACATTGTGATAAAATCTCAAAAAAGCAGTGGATTTTGAGTGAAAATTTTATTTAAATAAAAAGTATTCCACTTTTTGTAATAAAAACCACTTCTTGTATGAAAAAAAAAGCAGAAAATCATGTTATTAACGCCATGAGATGGATATTGTGATAAAAGCCTCAAAAATATCATAGAATAGAATCATAGAAGAGAATCATAGAAGAGAATCATAGAATAACCAGGTTGGAAGAGACCCACTGGATCATCGAGTCCAACACACAGTTGATTTTGGATAAAAACTTTTGTTTTAAATAAAAAAAAATCCATTTCTTGTAATAAAATCCACTTCTGGTATCACAAAAAAGTGGATAATCACGTTATTAACTCTATGAGGGGGATATTGTGAGAAAAACCTCAAAAATGTAGTTGATTTTGGATAAAAACTTCTGTTTTAAGTAAAAAATATCCCACTTTTGTAGTACAACCCACTTCTGGCACCACAAAAAAAGCAGAGAATCATGTTATTAACGCCATGAGAAGGATATTATGATAAACCCCTCAAAAATATAGTTGATTTTGGATAAAAGCTTCCATTTTAAATAAAAAATATTCCACTTTTGTAGTAAAACCCACGTCTGGCATCACAAAAAAAGCGGAGAATCGTGTTATTAACGCCATGAGAAGGATATTGTGATAAAAGCCTCAAAAATATAGTTGATTTTGGATAAAAACTTTCATTTTAAATAAAAAATATTCCACTTTTGTAGTAAAACCCACTTCTGGCATCACAAAAAAAGCGGAAAATCGTGTTATTAATGCTGTGAGAAGGATATTGTGATAAAAGCCTCCAAAATATAGTTGATTTTGGATAAAAGCTTTCATTTTAAGTAAAGAATATTCCACTTTTGTAGTAAAACCCACTTCTGGCATCACAAAAAAGTGGATAATCATGTTATTAATGCTATGAGGGGAATATTATGATAAAACCCTCAAAAATATAGTTTATTTTGGATAAAAACTTTCATTTTAAGTAAAGAGTATTCCACTTTTGTAGTAAAACCCACTTCTGGCATCACAAAAAAAGCGGAGAATGGTGTTATTAATGCTGTGAGAAGGATATTGTGATAAAAGCCTCAAAAATAAAGTTGATTTTGGATTAAAAGTTCTGTTTTAAGTATAAAATATTCCACTTTTGTAGTAAAACCCACTTCTGGTATCACAAAAAAAAAGTGGATAATCATGTTATTAACGCTATGAGGGGGATATTGCGAGAAAAACCTCAAAAATATAGTTGATTTTAGATAAAAACTTCTGTTTTAAGTAAAAAATATTCCATTTTTGTAGTAAACCCCACTTCTGACATCACAAAAAAAGCAGAGAATCATGTTATTAACGCCATGAGAAGGATATTATGATAAAACCCTCAAAAATATAGTTGATTTTGGATAAAAACTTTCATTTTAAGTAAAGAATATTCCACTTTTGTAGTAAAACCCACTTCTGGCACCACAAAAAAAGCGGAGAATTGTGTTATTAATGCTGTGAGAAGGATATTGTGATAAAAGCCTCAAAAATATAGTCGATTTTGGATAAAAGCTTTCATTTTAAATAAATATTTTTTAAATTAAAAAAAAAAAGAGGTGGATGAGAAGCCCCGCCCCCCAGGAGGCCTCGCGTTCCCGTCATGCCCCGCGCGCCGCCCCTCGCGCCGCCTCCCCCGCCCCCCCCGCCGCGGCCATGGCCGCCGCCGCCGTTGCCGCCGTCGCCGCGCGCCGCGCGCTGCAGCTGCTGCGGTGCCGCCACGCGCTGCCCCTGGCGCCTCGCGCCGCCTGCCCCCCCCACCCCGCCCCGCGCCTCGCGCCGCCGCCGCGCGCCTACAGCCGGGTAGGGCCCGACATGGCGGAGGGGGGCGCAGGGCGAGGGGAGGGGAGGGGGGGCGCGCCGAAATGGGGGTTTTGAGTCGCAACGTGAGGGAAAGTGGCCTTAATTTAGAAGGGGGAAAGGCTCTAGGTGGGAAATGGGGAGGGTTGAGGCAGGTAGCTAAAGGTTTAGGACGGGTACCGGGAAGAAATCCTTCACCCTCGTGGTGGGGAGGGCCTGCCCCGTCCCTGGAGGGGTTCAAGGCCAGGCGGGGTGGGGCTGGGAGACCCTGATCAATGGAGGTGTCCCTGCCCGTGGGACGGGGTGGAATGAGATGATCTCTAAGGTGCCTTCCCACTCAAACCATTCCACGATTCTATAAATTGTAAGGGTGAAGAGCTTTAAATTGGGAGGCGGGAGGTTTAGTGTCTTAGAATCATAGAATGCTTTAGATTGCACATTGCAAAGAAATGGCCTCAAGCTCTGCCAGGGGAGGTTTAGTCTGGACATTAGGAAAAAATTCTTCACAGAAAGGGTGATTGAGCACTGGAACAGGCTGCCCAGGGAGGGGGTTGAGTCACCTTCCCTGGAGGGGTTTAAGGCACGGGTGGACGAGGTGCTGAGGGGCATGGGTTAGTGTTTGATAGGAATGGTTGGACTCGATGATCCGGTGGGTCTCTTCCAACCTGGTGATTCTATGATTCTATGAAATTCTTCACTAGGACCGTGGGGAGGCACTGGGACAGGTTGACCTTGCAGCAGCTCCCAGTAGTGAAGGGGCTGCAGGAAAGCTGGGGAGGGTTTTTTTCTGAGGGCATGGAATGATAAGATGAAGGGGAATGGCCTTAAATTGGAAGGGGGGAAATGTAGAATCATAGAATGGTTTGGGTTGGAAGGGAACCCAAAGCCCACCCAGTCCCACCCCTGCCATAGGCAGGGACACCTCCCACTGGATCAGGGGCTCCAAGCCCCATCCAGCCTGGCCTTGAACACCTCCAGGGATGGGGCAGCCACGGCTTCTCTGGGCGACCTGGGCCAGGGCCTCCCCAGCCTCATAATGAAGAAATTCCTCATTATGTCTAGTCTAATCCAAATATTATGTGATTCTACAATTCTCACCGTTTCTGTTCCCTGGCAGGTGACAGATGTGCCATCCCAGGAAGGTCACCTCTCCGAGCAGGAGCCCGAGGCCACCAAGGCAGAGAACGACAATGTCTTCCTCATCAGAGCACAGGGATTCCCCTTCTCCTGCACTGAGGAGGATGTGCTCACCTTCTTCGATAGTATGCAATTCAACTTTTCATAGATGCCGTACTCGGGACATGGTCTAGTGGTGGACTTAGCAGGGCTGGATCGATGGCTGGACTCAATGATCTTAAAGGTCTTTTTCCAACCAAAACCATTCTGTGATCCTGTGAGAAGAGAAGGCTCCAGGGAGACCGTAGAGCAGCTTCCAGTAGTGAAAGGGGCTCCAGGAAAGCTGGGGAGGGGCTCTAGATCAGGGAGTGCAGGGAGAGGACGACAGAGAATGGTCTTAAGCTGAAAGAGGGGAGAATTGGATTAGATATTAGGAAGAATTTTTTACTGTGAGGCCCCGGCCCAGGTTGCCCAGAGCAGCTGTGGCTGCCCCATCCCTGGAGGGGTTCAGGGCCAGGCTGGATGGGGCTTGGAGCCCCTGATCCAGTGGGAGGTGTCCCTGCTCATGGCAGGGGGTGGGAACTGGAAGGGCTTACGAGGTTCCTTCCAACCCAAACCATTCCACAAACCTACATTTGAACCCTGTAGTTGATGACTGGTTAACAGAAAGGGAATTTAAAGATTGTTAGCCAGAGAAAAATGAGTTTTTAATATTGCTGCAAAATTATTTGTGATTTACACATCTAAAGCAAATAATCAACGTTGAAATTGCTGGACAATTAGCAGAAATTCTTTCTTATGGCATTTTCTATTTAATCGAGCAAGTCTTTCCCTCCTTAGTTTGGGCAAGGAGGTCAACAGCATCCTGGTTTGGATCAGCCATGGTGTGGCCAGCAGGAGTGGGGAAGGGATCATCACCCTGGGCTCAACACTGGTGAAGCTGGACCTCAAATCCTGGGCTCAGTCTTGGCCTCCTCACTACAAGAAAAACATTGAGAGGCTGGAATGTGTCCAGGGAGGGGAACGGAACCGAGAATGGAGCTGGAGAACAGGGGTTATGAGATTGGCTGAATTACTCAGAGCTGTTTAGTCTGGACAGTAGGAGGGTGAGGGGAGAGCTCATCGCTTCCTGAATCTCTTGGATAGGAGATTGTAGGATGGTGGGTGCTGGGATCTTCTCCCAAGTAAGAAGTGATAGGACAAGAGGAAATGGCCTCCAGTTTTGCCAGGGCAGGGTTAGATAGGATATTAGGGAAAATTTATTTACTGAAGGAGTGGAGAAGCCCTGGCAGAAGCTGCCCGGGACAGTGGTGGAGTCCCCACCCCTGGAGGGGTTCAGAAATCACGTAGCTGTGGCACTTTGGGGAATGGTTTAGCAGACACGGTGGGGCTGGGCTGACAGTTGGACTGGGTGAGCTGGGAGGGCTTTGCCAGCCTTAATGATTCTGCGATTCTATAAGTATTCGTCTCCATGGTAAAGGCAATCCCATTAAAAGTGGTTCTTTTAAAGACTGTTAGGATTTTTCCCCAGCTCCCCTCTTCTAAAGGGGATGGAGTGATTTTCACTTAACTGGTTCTAACTTCAGCGTTGCTTTCTGATGCCGCTTCACAGGCTCGTGCGTTCCTCTGCAGGGCTGACCCTCCATGCTGTAATCTTACAGTGCCTCCTTCCCAAGTATGCTACACTATCAAATCCCAGTTTTTAAATACGGTTTAATAACCTGCCAGACTAAATTAGGCCAGTTTGAAGTCCTAGGGGAAAGGAACGTAGAGCATTCAGAGTACACCCATAGACACTCAAAGTCTATAGCATTTGTTCTTGACTTCCAGTAACTCAGGAACAAGTAAGTTTACCTATGATACAAAAATATTTATTACTCTATATCACCCAGTTACACAGCTGTGGAAGCTATTGGATACCAAATCAGTTTCTGACCTGATAAGCGTTTTGTTAAAGAGCTAAGTTTAGAAATAAGAGTTCTCCCCCCTTTATTTCAAGCCAGTGTTTTGCACTGCTGAGAAGAGTAACTTCATGCAGGACATTCAGTTTTCATCCGCAATCAAAAGGCCTCCCGTTTTGATGCAGTTGTGTATGTTCCTGTATTGTGTGTTCCTTGATTTCTAGGCTGTAGAATTCGAAACGGTGAGAACGGCATACACTTCCTCTTAAACAGGGATGGGAGACGCAGGGGGGATGCCTTGATCGAGCTGGAGTCGAAAGAGGACGTCCAGAGAGCCTTGGAGAAGAACCTGCGGTACATGGGCGCACGCTACGTGAAAGGTGGGTTTGGGATGACAGAAGGTGGGATCAAGGGAACGACAGCTGTTTGGGTAATGAAGTGGGCTGGTGTAGAGAGGTGTGGGATGAGGAACAGGGCAGCGGATGAGCCAGCACTGTTGAGCCCAGGGTTCCTAGGCCGGACAGGAAAAGCAAAGTGGGTCGCATAGCAAGGGGCACCATCATGGGACTGTGGAATATGGGGTAGGGGGAAAAAACTGCTGCTTGCTGCTTTCAATGCCTGCAGAGTGACACCTTCCGAGTACCGCAAGGGAAAACCTGTTATGTGCCTGTGTTCCTTGCAGTTTTTGAAGTACACGATAATGATGTAGAGGGCTTACTACAAAACCTGCGGGATGAGTCGCGTGCCATAAACGATGGAGTCGTACTGCTCCGGGGCCTTCCATTCAGCTCCACCAAGGAGGATATTGCAGACTTCTTCGCAGGTAACTCAGCCTGGTCTGGGCTCTTTGGTTACACAATGTTTACTTCTCCGAGATGATGCTTAGCTAGGCTGGTGTTCCTCTGTGTGAAAAAAGCAAACACACTTGCAGCCTTGAACACCTTAATCAGTACAAGGAGCTGCTGTTCCTCTGCAGCTAAACATACTCCAAGATTTCTGAAGGAGGTTCTCATGGCAAGGCCTTGCTGCACCTTTGGCTTTCTGCAAGCCTAACCTAGGGTCAGTACAGTGGGTGGAGGAAGGAAAGAGAGGAGGAATCTAGCTACTGTTACGTACAACTGGAGCACTGCCAGCACATGATTTGGTGAGGTTAAGAGAGGGAGAAATGCCTGTGTGATATTTCAGGTACAGGTGAATGCAGCATGGGAGTTCACAGATCTATACTCATGACAGGTGGATCACGTACGTACTGTTAAGATCATTAACAGTTTGTCATTACTGGCTAGTTACTGGTTATGGAAGTAAACTCCTCCAGTTCTCAGCTGGGAAGGTATTGCACAGTGAGCGTGTGCACTCTCATGTCCCCCCACTTGTTGGTAGAGCAATCCAGGCAGCTGCAAATCCTGTGCCCATCAGCAAAGAAGCCTTTCTAGGTTTTGCAAACTAAATCGACGTGTCTTTACGTAAGGATTAAGTTGAATAAGCCAGAACCAGTTCTCCCCCACAACTTATTCCCCTTCAGGTAGGCATGCACAGTCCTGTAGCACTAAGACTCCTAACAACCACCCCCATGCAAGAAGCTACTGATAGTAAAGTCTGCAGCTGATAAATAGTTACATATGCTTGAAGGTGTCCAGCAGTGGGATGAGTAGGGCAGCATTTGGGAGCTTGGGAGACCCCTTGAGAAAGGATAGTGGCACGGAGAGGTGCGCAAGAAGGCATTCCTGAAAAATCAGTCTAGGAGCTCAGTCTGGTGTGCACTCACTATCGTGTCGGATACCACTATTCACTGGATTACACCCTCCACGAGGTGATATTAAGTAGTACAAGAAATCAAGTTCAGTGAATTTAAAAAGATAGGAAAAAATTACCCTACATAATAAGAAAAGAAAATGTCAAGAGCGTTTGTGCTCCTGAACTCCTTGTTATCTAGGACTTGGTCTCATTTGTTTTTGTAGTTAGTTGAAGCATCAAGTCAATTCATTATTGGCAGCCTAGCCTTCCGTAAAAACTAACTTAAGCAAAGCAAATAAATTGCAGTTAAAAACTGCTTAAAGAAGATACATAGGCCAGCACAAGCAGCTGTTTCACAGCTACTTAACTGCCTCATCAGCTTGTCATAACGCAGGAGAGTAAGGAACAAGGCATCTCTGAGCTATGGCACAAGCTCCTCGCAATGTAAACGCCTTTTTCTCCCCACTTTCCTATAGGTTTGAAAATAACCAACATAGTTTTTGTTTACCGGGGAGAAAGAAGAACAGGAGAGGCTTTCGTGCAGTTTGCAGCTCCTGAAATGGCAGCAAAAGCTCTGTCACGGCACAAGGAATACATAGGCAGTAGGTAGGTACTTCACTGGGTCTCATCAGGCCAGAAGGCTTGTGTGACTTGCTGCTTGCTTCTCACCAGGTGAAACAGCTCATCTCAGGCTACCCTCTACTCACATTGTTATTAAGGAAGCTTCTGCCTTTATTACATTTAAAACCTAGAACTCAGACTTTTTGTTCAAATTTCAGTGGAAACCATAGCTGAATCTTTCTTGTAGTGCTGTCAGGCTTTTACTTTTTGGCTCAAAGCATTTGTTTTTCAGTAATGCCCTTTGAAATACTCCATATAACTCAAGTGTTAACCCTCCAGTGAGATTTTCTTCAGTTGCATTGAAGTTCTCAAGGTGAATCCCTTTGCAGAGGCCCCCCCAGCACTCATAGCTAGGGGGAATTTGGGGCCTCTCAGAGAAAAGCTCAGTTCTGTTTACGTGTTCCAGAGGGCAGGCTCATCCCCACAGGCAAGGAGCAACAGCGTTCTGAGTGAGGAATATTAGATAGTCGTTATCTTTTTCTTTGTCAGGGAGCTGATCTGACTCCCCAGCCCCAGTTCATACATCTCTGTTTTGGAGTGGTAGCCAGGAGATGCAGCGGTGTCCGAACCTGCTGTCAGTTTGCTCTGGGCTGCCAGTTTTATCCAGGAATGGCCTTCACCTGTGCCTAATCCTAAGCCCAGGCTCACCAGGGCTGAGCTGTAACCTCTGCTTCTCTTACTCGGGCTGCTCCCTTCTGGAAGCCTCCTCACTTGGATGTCCGTGTTCTCCACGACATTATTCCTTCCTAGGTTGTGGAAATGGCCTGGTAGCTAAACCTGTGTGATGCCCGGCTGGTACTGCTGCCAGCTGCCTGAAAGATGAGCACAGGCAGCACTGAGTGAAGGGGCTCCAGGGTGAGGAACTGGAAACATCAGGCAGAATCATTTTATACTTAGGCTAAACTGGCTAATAAGGGTTGGTTTGTTTTCCTTTCTGCAGTGCAGGTGGGATCTCCTCTATTCCCTTAAGTTTGCATTCCGTATTGGTGAGTTACACCCACCACTTTCACACCCACTCCCCCGTTAGGTTTTATCCCATCGATTTCCTAGCCAAAAGTGAAACTTAGGGCCCCGCTGCGGTAAAAGAGCCCTGGCCATCCGCCGTGTCTGCCTGTGTCAGTAACGTGCTCTGAGGTTGGGTGGTTCTTTATTTTAATTTAGGGTCTGTAGAAATGGGAAAGTGCCGCTTTCAGGGGTGCAGCCTCACGTACAAGGTGCTCAAAAAGAAACAGAGAACGCACTTGCTTAAGAGAAGTAAACCTTTATTTCTGTCACGGAACAGGATTTTAGCTTGTAAGTGACTGGTGTTGCTGTGGCAGGGCCTGTGTAGGAGGCTGTAAACTGAACGCTCTGTCCAGAGCAGCCTGGGAACTGTCTCACTGCGTGTGGGTTTACACACTATGTGGCTGTCACTGCTTTCATAACTATAACTGTGCATTTTAGATGAATTAATCCTTCAGCACCATCACTTACCACGCTGTGGCTCTCACACCCAGCACGTGAAGGGGCTTCCTCAAAACCTCGAGTTCTCTGCGGAGGTGCGAGCTGTGCCATGGGATCTTTGCCTTTGAATTCCAGGTACATCGAGGTGTACGTAAGTAGGAAGCGACACATGGAAAGGCACATGCCTTACGACAGGCCGATGGTGCCCTACCCCAGAGTGAGACAAGAAGAGGAAGCCCTTTCTGAAGGCTGGAGTTCGAGCAGCACAGAAGACTCCGACACTGAAAGAGAGAGCAGTGAGTCCCTGCCTATGGCGTGTGTTCCTTGAGACCCCTTCTTTTTCACCTGCTTGTGAGCCTGACCCTGCATGCCTACAGCTTTCACATGAGGGAGGTGATAAATGAAAGCACTGATGATGTTTTTGTCCTCTGTTGCTTAGAATTGTGCAGGGAAGGAACGGAAAGCTCTGAGCACAGTTCAGAATCTGGGAACATCCCATCACCGCTGCACTTCGTCCATGTGAGAGGTTTTCCTACCCAAGCAAGCGCCCAAGACATCATAGACGTGAGTAAGAGGAAAATTGGGACTGAAATGCAGTGGTCGTTCCCAGCACAAACCCCTGATTAATTATTACAGCCAAAATTACTTCATGTTTTTAGTTTGTGTCCATGTTAACGCTCGCTGCTGCGTGGCTGCAGGCTGGATGTGTTTGGAAGCGTGAGCTCCCTGAGGGTTCCAGGCTCCCTGCAGCAGCTGTAGCCTCATGGGCACAACAGGGACGTGCTCGCCCCCACAAAGGCTTGCTGGCCTGGCGAAGACCATCACTTTGACTTGAGGAGCTGTTGAGAATCGTAGCTACATTCCAGAGTAGCTGATGGATTGTATAGAAATGAGTCTCAGAGCCTTTGTAATATGAATTTCACTTTATTTTAATCTCATGCAGTGCCACAGAGCTGTGCCTGCGCTTAATGGTGTTGGTGTGCACGGAACGGGTGTGTTCCTGCCAGGAGCTGAGAGGGTGGGAGCCTGTGCTCTGTGGGCCAGGCGGCTCCATCTCTCTCGGCTTCAGCCATGTGGAGAGGGGGACCCTGTTGCTACCCAGGAGCTCCAGCTTCCCCAGCACCAGACAGGCTGTACGAGTAAAACCGTGAAGTTTCTTGGTAGCAGCCTGCGTCCTTCTGCTGTTTCTTCCTCATCAGACTCTTTTGTTTCCCTTCTTTTCAGTTCTTTGCTCCGCTGAAGCCCACGAGGCTCATGGTGGAATACAACTCCCATGGAGACGCCACAGGAGCAGCAGACGTGCATTTTGCGAGCCGTGAGGACGCGGTGGCTGCCATGGCCAAGGAGGGGGCACAGCTGGGTAAGTTCAGAGGGGTCTTTTACAGCCCTGGACTCGGCTCCTCGGGAGGTTGGGCGCAGCTGGACACGTGACTGGTAGCGCCTTGTGCGAAAGGGTCAGCCTAAATGTTCCTTTCCTAATCACCCCGTAACGAGCTGCGGGCCTTGCACAAAAAGGGGAAAAAGGCAGCGTGACACAGGTCCCAGCCCCCCTCTCCCGTGTTGTCCCCAGAGCGCAGTCCCATTGAGCTCTTCCTGAATGAGCATCCAAAGGTGAAAGATGACTGCTAGGGACAGGGACACAGCCCTGGATTTGGTAAGTGTGTCCTCTACTGATGCTGTTCTATGTTTAGCAATGTGTGTCTTCCCCTTTGCTGAGCCTTCGGGTTTCGGCTTAAAGGCTCAAATCCAGCGTGGCGGGGAGCGGGGCTGAGGTCCACAGGCCCCGTGGGGAAGGGGCAGCGGCCGCTCCCCGCGGCTCCAGCCCGGCTGGGGCTGGGCCTTCCGGGTTCCGCCTCTCTCTGGGCCAGGGACCCAGTAACGGTGCGGGAGGGGCCACGGGCCCTGGGGGGAGGAGAGGTGGCTGCTTGTCAGTTCTTCTGTCTGTCCGTCTGTCCATCCCTGTGTGTGTATGTCTGTGTGTCTCTGTCTGCCCGTGTCCGTGTGTCCATCTGTGTGTCTGTCCGTCCATGGGTCTGTCTGTGGGTCTGTCTGTCTGGGAAACCTCAGGTGGTCTGGGGAGTCAGAGCGTGTGAACTTAAACGTTGGCCTTGAATAGATGCCCGTGTCTCCTTGGAGCAGCTGGACGGCGCCAGGAAGAGCCGAGTAAACAAGCTGAGGCGGCTGCCGGCCCCAGGTGGAATCACCCGGGGATGAAGTTACCGCGGAGAAGGAGTCGTCCAGTTATGAACTGTGGGTGTCGAGCTAAAGCCGTGGTGCCCGGCCGCGCAGCTGCCGGAGGGGAGCGGAGACTCGTGTCAAATCAATAAAGACGGTTCTTTAGCCCCCAGCGTGTACGAGTCGTGGGTTGCCCCGACCGCCAGCGTCCGTCTGCGTCCGTGCTTCTGTCTGAGTGTCTGTCTGTAAGTCCATGTCCCTCTATCCATGTGTCTGTGCACCCGTGTGTGTGTCTGTGTCTCCCTCTGTCTGTCCGTCAATGTTTCTGTGTCCGTCCGTCTGTCCATGGCCATCCATCCATGTGTCCGTCTGTCCGTCCCCGTGTCCGTCTGTCCCTGTGTCCGTCTGTGCATCCCTGTGTCCCTCTGTCTGTCCATATGTCCGTCCGTCCCCGTGTCCGTCTGTCCGTCCCCGTGTCCGTCTGTCCGTCCCCGTCTCCGTCTGTCCGTCCCCGTCTCCGTCTGTCCGTCCATGTGTCCGTCTGTCCGTCCATATATCTGTCTGTCCGTCCCCATGTCCGTCTGTCCCCGTGTCCGTCTGTCCCCGTGTCCGTCTGTCCCCGTGTCTGTCTGTCCCCGTGTCCGTCTGTCCGTCCCCATGTCCGTCTGTCCGTCCCTGTCCCCCTGTCTGTCCGTCCCCGTCTGTCCGTCCTCGTGTCCGTCTGTCCGTCCCCGTGTCCGTCTGTCCGTCCCTTTGTCCGTCCCCGTGTCCGTCTGTCCTTGCATGTGTCCATCTGTCTGTCCCTTTGTCCGTCCATGTGTCCGTCTGTCCGTCCCTGTGTCCGTCTGTCCCAGTGTCCGTCTGTCCGTCCCCGTGTCCGTCTGTCCGTCCCTTTGTCCATCCCCGTGTCCGTCTGTCCTTGCATGTGTCCATCTGTCTGTCCCTTTGTCCGTCCCTGTGTCCATCTGTCCATCCCCGTGTCCGTCTGTCCGTCCCCGTGTCCGTCTGTCTGTCCCCGTGTCCGTCTGTCCCCGTGTCCGTCTGTCCGTCCCCGTGTCCGTCCGTCCCTGTGTCCGTCTGTCCGTCCCTGTGTCCGTCTGTCCTTGCATGTGTCCGTCTGTCCCTGTGTCCGTCTGTCCGTCCCCGTGTCCGTCTGTCCGTCCCCGTGTCCGTCTGTCCGTCCATATATCTGTCTGTCCGTCCATGTGTCCGTCCATATATCTGTCCGTCCCTTTGTCCGTCTGTCCTTCCATATGTCCGTCTGTCCGTCCCCGTGTCCGTCTGTCCGTCCATATATCTGTCTGTCCCTTTGTCCGTCTGTCTGTCCCCGTGTCCGTCTGTCTGTCCCCGTGTCCGTCTGTCCGTCCCTGTGTCCGTCTGTCCGTCCATGTGTCCGTCTGTCCGTCCCTTTGTCTGTCCGTCCCCGTGTCCGTCTGTCCGTCTCTGTGTCCGTCTGTCCATCCCTTTGTTCATCCATGTGTCCGTCTGTCGATATGTCCGTGTGTCTGTCCCCGTGTCCGTCTGTCTATCCATATGTCCATCTGTCCCCGTGTCCCCCTGTCCCTGTGTCCGTCTGTCCGTCCCCGTGTCCGTCTGTCCGTCCCTTTGTCCGTCTGTCCGTCCCCGTGTCCGTCTGTCCATCATGTGTCCGTTGGTGCCTGTGTCCGTCTCTCTGTCCCCGTGTCCGTCTGTCCGTCCCCGTGTCCGTCTGTCCCTGTGTCCGTCTGTCCGTCCCTGTGTCCGTCTGTCCCTGTGTCCTTTGTCTGTCTGCGTGTCCGTCTGTCCATCCATATGTCCGTCTCCTTGTCCGTTTGTCCCTGTGTCCCTCTGTCCATCTGTCTGTCCGTCTGTCCCTGTGTCCGTCTGTCGATATGTCCGTCTGTCCATCCATGTGTCCGTCTGTCCCCGTGTCCGTCTGTCCATCCATGTGTCCGTCTGTCCCCGTGTCCGTCTGTCCGTCCCTGTGTCCGTCTGTCCATCCCCGTGTCCGTCTGTCCGTCCATGTGTCCGTCTGTCCCCGTGTCCGTCTGTCCGTCCATGTGTCCATCTGTCCCCGTGTCCGTCTGTCCGTCCATGTGTCCATCTGTCCCCGTGTCCGTCTGTCCATCCATGTGTCCGTCTGTCCCCGTGTCCGTCTGTCCGTCCCTGTGTCCGTCTGTCCCCGTGTCCGTCTGTCCGTCCCCATGTCCATCTGTCCGTCCCCGTGTCCGTCTGTCCCCGTGTCCGTCTGTCCGTCCCTTTGTCCGTCTGTCCGTCCATGTGTCCGTCTTTCTGTCCATCTGTCCGTCCCCGTGTCCGTCTGTCCCCGTGTCCGTCTGTCCGTCCCTTTGTCCGTCTGTCCGTCCATGTGTCCGTCTTTCTGTCCATGTGTCCGTCTGTCCGTCCCTGTGTCCGTCTGTCCCTGTGTCCGTCTGTCCCTGTGTCCGTCTGTCCATCCATGTGTCCGTCTGTCCCCGTGTCCGTCTGTCCGTCCCTGTGTCCGTCTGTCCCCGTGTCCGTCTGTCCGTCCATGTGTCCGTCTGTCCCCGTGTCCGTCTGCCCGTCCCTGTGTCCGTCTGTCCGTCCCTGTGTCCGTCAGTCCGTCCCCGTGTCCGTCTGTCCCTGTGTCCGTCTGTCCGTCCCCGTGTCTGTCTGTCCATCCATGTGTCCGTCTGTCCATCCATGTGTCCGTCTGTCCGTCCCCGTGTCTGTCTGTCCGTCCCTGTGTCCGTCTGCCCGTCCCCGTGTCTGTCTGTCCCTGTGTCCGTCTGTCTGTCCCTTTGTCCGTCCGTCCCTGTGTCCGTCTGCCCGTCCCCGTGTCTGTCTGTCCCTGTGTCCGTCTGTCTGTCCCTTTGTCCGTCTGTCCCCGTGTCCGTCTGTCCATCCATGTGTCCGTCTGTCCCTGTGTCCGTCTGCCCGTCCCCGTGTCCGTCTGTCCGTCCCTGTGTCCGTCCCCGTGTCCGTCTGTCCCTGTGTCCGTCTGTCTGTCCATGTGTCCGTCTGTCCCTGTGTCCGTCCCCGTGTCCGTCTGTCCGTCCCTGTGTCCCTCTGTCCGTCCCCGTGTCCGTCTGTCCCCGTGTCCGTCTGTCCATCATGTGTCCGTCGGTGCCTGTGTCCGTCTCTCCGTCCCCGTGTCCGTCTGTCCGTCCCCGTGTCCGTCTGTCCCTGTGTCCGTCTGTCCGTCCCTGTGTCCGTCTGTCCGTCCCCGTGTCTGTCCGTCCCTGTGTCCGTCTGTCCGTCCATGTGTCCGTCTGTCCCTGTGTCCGTCTGTCTGCGTGTCCTTTGTCTGTCTGCGTGTCCGTCTGTCCATCCATATGTCCGTCTCCTTGTCCGTTTGTCCCTGTGTCCGTCTGTCTGTGTCCGTCTATCCGTCCCTCTGTCCATCTGTCTGTCCGTCTGTCCCTGTGTCCGTCTGTCAATATGTCCGTGTGTCTGTCCCTGTGTCGGTCTGTCCGTCCCCGTGTCCGTCTGTCTGTCCATCTGTCCCCGTGTCCCCCTGTCCCCGTGTCCGTCTGTCCGTCCCCGTGTCCGTCTGTCTATGCATGTGTCCATCTGTCCCCGTGTCCCTCTGTCCGTCCCCGTGTCCGTCCGTCCCCGTGTCCGTCCGTCCGTCCCCGTGTCTGTGTGTCCCCCCGCCGTGTGGCAGGCGGGTCCCTCCGGGCGGCTGCTCGGGCTCTCGCTGTGTCTCTCCCTCCCTCGAGGCGGTCGCCGAGCGCTCGGGGCCGTGTCCGTGCGGGGCCGATGGCGGCGCCGGTCCCAGCCCCGCTCTCCCCGTTTCCAGCGCCGGCGCCCCGGCCTCCTGCAGCCGGGGCCCAAACCCTCCCCGGAAACACCCGGCAGGCGGCGCGGGGCCGTCCCGGTTTTATTTTGGTGCCCGACAAAGCGGCCGGAGCCGCCCCGCCCTCCGCAGCCCCGTCGGGGCGGGCAGAGCGGCGGCTGCCCGGGGGCCGCCGGGCGAACGCGGCGTCCCCGTCACCCACCGGCGTAACGCGCTCCCAGCCGCTCCAGGGAACGGGAAACGCCCCCTGCGGAATTAAACTGGCCCCTAATAAAGTCTGTACAAAGCCAGACACGCTCCCCAGGCACTGCAAAACATTCTGGGGGCTGAGAGGCCTTCCAGTTAAACCAGACCAAACACGCGGGTGGCTCCCAGAGGAAGCCTTGCGGAGCAACACACAATTCCGTGAGGTAACAGCAACAAAGACCCGTGAAACAAACTCAGAAGCCCTTAACCATGTTTCCAATAACTAGAACTCCTCATAGGTGACAGTGGTTCATTCCTATTTCATCTCTCCTTCATTTGGATCGAACAAAACCAGAAGCGCCAGGTTTATTACAAGGATTTCTCACGTGCACAAGGGAGAAGGGGATCCAAATGTCCCGAAGCCTGTGTTCGGGGGAGGACTCGGTACGGAAACGCTGGGGAATCCAGCTCCTCCAGGCACCGGGCCGAGCTGGGAGCACAGTTACAGCCTGGGCTTTGCTCCCCGTTCCGCAGGCCCAGTGTGGAGCTCCGGGAGGGAGCCCGGAGGCGTCCTGAGGCGCTCCCAGGCCAGATCGGTGTGGCCATAACTCAGATCCCACGCCGCACACACCCCAGGCCCCCAGCCCCTAAGTACAGACAGAGAAGTTTCACAGCTTTGTTTGACTGATACTGGTTTGCAGGGTGAACCTGAGGCCGCAGGCCGGGCTGAGGAAACAAGCCGGGAGGTGCCGGGGGGCGTCTCACCCGGCCCCGATGCCGCACATCCAGCTCAGGTTGGCAGTGGCAATGGGGAAAGGGGATTTCAAGTGCAGCCAGACACGAGGATTACAAATGCTCCCATCCTGCTTTCCGCGAGCCTTTGCCGAGCAGCAGCAGGACGCTTCCAGGCCACGTGCCAGAGGACAAGAGCATCCCCCCCTCGCACACGCGGACACACTCACACACGCACAGAGCTCCTCTCTGGGCAGGGGCTCTGCTCTCGCTGTGCCCCGGGGCCGCTCCACGTGGGGTTCCCAAGCAGCACGGGCTCAGGTCGGAACGCAGGCAGGTTCCTGTATGGGGAGGGCTCTGACCGTCGTGGCGGCACAGGAGACTGTAACCACCACGAAGCCCCTTCCCCTCCGACCTGAGAACACAGGCAAGAGTCTTCTCTTCCCACTCCCCGACCAACTCCAGAAACCACCACCAGCTGCAGCCAAGGCTCGGTCACATCTGCAGCCCCAACCCTACAAGGGGCTGCTGGAATACTGCTGGAGCAGCTGCCGGTGGCACGGGTTGCAGACGCGCTCGGGGTTGATGCTGGACGGGAGGGGCAGCTCATTCGCCGAGCAGGCCTCGCAGAAGGTGCCGCCGCAGTTCTTGCAGATGGTCTGGAATGCAGGGACAGGATGGAGAAATTCAGGAGATGCTCAAGACACAAGAAACACAAAGAATCTAATGTTTTCTATCATTCATCAACACAAATCCCCCGCTGGGTGGGAGCAAGGCCCTCCACAACTCCTTTCTTGTCCCCTCTCTGCAGAGCAGACGTTTGCCCCTGTGCTCAGGACCTGGTCAGAGCAAAGCTCCTGAGGTCAAGTGAGAGGAGGTCATGGCTCATGGCAAAGCGGGTAGGAGTTACCCATGGCAACAAACCACTCAAGGTTTAACTGATATGGTTTGCTGGAACGTTTATCACAAGAGCTGCCCTTGTGCATTTTATAGCCATATAAATCCACTGAACTCGTGACAGGAGAGGTTCATGCGGTGACAGGGGGCAATCGGGCCCCCTCAATGCCTGCTCGATGCACCACAAGGAGAAAGCACCGGGATGAAGACAGCCTCCCACTGAATGCGCTTTTCCCCAACTCCCCTTAGCCCTCTGGATCCCAACTGTGAAGCGAGAGGCTATGAGGCATGAAAAAGAGTGAAAACGAGACAAAAGGCAAGGTGGCTTGAGTGGATAAACATCAAACAAGGGTTAACACCTCCTGTTCTCACTGCTGATCGACCCCAGGAAAAAAAACTTGGCTGAAAAGGCAAGAAACTGCTAAGGGGAAGGAAAAGTGAAGCACTGAACACAGCAGATTTCAGAGAAGGGCTCACTGCTTTGTCTCATATATGTGTGTGTACACTGGTACATACCGGCATGCCCGTCACCAGTAGGAACACTGCGCTATTGGGAAAGGAAAATCAGAGGCAGCGCACATCCACCAGCTGACAGAGATGACAATAAGGGCCCTCAGAGTTACCTTTTTTTTGCTCCGGCTGCTTTCTTCCTGACAGAGCTGGCAGATCTCGGTGTTTCCAGGTCCCAAAAGCTGCTCCTAAACCCCAAGTGAAAACCAAGACGTTCTGCTTTACACGCTTCTCCACAGGGCACCCGTATCAGAGCTGACCCCATCTAACACCAGGGAGGAAGATGCACAGCGTTGTGTTTTTAGCCCCTCCTTGCCCCCAGCCCTCCGTGCATTTGTGGGATGATCTGTGGCTGCACTGGCTACGCCACGCGGCGAAGCACAGCTTGGCAGCATCATTTGCAGCTGAGACCAAAGCTACTGGCCCAGCAGCGAAGTGGGAACTAAAGAACATTTTCACTGTGCTAAAGAGCTGAAGGACACAGAAATTTGCAGGAGAGGACACGATGTGAGTGTTGCACAGCATCCCACTGACAGCCAAGGGGTCTGGCTGTGCTTTGCCAGGCACCCGGAGGAGAAAGAACAGATTCTGGCCTATCCAACATACATGGGAAAAACAAACCAACTGCTAAAACACCCTTCTCTTTAGCTGGCAGAGCCAAACCCTAGCCCAGACCAAGGCATTAAACACCAGCATTTTCATAACCACTAAATTACGTAACGCTTTCATTGTTCTTTTCAGACATACCAACTTGGGAAAGGCACAAGGCAAAGGAATAACAAAAGGAATTAAATATTAATTCAAACCCCAGCATGGCTGTGCTGACGAGACAAAAGGAACTTGTGTAGGTGCAGTGCTGCCAGCCTTTCTAGCGAGATAAGCAGCACTTTTCCACTAGGGAACGACTGCTGCTCCGGGCTCTACAGACAGATCCTCACCAAGGCCAAACCTCAAGGACAAATTTGGGGCAGGGAAGAGGCTGCCTCACCAGTGCCCTCGCTCTTTCAGTCATTCAAGGCAAGAAAAAGCATCACCAACCTGCTCTTCCTGCACGCTGCTCGGTAACCTATAAGAGAAGCACATTGTCACTGGGAGCCAGCACCTCAGCACTGCTGCGTTTCAGAAAAATATCTGCACTATCAGGACATTCTTGTTTTTAGAACCCTAGTCATACAGATTTTTGGGTTTGCCTCCTCAAAACCACACTGCCAAGCCTGCTCACATGGACACCTTGTATTTACAAGCTTTGTTTTAGGTGGGATGTGAGCAGGGCTGTTTGGACACGCAGCACTCCGGGCTCAACAGGAAAAGCAGGAGGAAAACTTGCAAAACACCTTCAGAAGAGCACAGGAAAGGAAGTATGAATGCAGAAAGGCCTGTTTAGATGGTACAAACAGGGGTTTAAACCAGCTTTAAACACACTACTGCAAAGTGTCTGATCCCCTCCAGTGCCTGGGAACAGGCAGCGATCCTGTGGTTTGAGGCTTTCTGGACAAATCGGCAGCCTGAGGCTCAAACACCCACAGTGAAACTGGGATAAAAAACATCTTGGGTCTTGGAGGTTTTTAACAGCTGGTAAAGCAGGTGGGAATTGAGCTTCTGCTATGTTTAAGACACCAGTTTTGTAAATAACTCTACACTGTCGTTCAGCACACTGTGTCAGAGCACTGTGTTTTCTCACTGGCTTCAGGGTGCTTCACAGAGGCCATTACCACCTCCCAGCAAAGCCCTCATTGCAGAGCTGTTTATCTGGAGCTTTTAAAACATCTTTTAACATTTAAAACCAAATGTGAAACTCAGCTTTCAAATGCTACACAAACCCTACACCAAGAGCACTCTGTAATGCTGAGTTTCCAAAAGTGCTACCTGAGCACCTTTGTGTACAACCACCTCTTTGAAATAGCATTTCACCTTCTCATTCTTCAGCAGCTTCTGTTCTTGTCCAGAAGCCATTGACTACTTGCTCTAAATGCCATCCAGCCCCCAACCCTTCTCCTTTCCCTCACCCAAGGTCTTTGCACTCGAGGACCAAAGGTCCAGGTCCCTGAAGCGCTTGCCTTATGAAGGTTCGTTAAGTAAGAAAAAGCAGTAAACAGCAAATTTATACAGAAACAAATCCAAAGGTCAGTGGGAGAGAGACAGAGCTTTTCATACCCAGAACCACTGATGGCAAGCGGCAGAACCTCCTCCTTCCCTTTGAGAGCTATGAAAAAGCAGCAGAGAGACCTCAACAAAGGGCAAAAGGCTGAAAAAGGGAAGTTGCACTATTCTGAACTTCCCATCGGCAAAGAAATTAGAGAAGGGGAAGCAGGACTCAGAAAAGGAGAAGGCAAAAATGAGATTTCTTTCCTTCCGTACTCGTGTGGCAGGACGCAGTTCTCCTCTCTCAGTGACTGCTTCCTTTTGGTGTTTTCCTCCTGTACTTTGAGCTTCCCATCCTGCCAAAAGGAGACATTTACCCATCAGCCAAACCATACAAACCCTGTATTCCCCCTTCCACAGTATTTTGGGAATGCCGATCCGCCCCTCGTTGGCACAGAGCTGCGCGTGGACACGTGAAAGCGCACAAACACGGAGCCACCCCAGGAGCGGCTCCGGCTGCCTTCCTTTTGCTGGGGGCAAAACGCTGACTTCACATTTTAGGGATGGACTCTCAAACATGCCCGATGGCTTCCTGCAGGGAACTTTGCACTCACCTTTTGCTTTAACAGCAGAGATTGAAAAGGCAGATAGGCTGAAGAGGCTTTTTAAAGACTGATCAGTGAGACAAATCCTCTCAGCCAGGAAAGGAAACAAATCCTGCCTGGCTGAGCCCTGGGTCACAGCCCGAGCCCCGTATCCACACACACCTCAGGGGAACGTGGCTGGCAAAGCCCAGCTGTCCATCTGCGTGGCAAGCGCTGCTCAATCCCCCACACGTGGTGTGCCTACGGCCTCTCTGAAGCTCTCCTCCCATTTCTAAAATGGAAGCTTTGCCACTGGCTCGAGCATCAGGTACAAGATGTGTGGCAGAAGTCTTCTCTGTAACCACTCTGGTGCACGGTGGAACATTGGCTCCTAGTGGGGATGCCCGGCTTGTGCTGCAGTGCTTGCCTACCGAGCATCCTGGTCTCAAACACAGGGAACAGCTTGCCAGCCAGGCAGTGAAGATGAGCAGCCACTCTGCCCTCCAGACAGGTAACTGGCTTTTGCTTCAAACTGTCTGGTTTTGGGAGCTTCTCCATTTAATTTTTACTGGCCAACTGCACCACACTTTGTTCCCAATTCCTTCTCCTGGATCAGAGCTGTTCTGTGACAGCAAACATGACTTAGCGAGAAGTGAATCACAACGCATAAGTAACTTGATTGAAATTACGTGTAATACTGGTTAATAAAAGGAAAACCAGAATAGTTTGAGCAGCCCAGGAGAGCCCAGTGAAGGCAACTCACAGTACACATGAGAATTGTGGAAATAATCTCTGCTGCCTCAGAGTTCTCATAACTACAATTTTTGTTCCCCAAAATGACTCTCTTCCTGCCCATTCCCAGCAAGAGAGCCTGCTTCCTCTTACAGAAAAAGCTGCAGTGCAGATTTCCATTTCCAAGGCAAACTCCTCACTAAAAAGGGGGTTTCACTTGGGGACTGAATTCTTCTCTTGAGGTGAGCCCTGCAGATTGTTTTAAAGGACACAATTCTCTAAATGTGCAGTGCTAAAACAACTCTGAACATGATTTGTGATGCCCGTAAGAGAATTTTGTCTCCTGAGTTTCACTATTTACCTCTTTTGGGAGGATTTTCCTGTATTACAATGGGAAAACCCAAGCAAGTTTGCTCTCATAAGCTGTAAGGCGCACAATGTCTCTCCTGTTGTATCACATGGGGTTTGGTTAAACCAGTAAGGAAAATCACCGTCGCTGTCAAGCTTCTGTCATGGGTCCTGCCTGGAAGGGGAAACCAGTGCTCTGCAATGAAGCGTGATGCTTATGGTATTTTTGTGCAGCTCAACTCAATAAACAGCCTGTTTAGCGCATGTAAAAATGGTTCCAAAGCTCATTTTCTTGTGGCACATTAACAAAATGTATTTATCGCCTAATAAAGCTCAGAAAAAGCAAACGAGCAAAACGGAACTGTACTCCAAATACAATCCAAGCAGAATAACGCTGCATTACCTGTCTCAGCCAAGTCTTTGCACCCTTTTTGTTCTCCTGGCTGGGGTGGTGGCTGTGTGACCATCTGTCCCTTTCCCGCTTCAGTTCCAGTTCCAGGTGGCTCCTAGGATATGGAGGTGGAATTGTGAGTAAAGGCTGTGGTTTTGTAACACTTGACGTGGAAAGCTAACAACTAATTTAACCCTTGCTCTACACTAAAGCAACTGAACCCCAACTCAAGAGCTGAAACTGCCTCTTTGAATAAAATCTGTCTCGCAGTGTGTTAAGCCAGAATACTTCAGGATGGAACATCTAAAAGTTCTTCACCTATTACAATTCCAGCACAACTCTGTGGAAAATATATCTGTTGGGTATGTCAGCAAGTCCTAAAACCCCACTTCCATTATTCATCTATTAGACAACAATTTATGAGAGCCCTGTTCAAAAAGCCATCCTTCAGCACACCATCTGCTCAGGACAGGCTCCGAAACCAAAGACAGCATCCTTAAGCACTTCCCAACACAGAAGGACTGCTCCTCTCTGCAAGTGGTGGTAATTCTGACACCTCACCTGAGAGTGGGGCTTGGTCCTCATGGAGCAACCAAGGCTGAGGGCCACAATCAACTCCCTGTGTAGCTTAACTGGTAACAAAGGGATGATCCGTGTTCCTCCGGGGCTGCTAAAGAAGTCAGGCTGCTGCTCGGCATTGGTCCTGCAGCTGAAGAATTTGTGCCAGTGCCATGCGGCGTGCGCTGTGACACAGCAAGCTCCGGGGCACAAAGATGTGGCTGAGCACGGCAGGGTGACTGAACAGGCACAGCCGAGGTCCCCAACAGACAGAATCAGGCTGAAGAGAAGCACGACTTGAAATCTAAACCTCCATGACTGCAGCCTGCCTGCACCCAGCAGCCACAAAGCTCTCAGAGCACACGGATCATCAGGGACTGAAGCACCAGGAACTGAAACTCTTACACGTAAAACGCAGGAGCTGCCATAGGGAACGATCCCTGCTCCAACATCAACGCCTGGAAACCGAGGATCTGCTGGTGACAGCAGTGGCAAAATGGTACTGGAAAACATTAAGAACCCTCACTGCTGTTAAACCCAACATTATCCATCATCAGCCTCGTTAGCCTCCACGCCACTCCAACAGTCTTGTTATGACTCCAGCCTCATTAACCGCAGAGCCTAACTGACATGAGTAAAGCTGGTGGAGACTTAGTCCCAAAATGAGTCCTCGTCCATGCTGACGTTTAAAACCAAACCAGTCAAGGGAATTCCTGTTTAAAACTTGGATTTAAAAACACCACCACAAACACAAAATGCCCCACTGCCTCTTAGAGGAATACAAATCACAGCTCTCTCCAACAACTTGCTGCTTTAGAAACCCAGCTCAGTACAGAAGTGGAGAAGGCTCCATCGTTTCCATACTGTCACCTTGGTTTAGCTGGTGTGAGGAAGGAACCAAAAATAGTCAGACTGATGCAAAACCAAACCAACTTGCAAATGTCCTCCCCCAGGAGCTCGGTGTAGGGTGCTTACGCAGAGAAGATGCATTTACAGCCAGGAGCGCTGCTCAGCTCACCCACGTGCACCCCTGCCTGCCATCTAAAATGCCTCCTGTTTCTCTCTCTGCCTCCAACGCCTCTTTCTGTTTGTGATCACCCTGCCTGCTTTCTACCAAACAGAGTAAGGACAGAAAATAGATTAGAAAAGGGTTTCTTCACCGCTGCCGGGAGAGCTCTTCCACTTCGAGCTGGAGGCTGTTGATTTTGTCCCCGAACTCCTGCTTGAAGAGCCGGTTGTCCTGCTGGGCCAACTGCCGCTCCTTCTCTGCCTGTCGCAATCTGGATTTGAGCCACATGAACTTGTGATAAAAAATAAAAGCCATGGTGGGGAGGAAGACCAAGTTTAACCAACAAATTAAAAACCCAGTGAAAAGGTAAAGCCAAAAAAAAAATGGTAAAAACAATGGAAAGGAGGAAAATACTTGAAAGCAAAGCAAAATGTAGGTGAACCAGGCAGAAGCTCTGATTTTCAATCTTTTTATTCTATTACTACAGTTTACAGCCAATAGATGGAAAACATAAAACATCACTGTTATCCAGATTCAAAGCAAACCTCAAGTACACAGAATTTTAAGTCCAAATTGATTTTAATGTACCTTACATTTCAGCTTTACACGTGTAACTGGAACTTGCGACATAGGTTAGCTACTGTATTGGGAATTAGTGCGTTTTCCTGGTCTCTCCCACACGCTGACCCTCTGGCTCAAGCGCCCAGGTGTCTGGACACCAAAGCATTTCTGCTTCGGGCCTGACATCAGAAGTGGCCAGACCCTTAATTCTGTCTTGTTTTAGTGCTGCTGCGACAGCAAACAAAGCCAGCCCAAGCCCTGCTGGAGAGGGCAGGGTGTGTGCGTCACTGGTCTGACTTGCTCTTTGGATGCCTTGAGGGAAGCATCCACCTTTTTATTTACCAATTTTTTTTTCTCCAGGCAGTTAAAACGCGTTTTTAGTTATAGGTTACTGCAGGTTAAGTTTATACTTTCAAGCATGAGACTCGGGCATTGCGTAGAGGTTTGAAACGGGTCTCCCAGCCTGCCTGTGTGCAGGAGTCCCTCCAACAAGCTAAGAGGTGGTGGACGCTTGCGTCCTGGAGGACAAGGCCAAGCCTCACAGGTTTTGAAGGGCACCTAGTGAGAATCCAGAGCTGTTTTCTCCCCAGCCGCCTCTCAGTCCCGTTTGCCACCCACTGTCCAAATGCGCTATCACACAGGGCAAAGGGAGAACGGGCACTTCTACAGGCATCTCACCAGAGCAGAAACCCCTTATTCAACACAGAAACCCCCCAGGTGACCTTCTGGAAAGAAAAAAAGAATCTCTAGGAGCACTTACAGCCTAAAGCTTGTGACAGGCCAGCACAGTGAGATCATGTGGCCACAAGGAAGGGTATATTAGTTTCTAATAGTCCAAGCTACAGCTGGTAGCACTGGGGTATTAAATTTGCCATTACTTCTATTTGAAGGTGTTTCCAGGCTTTAGCTGTTCTTTGATTAGCAAATTCCATTTGTATTGAGCAACAGGAACTCAGAAGCAAAGGAAAGAAATGTAATAGTAAAAGGCAACTCTTCCATTTCAACTACTAACTACTTGGACGAGGTATGGTCACAGACCAAATGACCATTTCCACTCTCCACCACTGCATGTTTTGTTCCCTTCTTGGGTTTTGCTCGATTTTGTTTCTTCTAAACACTAAAGATCAGATTATTTTTTGTAAAACATGTACTTTGCCTTTCTAGGAAGAGGAGAGACCCACCAAAACACCTCTCCCCAGCTTCCTCAGGTTGAGAAGAACCGGAACATATATCTAGAGGGACTCATGGCAGAGGTAGAAGGCAATGCAAAGATAAGGAGGTTTCCACTGGACTCACCACTCTATTGTTTTACTCTAAGACACCTAGCTACTAATTCCAGACACATGGAGCTTAAAGGAATAGGGATAAGTCCTAAGCCCCCACCCTCCCACCAAGTCACTAAGGCCAAATTGTTAGGAGCAGTCTTGGTTACAAGAGGGCTGGTCTGAGCGGCAACGAGCTACTGACTCGTGCCCATCTTTCTCAGACTTGGGGCTGAACCCAGAGAACAGAAGTGAACGGGTAACGGCTTGGGGGACGCACACAACTACTTTCAACAACTTCCAGGGATGCATTTTGTCATCTACTTCACAAAAAGGGTAACACAGAAAACTAGTCGACTTTCCAGAGCTGGCCAGTCTGATGTTGGCTTGACCAACACACCTAGGATCCAGAAATGCGGAAGACTCGTGCGGCTGTATACAGTAAAGCATCACCGGGGTGTACAGAGCCACACCTCTCCTATTCCTTAGGCTCTTCTGGTGTGTTTCTTGGCCAGCTCATTGGTACTTCAACATGGTTTAAATGACAAAGGTAGAGATTTTTATACCCGACTCTAAATCTCTGAAGAAAAATTCACTGATTTAAAAATTCAGCAAACTCCAAATCAATTTTAGGTGACAATTAACGTTTTAACAGTTGCTTTTAGCAATTTTCAAGTTCTCCCCTCATAAATGAGTTCTGATGTCAGAGTTGTGAGGCGACCAGACAGAAAAATGTCTAATGATGCTTCTGGATCAGTTTGTTTGCTGCACTATTTAAGGTTTTTGCCTGTTTCACCAAATCCTTTTCACTGTGTAAGTAAGGCAGAAGGGGGATGATGAGAAAATGGAAAAATAAGAACAGCAAGAGAACAAGAGCAGATCAATTAGGTGAGAGACACGATAAAACATTTCAAAATACACATTTTCTACACACAAATGACCTTCTTTATAAAAAAAACATTCAGAATAAAAAACCCTAAAATGAGATCTAGTGCATTGGCTCCTCACTAAGTCCCAGATGTGCTGCTGAGAGCTGCGCTTTCCCAGATTTTCTCTGAGGTCCTGCGACAGTCAAGGCAATTCACAGACACTAGAGTTCTTAACTTGGGCCAAACCATGGCAAAGCCTGACTTTGACAACACGACAAAGGGTAAAAAAGAGCACTGCTCCTCCTCAAATCCATCTGATTGGGATGCTCAGGCCCTTCTGGTTTCAGGAGGGTTGGCACCACGAGAGCCACACAGTCATTAGGATGGAACCCAGTCCAGATGGATATTATACTCAGGGGCTCCCTCCATCCACTTGAGTGACAGTCAGGCTGCCCTCTCACCTCCCTCATGTCATTGCTGCAAGGAGTTTGCAAGCTCATCTCCCTCAGAACATACGAAGTTGTTTGCAATGAAAATGGTTCAGTTTGGGGTATTTAATTCAAAATGAGGGATCTGGAGAACCAGATTCTGGTCTCCTTGGGCTCTCGCCTGCTCCACGCAGGGTCAGTGGGACACTACTGCTGGAATATACACGTATTGTATAGTTGTAAAAGTTCCATGTTTTACCTTTGTTCAAGCTGTTTAATGGTGGCAGCCATCTGATTTGTTTTCTCTTCCAAACGGCTGTTTAATTCGCTCTTCTGCTTCACTCCCATGTCTGAACTCTGGAAAAAAGTAGCAGTAAAACCAAAATAAGAAATGATAAATCATGTGGCACATGAAACTGAAGCATTAGAAGCCAAAGGGGCAGGAGAAGGTGCTCAGAAAGCAAATGTCAGGTCAATATTGCAAGGACAATCATCTTGCTATACAGCAGGGCACAGCCGGGCCCCGCAAAAAAGCAGACAGAAGCAGGGGAAGAAAAAGAGGAAGAGCTATCACTTCTATCTGGAACTCATTGCATTTGATTTAATGAGTGCCCTACCTGCAGCTTGAAAGAGAGTTCGTGCTTTAGGGCCCTGAGATCATCCAGCTGCTGTCTGAGTGCCACCAGTGCATCTTGCTTCTCGCAAACATCTTTCTCCAGCATCTTCATAGCTAGCTCCATCTCCTGCCGCATCCCGATCTGCACCTCCAGCTCTTTCTCCACATCCTGGAACATACGGATCGGTCAGCTTTCCCCCCCCTCTGTCAGATAAACCATGTGAACTGGAGCTCCTGCCAACAGAGTTGCTCCCCAGAAGCGTGCTGCACTGCCACAGCATCATGGTTACAGATCTGACCCACCAAAGGCCACAAAATTAACGGTGCTTCTGACAAGACTGTCTTGGATCAGGCTGAAGCAGGCAGGCAAGAGTGAAAAAAATCCACGGGTCAAGCATATTTGCAAGTGACTGAGTTATTACATGAAAAAGCGATTTGTAGGGAGCACCAGGCTCACGCAATCCTCACCAGCCGCAGCTGAGTCTCCTCCTTTAACTGTTTCCGCGCCTCAGTCAGTGCCTGTCCATCAGCACTTCTGTCTTTAGCGACCTAAATTAATGAAGACACACAATTAGCTTGTCATTTTGTACTGCTAACTCTCACATTTGCCAATTATTTGCTTTTCCCATCACTCTGAAAACAAATTCCACCGTTATCAAAACACAGAGCTCCATCCCATGAAGGCAGCGTGCTGCTGCCTTGTGAAACAACTCTTTCCCCATTCCCAAAGGTGCTCAGTGCACTTGGATATGGATTAAACACAGATTGACCTTTTCCAGAGCTTTCATAGTAAGCACGGTTACAAATCCTCAGAACACGACCTTATGGTGTTTAAAACCAACGCAGATTCAGCTGTAGTTATTGGCAGTTTTGACAAATCAGCAAAAGAAGATTGTAGAACCTGCCCCTTGATTCCCCAAAAGGGGAGCATTCCAGGCCAAAAAAAGCACAACTCCCCCTCAGTAAATGATGCTCCCTCCCGTCCATTTTGACACCTCTGCCCAGGCCATTCATGCCGCAGCATGAATCCTCGGCTCTGTGGGTGCTCACAGTTTGATTGGCTATGGCCAGGCAGGATTCTCTGGGGATGGGGTCCATCTGTTGCCCTCTGCAAAAGGACCACCTGGAGTCCCCCCTGCTCTATCCCAGCTTCTGTGTGAGATACACAAGGAAATCTCTTCCAAACGTGGCAGTCTCTTCCAAACGTGTACGTCCCGGTTGAGTTTGGGCTGCGATAGCCCAAAGGTTCACTGATTGTTCACACCCACTGACCTTACGGTTGGACTCTAAGATGTAGGAGCTTTCTTCTTTAACCCGTTCCATCTCTTCTTGCAGCGTAATAATCCTGTTGTTTGCAACCGCGAGCTGTGAAGAAAACAGAAGGACAGTAACATATCAAAACCGTACCTGACCGCTTGTTTTCCCTCTCTGACGTTTTCTGTACACACTTTTTACAAAGAAAAATACCCAAAACCTATTTGAGTGGCAAAAACCAACTTGACCTCTGTCATGGAGAAGGACTGCCTTAAAAATCATCAATTAGTACCAGAGTGATGGATTTTCCAATATCAGCTGAAACAGAGACTTCCCAACCTATTTTAGTTCCTGTCTTTCAGTAAAGTCATTAATGTCTTCAGGTCTCTACCTGCTAGGCTCTGCATAACACGTCTTTAGCACAGCTAACCAGAAATCCTAACTCCATTCCCCTTCCTTGCCAAAAACAAAAAAAAAAGGGAAGATGTGAGCACAAGGCAGTTAATTCTTGTTGATACCTGGCAATGGAAATCTATTACTGGAGAAGGAATGTTTGCAAGGGTTTGCTAAAGCTTCCGTGGGTTGAGTACAGTGCTCAGTAGAGCAGCTGAGATCCAAGACGCCCAAGCATTTGGGCAAGAGAACCTCAGAGAGGAGGATGTGGCTGGAAATGGAGGATGAGGAGCACACCCCACCCTCATGAGACAAGGGGTCTGCCTCACAGGAATTCCCAGTGACAGTATCACCACAGGCTAACAGATAACTTTGAGTGGGTGGTCAAAGGCCAAAAGAGCTTCAGAAACCCCTTCTGGCTTTGTAAATCCTACCTGAAGTCACCATGCACAGAAGAAAAGCTCAGTGACATTCCAGGAGATCTGCAATGTTATTGACAAACTCAAGCAGAAATTACCCCAACACAAGTGTGAGACTTCGGTGCAGCTCAAGCCAGATGCACAAAGTGAGGTGACAAGGGGCACAGTGCATTGATTACACCTTGCTAACAGCCCAGGCTGGCACAGTGTTCCAGTGTCACTTAAATTCTTACCCTGAACTGCACGCAGACTTCACTAAGACATAAGCAAGTAAATTATTAAAAAACAAAAACCCCTTCAGTCAACATTGCAACCGATCTCATGGGTACCAGGCCTAATGGGCATAGCACTCAGACTCTGCTGGTAATTAATCCAAAGCTACTCATTCCAGTAGCACTGCCGCAGAGCAACTTTAATATTAAATATTTTAGTTGTAAAAAGCACTTCTTACTCCTCAACTGCAAGAGTGGAGAAACTCATTTCCACCGCTAACGTGTCTCATCATTTGGAACACATCCATTACAGTAAATATTCAATAACCAGACACACAGGCCTCCTCTAATGGGGGAGAACAGTCAAACAGAGTTTCCCATTCATATTTGCACCGCAGGAGCACCGAGACATCCCAACCACAGTCATTCTCTGAGCTAGGTGATGTGCAGGTACAGATCCTGTAAAACTGTTCAGATGAGACCTCCTATTATCCATTTGTCAGGGAATCAACCCCAAAAGATTTATTACACGTAAGCTATCAATTATGAATTGTAAGACCAATTTAAAACCCAGGTTACACCTACAACTCGCATACCAAGCACTTTTCATGCTCAGTTTGAACAATATTTTCTCTATAATCATAGTTTTCCCTTTATTTCTTGCCAGTTGTGACAGGCTAGAGAAAAACTCACTGAAACATTTCAATTATTGTCTTTACATTGCAGCAAACATCTGTCTGTACCTGTCAAAATAAACAGACACTTAAAAATGTCTTTGTCACCTTGGGGCATCTCAAACTATATCAGTCGTGTGGCATCTGAACCCACATCCACCCCACAATTTGCTCTAAGACATTTGCCAAACATCAGAACGCACTCAAAGACTTCACGGGACAAAGCGTATTCAGCAGCTTTTGATTTTCAGCATAAACATCTGGTTATTTTTCCATCTTGTCCTCAGCAGCAAAAGCCGGTGTGATTCAGATCAGTTATTCCAGTTCCACCATGAAAACATTCATCATCACTAACATCAGAATTCTGAACACAACTCCTCCTTTCCCTCTTTAAACCCCATTTCCAAAAGGCCAAACCATCAGATGATTTTCTATCACACTTACCTCCTCAGTCAGTTTGGTGTTGGATTTCTCCAAGGCATCCACTTTGGCCTGTAGGTTGTTTACTGTAGCACTGTTGGGAGAGAAAAACACCTTACAGTAATTCCTTCTTTCTTAAAAGCCGTTTTTCTATGTTGCTGTACTATGTAATACAGAATAAATCAATCCTGTCTTACCTCAAATGTCTGTTGAGTTCTTCTACATAGTTCTTCTGGTCCAAGATTGCAGTTATCTGGCCATCTCTGAAAGAAGGAAATATTGCTCAGCTAAGCCATTTGGATTCAAAGAAGGAAGAGACGCTGCTAAGAGTCTAAGAAGGAACGTGCGATATGGCCTATGGATCCAGCGCACTGATACCCCTGGGCTCAGTTAGTCTACACGATGCACACACAATAGCAACACCGAGTTGCAGTACATGTGTTTATAATCAGTCACTGTCCCCTGCCCAGGGAAGTTTTGTCTGCCCCTCCCTGGAGGTGTTCAAGGACAGTTGGATGAGCCTTGGGAAGCCTGATCCAGTGGGAGGTGTCCCCGTCCATCGCAGGGGGGTTGGAACTGGGTGATCTTAAGTTCCCTTCCAACCCAAACTATTCTATGATTCTATGACTTCTTGCTATCAGAACACCTGATCCTGAGGGATAATGAAAAGAGATATACCCAATTCCAACTAGCAGGACTTCCTCAGAAAGAAGTACCCCTGAAGAACCTCGGAATGCCACAGCACCCAATCTGCGTCAGTGTCCCTACACTGTGGTTTTCAGCCTGCGGCTCCAAATGTTGCATTGCTCCATCAGGGTGTGCTGGCACAAGCAGGCTATTATTACACTTCAGGCTGTTACTACAGTTACGGTCTTTTCCAACTGGAGAATGTTTTCTTTCAAACGATGCTACAGTGCCAAAACCCAACCACTATCCCGGTAGCCACACCACTGGTGAAGGCTACTGAGCTGCTTCCCAAAAAGGCTTTGAAGAATGGTAGACCCAGCTCAGCAGAGGGGAACTTCTGAAAAAATTTTACCTACACCCTGCCAGGTAAGGAAGGGCACATGAAATTTCTGGGAGATATTCCTTTTCCCAACATTTCCAGTGCCTCGTTTATCACAGAAGAGCAATTCAGCAGCTTTTTAATTTAAACTGTAACAGCTTGCAGGGCCACCCAGAACACTTGAATAAGCTGGACAGTTGTGTGTGTACCCACCCTTCGCTGCCTTTTGTGCTGTTCCCATCTTTCAAATACATTGAGAAATCAATAACTCCAACCTAGAAAAGAAAAATTTGCCTTTTTCATTAAACACATTAAGACTAAACACTGCCTGTAGCCATCAAAGTTGAGAGCCGTTCGGTTCAGACATCAGTACATGCTGTATTATAGCAAGGATTCATTATATCAGTAATTTAACCACAATTAATGAAAACATGGCATATTTCAAGCAAAAATATGCAAGGATAAGCACCAAGTTGGCGAGCAAGTCTTAGGCCATAAGGAGAGGTGATTACCATCCCCATATCCGTATATACACTGCTCATGCAAGCTGGAACATAAGTGCACACAGGCTCACTTTCTTCTCTTTAGCAGCTACAATGATCTCATCGCACAGCATGAGTGAATTCATAGTTCCGTCCACCTCTCCTCTTGTTCTGAAGACGTCATCCTTCCCTGGTTTCACCTCCTTTTTCATTTACTACTGTCATCTGCATGCAAACCACTGCAAAGTCTAATAGCAAAGAGCAAACCCAAAGCCCAAGTCTCTGATTTGAAGACCACAGTCACAGTAAGACACTTCATTGGTCTTCTATCTCAGTCAAAGCTCTCTGCAACGGAAAAGTCTTCCAATTTATGGGTTTAGTACCTGTGAGTCCAGGTCTTCTCCTTTCATGCAGAAGTTTGCATCGATGACATTCAAGCCTACTAGGAGGCCAGCGATGATAGCACCTTCCTCTTCCATCATCAGGGCATTGGGCTCATAAAACTCACTGCAGGATGCATGGCAAGAGAAGACAAGTGTTGTGTCTTTAACAGTCAACTAAAATAATGTCACCTAGTGGGGGATCTCATATGACAACAGAACACAAGCTCAGCCTTAACAGAAACCCTAGCAGAGGCACATAGTCTCCACAGAAACACGGATAATACCAGGTTCTCCCTTCTAATCCCAAGCTGGCTATGGATTTATATGGAGAGCCAACAAACACCTAATTCTCCGAGCAGAAATACCAACATATTTATTAAGTTCTACTGCTTCATACAGATGCAGTAATTTGAATCTGTGGACTTTCAACCGAACTATAAAAAATTAGTGCTGGTTTATAAGTGGGAAGCAGAGAGACAGAGGAATGAAAAATGAGTTGTTCCAAGTCAACGTCAGATAAGGTCATAAACACATCCAGGCCCAAGACCTTGCAGAGAGACAATGCTGCGTGCCCCCTTACAAACGTTTCATCCAAATTATCTCTTTGGAACCAAAATTTATGCTTATTCTAATGGATACTTGAGGCAATAAAGTGGAGAAACAACTACTTCTAAATTACAGAAGAATAGCAAACATTTTTAATCCCTCAGAGGAAGCTCTGCATTTCACAAATATGAATGTTTATTAAGAAGTACACACACATGCTTTACTATTTGGCTGTAAAAGGTTATAAAGATCTCACAATAGGGCAGAAGTGAAGCTAATGTAATGCAAGAGGAAGCTCAGCACTCACCTGAGAAGATCCTTTCTGTTTATCAGGGCTTTCATGTACTCTGAAAGTTTCTTCTGCATCAGAGCCAAGCGAAGCCACGCTCGTCCTCTGCCCACTGGTGTCCTACAACAGCCCAAAACAGAACAGTCACAGACACACTGCAGTGCACAACCAGCTTTAATAACCCTTTCCTATCTACAGTTTTTGCATCTCAGAGTTGGCACTACGGAGAAGGGGGAAACAAGGTATTTCAGTGCAAATAGTTACAGACAAGGTCATCTAAGCAATCACTGCTTCTTTTCGTAGCCCTGCTGGATGCTCCTACATAGACAGACATTGGCTGCTTCACCACATCACCTTCTCACTCAAGATCAGTTTTGCATGAGGTAAAGATGCCAGCATCTTCTCCATGCTTGTGACCGAGCCCTCCTTTTACATCAACTTTACAAGTTTACCGTAATTTATTTAAAAGAAAAAGTACCTCTACCAGCCTCAAACCCATTTAATCTGTAACCACCTTCCTCCCAGCTTCCTTTCTCTTCAGCCTGACTTAGAAAGAGTCAACATAGATTGTTCCCATTCCCAAAACAGCATCACCGCTAACTGCTAGCAATAACACAGTATTATTCATGACAGCCCATGTGCTTAACACAGAGAATCTACCCTGTCCTCTCCTCCTGCAGTTCCTTGGTTAAGGATAAGAGAGTCATGATCCATTTTTATCCATATAACGTGGCAGACGTACTCCTGAAAGTTATGTTTGCCTTTCCGTCTCTTCTTCAGGATTGTTCTTAAAATAAAAAAACATACTATGTACTCGTGCAGTAGAAGACTACTTACTTCAGCCCTGGGAGATCCTTAACGCTCGCTGTAATTTCTGCAGCTTCAGGAACAAGTTTTTCTACAAGTTCAAGAGGTCCCCAAAATGATTTATTTTGCCCAAGAAAAGTCTTTTTGGCTAGAAAAGAAAAAGATATAAAATGAGCCTGCTAGACCTGTGCTGACTAAATAAATTCTCAAGCCTGGTCAGAAGCGAATGAACAAAAGACAGAAATTGCCAGAAAGATTCTTCTGGGACCACTGCTGGGCAAGGATAAAAGACAACAGTTTATGCCCAAGTGTGGCAATTACTGCTGTCATTCAAATAAGGTAACAGAAGCTTAAGATGGAGACCAGAAAATACTCCCAGCATCCCAAATATGCCAAACCAATGATATTTGGTGATCATCAGCAACTTGGATTCACTACCAGAGGTTAGAATTCCCACTGGGATGCTGTCACTGTCCCACAGTTCTTACCGCTCCTTCCCAGCAGCACTGAGAAGACCGAGAACTCCGTTAATGTCAAAACCAGCAGCAGGGACACTGGCAAGTGGACAAAGCAGCTGAGGAATATCATCCCTTCTCCCTCGCACAATGTGACCATAACCAGCACACGAATCCCATCTTCCGTGTGCAATGCTGAACACAACTATGAAAGAAGCAGCACAGGATGTACATATGGGTGCTGAGAGGGCACTGAACAGCCTCTGCTTTTCAGGTCATCTACCATCACACCAAAGAAGTGCTCTGGTACCAGGCAGATTCAGTTGTGACTCTACTACAGCATTCAGTGTATGCTCTGCCTGCTGCTTTAGAGAGCATCTTACAAGATATGACATGCACACAGCCAAAGCCCTCAGTTCTGACAGATTGAGAGAGGACCTCCATGTTGTACTTCCTTGTCCAGCAAGAGGACCGCTGTCTTCCTAAAGCATAAGGAAGTACAGGAACAAAGGAAGTCATGAGTTTGTGAGGAGTTAAGTTTATCCCCACTCACTTAATTATACCCAAGTCACCTGAAAAGCTGTTTTAAAAACAGCAAGCACCTGCAGAACTGAACTTTTCACCTGCAGTGTTAAATCTTCAGCAGCTTTTTCCTTTCCTGTGGGCTGTCAAGCCTACACTTATCCCAGCAGTGACCCTGCTCAGCCTCTCTTTAGTCCACTACAAATTACAAAACCAGACTTCTAAAACAAGAGTGCTTTTTTCACTCCTAGATGATGACAAACAGACCAGACCAACTCCTCTTGCACAAAGTTACCTTTCAAGCCATGTTTAAGGCAGTGTTCCATCACAACGAAGAACTGCTGAAGAGGTGCATAGTCAGAGTCCAGCGTCCTGCCTAGATTCAGAGCCGATTCAATCAGCCCCTTGATACTCAGTTTTGCCATGTTCATCAGGTTCATGCGTTCATTAGCCATGAGATAATTAGGATCTATTAAAGAAAGGAAGAAAAATATTATTGAGCAAAAAAAGCTACTGTTAATACAATAAGATACCCCACCTCTCCATCTTTGTCTCGTGGCTCTGAAGGCACTTTTAGGGGCAGTTCCATGTGAGGCACTCTCCAGGCCTTACGCTGAGAACAATCACAATTACCTAGCATTTTATGGCCGAAGCCATAATGATATGGGAAGAGGTGACGTGTCACATTAAGGGTGCCTCAATACTTCAAATACCTACAAAAGCTTTACATTTTCAAGGAAGAAAAGCTTAAGGACAGCTGTTAACATTATGCTTTACATCTTGACACTGAATGCTATGGCCATCAGTTGCTCCAACTCAAATCCTCAGCTACATCCAGCAACCACAAACCAGTAACAATCTTCCACTTGTGACTTGTTCTTCTGTCTAAAGGTAGCCACAAATCCTCCCACACATCCATGTGCCTCTCTATCTTGAATCTTCTTATGACTTCTTATTTTTAAACTTGGATGTAAGTGGAACCAATTCCCAACCCCCTCTCTCCATTATATCAACACCAACTGAGACGAGATCTTAGGAAGAAATGCTTTACTGTGGGACCCTGGCCCAGGTTGCCCAGAGAAGTTGTAGATGCCCCATCCCTATTGATATTCAAGACCAGGCTGGATGGAGCTTGGAGCAACCTGATCCAGGTGGGAGGTGGGTTGGAACTAGATGGGCTTTAAGGTCCCTTCCAACCCAAACCGTTCTACACAATTGATTGCAACAACTCATTTTTTTACATAGAATTAAAAACTTTTAGTACTCCTGCCTATTTTCTTCTGTGTACAACTGATGAAGGCCACCTCCAACAGCACTCGCTGCAGTTACCCTGTCAGAGTATATGAACGTTGCTAAAGCATTTGCTTTCACCGCAGATGACAACTGTCACAGAACTGTGCTTTGCTTCAGTTTCATGATGCAACGTCTGATCTCAGCAGGGAGATCACAGTCTCTTGAAAAACTGAGTCTTTGCCTCCTGAGCACATCTGAAAGTTTTAAGACTTGACTTAGACCTGTTAATAAGCACAGCTTCTTCCCGTGAGGGGAGCAGTGAGACACAGGAAGGACAGAGAATCACAGAATCATTAAGGTTGGAAAAGACCTCTCAGCTCACCCAGTCCAACCGTCAGCCCAACACCTACTGTACCTGCTAAACCTTGTCCTGAAGTGCCACAGCCACACATTTTCTGAGACCCTCCATGGAAGGAGACTCTACCATTGCCTTGGAACCTTGGAACAGAGAAGACAAGAGACCTCCTCTCCCCTCTAATCAAGACATGTCCCCCCATGGCCTAGGTCCCATGCTGCATGCCCCAAGCTGCAAAGCCCTGCGCAGTATGGTGCAGCACAGAACAGTCCTGTACTCGCTGCCAGAGCAGCTCAGCGATCCCAGCAGCAGCAAGGCAGGCAGCCCAAGTAACTCTGCCCACGTGGCACATAAACTCCTAAAGCAAAATTAAAGACACCTTAAAAGACAAATACATGGGAAATGTAACTTTAGCTATGGTTATTAGATATGTTGAATGACAGCAGTGCCCAAGGACACTGTCCAGAATTAGGGTCCTACTCCATTATCCCCTCCCAGAATACCATGCATGTTTCTGAAGAGTATCAAGAACTGCTGCCTCAACCCAGACCTAAGCTGAGGTCAGGGGTACCACATACTTTTTGAGCCAAGGCACAGTTTTCCACGAGTTTCCAAGGTCTGTGACTGCTGTGTGTCCACTGCACCCTGACTTTAGCCTGGAGAAGAGGAGGCTATATGGAGACCTCATTGCTCTCTACAGCTCCCAGAAAGGAGGCTGTGGTGAGGTGGGTGCTGGGCTCTTCTCTCGTATGAAAGGCAACAGAACAAGAGGAGATAGGCTCAAGTTTTACTGGGGGACGTTTAGATTGGATATATCAGTAAATACTCCTTCACAGAAAGGGTTGTCAAGCACAGGAAGAGGCTGCCCAGCACAGTGATGGAGTCTCCATCCCTAGAGGTATTTAAAAGATGTGTAGACGTGGTGCTAAGGGACATGGTTTAGTGGTGGAGTTGGCAGTGCTGGGTTTGCAGTTGGACTCAATGACTGTAGACGTCTTTTCCAACCTTAACGACACTGTGATTTAGTAAATAATTAAAAAGATGCAAACAAACAAGACTGATAGAGGGGCGTATGAAGCACGTTCAAGCCAACTAGATTTGTTCAATGCTTTTAAGAGCTCATGAACATATGAGCTGATGAAAATGCTTTGGAAAAGAGAACATGTAGGACTATGTTTTATTTTAAGACCAAAATGTGCGGTCATAATCTAAAGAACTGAAAACCGTTTTCACCACATGAACAAATTAAAGGTTTCTGCTGCATTCATCTGTTGGGAACGATGGTGCTCTGATATATAGCTTATCTGAGTCTCCCACCTTGCAAACCCATTAACTGCTCTAGAGCGTGAAACTGGACAAAATCCCAAAGGTTTATTCCAAAATTAAATCCCAAGTAATTTATGCCATGGTTACATGCGCTGCAACAGATACACCTCTAAAACAGAGCCTAAAGGCTTTTATATGATAAGACTATGTGGCCGGCTTTAAGTCCACCTCAAGAGTTTCTGCTTTGGCAGTCTGACCCTGACGTGCAACTGAGATTCTCCGACTCAATACCTTCTCCGGCTTTCTCTTTCTCCTCTAACTCAAAAACCTCTGTTTTTTACTACACCTGCCATGTCATAAACCTTAAAATACAAAATCTTGTCCTCTAAGCCTGGCCTTTCAATGTGTTTTGCATTTCCACTGAAAAAAATCCTAAATTCTCCTGATGCTTTTTCTATTTAAAAATCCTAGAACGTGGATCAGGGAGTCATGAAATGCTGTAGATAAAGAAATCTGCTCAAAGTAATGCCTATTACTTTGTATTTCAGCAAGGTTCTCCATGTCCTGAATCCATCCGAAATCAACAATCCAAACTTAAAGCTATCTGAAATTTAGACAGGTTGCTTCTGTGCATGGAAAAGAAACATCGTCTTGCAGACAGTTCGTATTGCATTCAGGTTAACCAAGATGCAGTTGTGGTGAAACACAGGCTCTCAAAGCAAAACATCCACTGACAGAGCACTAAGGTTCAGTTAAGCCAGTTCGCATTAGGAAGGACATCAGTTCCAGCTGCTCAGACCATGAAATCATGAACACATGTATAATTCCCCATAAACGTGGAAAGCAAATCCCCAGATGAATTAAGGGCTTCCATCATTTCAACTGCCTTTTCCTTCCCTGCTGTTCTGCCGCCCCACACTATGCAGGAGGTGAGAGAATTCCTCCAAGTTGAAGCTGTCCCTCCACAAATTATCGACAGAATCAAAAACCTGCAACACAATGCTCATTTTTCTTGGAATAATCCATTTCATTCTCCTCTGGCAGCCTCGGGTCCTGAAGAACAAATAAGCTGCAGCAAACTAAGGCTATTTTAATGCTGCAAAAAGTTACAGGGAGTTTAACATCATTACGTATTTAAGCTTCTTGGATTTCCGTTGAAGCACTCATGACATTTCCTTACATTTAAATGCCTTGCCCGCCTTCCAGCAACACACAGGATCCACCATGGCAAGGATGAGGTGATGCACATTGTGTATCGGGCAGCGATGAAAATAAAAATGATGTGACTATTCACAAGAGAAAAGCAGAGGCTGCTCTGTTTCTGTAGAAAGAGGTTCTGTTCTACTAATTTTTTTGCTCTTGTATCCAAAATTCAGCCTGGCCGCTTCTGGATAAAATAGAAAGTGGCTGGACTAACTAACACAATCTCACAAAAATGAGATCCAAATTCCTAGCAGAGGAAACACTTTCCCTGACTTTAAGAGGCTGCTTCATTTGTTCTTGCTACGATGTCCAGCTTGCTTTTGAGGGGAGAAGGCACGCTCCACATCAGGCCTCCAGCATTTGCTGATTGACGGCCGAGGCAAACAGCGTCCCCACACTCTGGGCATGCAAGAATTCCAAAAAACCCAAACAGGGTGGTGGGGAAGATCAACCCAAGCGTAGACAGACCAGACACATGTTTCAAATGTATCCCACCTTAACAAAACTAATGTAAAAAATTGGTAGGTTTAACTGAAAATCAAGGCTCAACTCTTCTTTTCCCCTCCTTAAAGACTACTTTGGATTTCCCATGACTGGAGTTGCTGGGGAAGCAGAACTGGCTGCTGTGCTGGCACAGAGCCCCTCTCCCATGCCGTGCTGCCCACGGACAGCACTCCAGTCAGACACGACCCATGGAAGACAACCAGCAAGGTATGGGTGCAGTTCATACATCTACACCAATTTCTGTGCACAACATATCCTTTTAAAAGGTTTACACCCCCCGAGTTTCCAAATGACTGTTTATAACCCTGGGTCTATAACATAAACATACGTCACTGAATTTCACTGTTTTGCTTTACCACGTTGGATTCCCTTGGGGTCCTCAGCATTAGCACAACGAGGCTTAAGCTCATAAATCTTCAAGATATTGAGAACCGTAGCTTTAGCTTCTGGTTCAAGATTGTAATTTAAAATAATTTGGCCTGTGTAGATAAATCTCCCAGCCATCCTTCTACCTTGAAACCTGTGTTACTCCTAACGGTGAGTAACCTGGACTCCTCAGCCACAAAAAAACAACTCCCCTCTCCTTCCCTTCCCTCCAAGAGGCACGAGCCCTCCGTGCTGCACACACTGTCATTCCCCACACCAACAGCTGTGTTTAGTCTTCAAATTATGACTATACTTGTGCACATGCTGAATTGGGGATTCAGGTATTTAACTCCTGCATCATTTTTAAGAATCAAGTAGGAAGCACTATAAAAAAAATTTTCATTTAGTACTTTACAAGTTCTAATCAAAATTTGCAACACAAGCTTTAGAGTCACATTGGCATAGCCTCGAGTTAACAAACAGAAATAATTCAGAAAATCTGAAGTTTTGGGGCGATTTCTGAAATACTTTTCAAATTTTAGCTTCCATATATTGCTGCGACCGTTTAAGCTGTTTTAAGGCTCAGGAAAATAACTGTCTTGATTACTTAATATAAATTAACAAGCCCTTTTTTGAGTCACTTTTTCTACCTCCACTTGAAGTCAAAACACCCCCAAATTTTAAAACCCTTTTTCTAAACACCATTGTATGCACATATTTTCAAAAACAAGATCAGTAAGAACCTGGAAACCAAAACTGATCACATGGAATCCATGATGGGGCTGATAAATTCAGAAAAGCCTTCACAATACCCATTTTAAATGTCAATGAATACAATTACAAGAGCAACACATACGAAGACAGTGATCAAAGACAATTTCATTCACAGCCAACAGCAGAACCCAACATCACCACAGAGCATAACCGGCACAGCAGGTTCTGCTGCCAGCCTGGTTCAACCAGACAAGCACGTTCAGAAAGCCCTGGCTACTGGCACTGGAAAGGAAAATCATTTTGCACTCAGGCTCAAAATAATCAGTCAAAAGCCATTCATTAGCAGAAATAATAGCTGAAAGATGTTGGTGTGGCACGCACCTTCAGTATCATCACGCAATTGCTCCACCACATCTGTCAAATCCTCCCAAGAGTCTTTGCAAACAGCAAAAAAGAAAGGAAAAGAAAGAAAAATGTCATGCAAGCTGTGATCTAAAGGAAAGATTCAAAATCAAGGTATAAGAAAAGGGTAACTGAAAGGGAGATCTGCATAAAACAGGACCATTCACAGGGGAAGAGATTTGCAAGTCAAAGGGGTTTATTAGTCTGCAGAAAGCAAGGCAGCAAAGCAGTTTTTCTGTGAGTTAAATTAAGGCAGGCTCCAGGAAAGCTTTAGAAGCTTTGCTTCTTTCTGCATTAACACAAGCAAGGGTTTTGTAAAGCACATCCTAAAAAGGAAAGCAAGAAAAGCATTATTTTGTTTGCAAAATCAAAGCACTATATACTTCTTACATGTATGCAGTGTCAGCGTTTGGTTGTTTCCTCGTACCCAGCTCCCCAGCTAACAGGGAAACACAGCCCCCCATGGAAAGGAAGCACACTGAGAACAGGACACACTGAGGATGTTGTAAACAAGGTTACACAGAGCGGTAACTCCATTAGGACCGTCCCTCCAAATAAGAAGCCTCGCAGCGGTGATCCAACAGAGCCTGGGTGCAATGACAGGTCTCATGGTGTTGTTGACGATGATCCACTACAGCCTGGATGAGGCACACACCTCTGGTTCGTTGCCGGGAGCCTCTGGCTGGCTGGCAGGCACAGGAGGAGGCGGGTACCCACAGAGAGGAGCAGGCAGGGGAAGGGAAACCCATCCCAGCACAGCCACTAATTCCCGGCTTTCACACCCAGCAAACCGAACCTGAGCCTGATGGAGCTCTGGAGGTCAGGACCCTGTGAGATCTCCAGCTCCCTACTTATGTGCCCGCTTTCCCCAGCGCTACCTTGCAGTCGGTGGAGCGTCCAAAGACAGAGGAAGGTTCTGTTCCCTGTGCAGCCCTAAAGTGCCAAAGTCCTGAGCAAAGTGCACCGTCCGCAAGGTTCTCGGCCCTCCCATGGGAAAGCTATCACCAGCCTCTGCCACCAGAGTCAGGCTGGACAGCACACACATACCAACACCGCGTTTAAAGAAGGATAAATAAAGGCTAAATACCAGTGAAATCAATAATTCACCCGACTCCTAAAGCTGATTTTTTGGGATCAGTTTTTTCCATAAATCAGTTGCTCACTTTTCCCCTATGGCACAGCACGGCTACAATGCTTGGAACAGCCAAACGCCTCATTCACTGGGTCCTGTCCGCATACCCTGGTTAAACCAACAACAGCTCTTAGTTCCACAGGGATTTCTCCCCTCCTTGTAGGGCTGGAGAGGGACACAATCAGGATCACCCACCTCTCACAGAGATCCTCTTGGGGAATTTTCTGCTGTTGCAAGCACAAAGCACTGGTGATGCTCCCCTCCCACCAGCCTCTCCACTGCTGTGCTTATTTTGGTCTTTTATTACCAGTATTGCAGCTTTCTGTAGGCCCAGGAGCTGTTTTGTAGACAGCCACGTCCCTCGTGCCTTCCTGGACCCCAGCGCACACTCATCTTTGGTGCTACAAACCGGACTCCAGGAGGACTCACAGGACACTCCCACCCCTTTCACTTTTTATTAGGACTTAAAACACAGGTGTTAGTTTGCGTAGTGCTGTTGTGCAAAGCGTGTTCCACAAATATTGAATTTCTTGGTCGCACTAACGTGGTTAATATTTTCTACCTTTACTTCTAGCACTTCTGAAAACAAATCCAATGAGAGCCTGGCTGCACGTGCAATGATTTATTTAATAGCTGTTTCCATCACGTGCCAAGACCAGAACCAGATTCTGACCAGCCCTACCCGTACACTGACGCCGAAGCCAGACATCCTTACTGACGGGTCTGTCATCTAACAGTGAGCATTTGTGTCTTCCTCTCAAGTGTTAATAGAGCATCTCATAACAAAAAAAGACTGCCAGTTAATTTAGTAATAGGTACAGAGAAAACTGCCAGCCTTCACTTGATCTTTTCCAGGATCCTTCTCACGTGATTTTTCATGTCGACCTCCTCCCTATATGTGCCACGTAGCCTCTATCTATTCCATCCCTGCACTCCTCCAAGCCCCTTTCTCTGCTTGGCTCCATACCCAGAACCCACCCAAGGCCTCCACCCTGCTATGACAGCTCTTACCAGCAGGCAGTGAGGTTTACACATGGGACAATGGGGTTTGCTTCCTTGCCACTTCAATTTCTGCTTTTTCAAACTGATGTAGGAAACGACAGAACTGGATCAGGCCGGCATGGCCCAAGCAGTCCGGACCACACCACTCCGAGTGACCGCGTTGCCTTTTGCACAGGGGGGCCAGACACCTCGCGGGACTGCTCTGGCTCTATGGGACAATTCCTACCCACTCCACCACAAAAGATTAAGGCACCTTGGGTTTCCTTAACCCTTAACGAGTGATCCACCCAAAGGTTACAGACAAATGCCCAGTGGGGTCACAAATGTTGTTGTCCATTATATCCCTATCTGCAACAACCTTACCTTTTTTCTAGTGAGCTATGTGTAAATATATGCTGGCAGAACGGCACCAGGGTATTTGTACAGACACAGGGGCAAAAGCACCTAAGTGATTTGCGCTTTCTTTCATATTTTTGTTCATTTCTTCACACACATAACTCTGGTTCACAGACGTTTCATTTCTTCTTTTAGCCTGTACCTTTTCCCCACTTGTTCAGAATTTCCATTGAAACACACCATGCATGTGTGTAAATATCACAAAACTCCACAGCTCAGTTTTGTTTCCCGGTTCCTCACCACAGTACTGCTAAGAGAAACTCAATACTTCAGATTATTAGAGAAAATGCCAAAGCCTGCAACTGGTGTGGACCAAGTTTAGAGAACAGGATGACCAAGACTTTTCAGTCTTCAAAAAACAACCACCTCCTTCAGCCAGATTCCCAAGAAGACAAATATTACAGAATTGAGTGTCCCACTAGAATAAATACACAAGCAAGTTCTTGACAAAGCAACTGGAGTACTCATCACTACAATATTCATAATGAAAAGCCTAGCTGTTATTTTAACACTGAAGTTCCGAGGTTGCTCTCTCTGCCTTGCTGACATGGGGGCCGCATTCTCCACTGCTCTGAACACCAGCTGCCATCCAGCACCAGGAAATCAGATGCAGCTGGGGCCCATTTACCCAGTTCAGCACTGGGGCAAGAAACCCCCAAGAGCCTCAGCAGAGGGACCACAGCTGCTCAGGAGCAGCACAAGTTCAAGCGTTCTCACTGCCAACCACAAAGCCTTCCAGATCAAATGGCAAATGAGGTTTACCAGGACATTCAATCCTTTGCTAGCAATTTAAATGCAAAACCACCTTAATGAGCAGGGATACTAACGTATATGAAGAAGCAGCCCTGCTATTCTATGACTTCATTCCACTAATAAGAACGCTTCAACAGAGGTGAAAGTTAATGGGGAGTGAATGATTACCTATAGTGAGAGAACTAACACAAACTTTCCCTTCAAACTTTATCTTCCTGAATTTGCTCATATTTTCGTTTCTGGGTTAGTATTTCTCACAGACATAGCCAATACCTAACGTTACACCGAAATCTGGAACCACTCGTGCAAGAATAAGGGATATTGCCAGGGGATACGCTTTCCCATGCAAATAAAAGCTTTTAAAAATTAACCCTGGGAGAACATAGCAGCATAAAAATGATTTCATGCTGCTGTTAAACAGAAAGAGTGCTTCATATTTTATTTTGACTTTATTAGCTTAACACAGGGCTGGGAACAGAAATCTTAATGAATATCTCAAGCTACCCCTGTACACCTGGATTCTAGTCCAACTGTGCACTGCAACACACCGCTCCCACACGTCCCAGCAGCCCCGGACACACTTGGGAAAACGCTCAAGTCCAAGGGCTAACCAGTGAGCTGTCACACCAGTACCCAATGCTGGGAAAATTAACAAAAACTGAGTACGTGAAGGGGAAGTCGAGATCGTGGCTCCTCATACTGTGGGCAGGACAGGGATAAATCAGCGTCCGATTCTTGTCACGGGGTTTGGAACAGGTCTCATAAGCGGAATCCAGTGGAACTTCCCAAATGTCCCTGTGATATTCTAAGTAAACCTAAACAAGCACCAAATACACTCTTCAATAAATGCTGGGAAGTTCCCATAGACCAGAGTGGTGCAAACCCTCTTTACTCCTGTCAAGCTGCTGACACAGGATATATTTGTCAAGGTATGATGCGCAATGAACACGATCACCTCAAACATGGCATCTTGGCCCATTCCTGGTACTGCTTACCAGTAAATTCCCCGGTTTGCAGCAGAACACCAAGTTCTGACTCAAACTGCTTTCTCAGCGATCAGTTTTCCACCCACATCTTTCTTACTTTCATTAGCAAATACTTTGTGAATGTAACCAGGAGGATGGAAGGCTCCAGACTACTCATACAACACTTTTTCATGTCTGAAGACAGACACTCAGAACAAAGTAGTGAACTCACACACTCTGTTTACAGTTTCCAAGCACCATATGAGAATCCAGTGCCTCCCAAGACTAAATTGGTCAGGGTTTGGTTGGTTGCTTTTTAAGCGCAGAGTTCTTAGCAAAGGCATAAGGAGAAGCTGACGAGTCAGTACAATAACCCAAAAAACCCCAGCATCGATTTTTGGGAAGTGAAAACCAAGCTACAGAAAGCACTCGGCAAATGTCTGTTGAACTCCTTCAACTGCTCGTAAAGGCTGGCACAAATTGGATAATTGCTGTGCAGATGCTTCCAGAAAGCATTAACTCTGCTGAAGAAACCAACACACACATCAGGGTTCTCGCCTTCTATCAGCAATAAGGGCTAATTTTGAGTTTGCCTACAACAGCAGAGGAGGTAAATACTGAACACAGCAAAAACACCAAGGAACAAAGGCCGTTTTCTCCTGATCCTTCTTCTTTACTCAACACTGTCCTGTTATCCAAGCCCGAATATTCCAAGCATTCCAGGCCTGTATTCACGTCACCTTTTTTCCGTTAAGGCTAGCACATTCTCCTTCACTCCCTGCTCAAATACTGCTTTTGTCATGAAATGGAGATGTACAGTCACGTTATTATATTTATTTAAATCACATTACCTCATATTTGTTGCCTGAGGAATGATAAATAATATAACTAATAAGAAAAAACTTAAGTGGCCAAGAAAGAAGATTAAGCAGATGCTGTTAATCTCATTGGAGGTATGTGAGAAATTTCTTCAGATGATATTTGCAAAACAGGTGGATGGTGATGCGTCATCAAAGAAAAGGGACCAGTAGAGTTGCACCATCATGTTCAAACACCTCGCAGTCCAAAAACTGGTCTGAAAGCAACAAGACAGGCTGCACCCTCGAATGCCACGAGCAATCTATTCTGAACTTAAAGCAGTTTAAGAAAAGACACTGTTGGAAACTGACTACATAGAAACTCTGTCTCTAAACACATGTGCAGAGAGAGCCTTGCATAAAGAAAAAAACACCTCCATTCATTTCATTACACACACACACACCCCTACCCAGCACCCAGCTGCCCCAAACCGCTCTACAGCATCTACTCTTTGTGCTTTCATTACAAACCATGACAAGTCACAGCAGTATTTTTAGTCCAAAGCCGTTATGGGATGTTGTTGTTTTCAAGGCTGCTGTCACCACTCTTGTTTTAGCACGTGCTGCCCCTCACTTGGCAGCACCGCAGTCATGGACATGACTGGTTTTTCTGTGCCATGGACATTTTTACACAGTTAAGGCTTGCACTGCGCTAACAGAAATAGCCACAGATCTGCAGCAAACTGGGAGGGGATATAAAGGAGAAACACATACTGGGGAATTCCAAGTCCACTGTCCATGAGGGATAACAGGACAAGTAAAGAGGTGCATCACAGGCATTAACGGTGTGATCTCACTGCCTGCACACAATGACCATGGAATCGTAGAATCATTTAGGTTGGAAAAGACCTCTAAGATCATTAATTCCAACCATCAGGCATTTCCACATGTTGCAGCTGCATGGAGTTACATGGAATGCTTCTCCACAACCAACCTCCTTCCAGAGCGAGTAACTGCTATAAGAAATGTCTCATTTTACTTTAGCACTTGATAGCTTGCACAAAAATACCCCAGAGAAAACCCCAAGCCATTACTTCTCCCCTCTATCTTGGTTGCAACACTGTGACACTTGTGATTCCTATCTCCTACTGAATTTAAACCGGCCTCACATTGCCCAGATCTGACTTCATTTAGACTGAACAAGTTTGAGAGAGCAAAGAAAACAGCTCTTAATTGTAATTTCTTAATTACAGCGTTGAAAATATTTTAAAAAATTTAAAACAGAAACCAGAATCAGAGCAGCTCTGATATGGCTCTCCCTTTGCCTCACAAGGCACTCAGTCACCATCTCTAAATTGCTTCCAACCAGCTGGCAGACTGGCACGTGGTACTGGGTGTCCTCAGCAGCTCTTTACATCTTCACCTTCCCTCCCTTCTGATTGTCTGTTTTCTCAGTCAGTTCCCTTTCTGCCCTGCTTGTGATGGGATTCACTGCGAGCACGGAAGGCAGAGCACAGTCTCTAGACCCACGATCCAACTGCTCTTCAAAACATTCATGACCACTAACATACATTATCTTGCAGACCATTGGCTTCACCTTTCTTCTATTCTATCTGGTCTCCGGCTCCCTCAAACTTCACCTCTTCAGGGGTTCCTGCACCACGTGTACTTCTAACAAGAGAATAACATCATGCAGGTTCTGTCCGCATGTGAATAGTCCCAGCTACTCTCAGGACTCCTTTCACAGCAGATCTGTCCTGTAACGGGAAAGGCACAACCCATGGCGCCATCCCACCTCTCCCCACAGTTTACTTTTCCTATTCCACATTTGCAGAGAAGCCCTAAACCAAAGTTCCAGAGTTCTTGCCTGGGTGTGCTTTGTTCCCAGCAGACTCACGAGGCCTCACCAGGACCACAGCTCCAGCAGCAGAGCCCAGCACGGTGTATAAGCCCTCATGCCACATGGTCCTCTCACAACTGCACGGCTCTGCAGCTCCTCCACCAAAATACAGAGACTCTGGCCCCCTCCAGGCAAACTGAGGTGCCAAGAAGGCACCCAATTTGCAAAACAGAAATATGACTAATAGGGTCCTACTGTTTCTTGAAACCCTTGTGAAGTATGCAAGAAAACATGGGCAAATATCTGAGCAGAAAATGGAGACAAAAGGTGGAATCCAAGGGATGATTGAATGAAGATTGATGGGCAAAAAGGATTTGAGCATTGAGAAGAGCATTTGGTTCTTCTGGAGAGCTGGACCAGTTCTACTCAGGACATTTTACGGGAGCATGTGACTGAAACTAAAACATCTGAATTACAGGTCAAAAAAGACGAAAAAAAATCTGATCTTAGTTATCAAAAATGACACGACCAAAAGGTAACTTATTACTTACATGCCATACACACACCACTAATTGCCCATTTCAGCGCAGACAGGATTTAAAAATAAAATCGGGGACATTGTAATTCTTGACACTAGCAAGTACATCCAGATCACGCAGATCCCTTCTGTTCTGAATTACAAGTTGATCCTATGAGGATTACAATTTCCGCTGGTCTGAGGTGAAGCTCCTTACAAAGATGACTGATTATTCCAAGTAGAAATTTAACATCCAGTAAAACTGTGCAGGGCTGTTTTACACTCCATCACCTTTCCTAAAAGCTGAGATCCGTGTTCAGTCCCACATACACACATGCACTCTTGGACATGCAACAGAAATGCAATCGCAATGTTTTTCACACTTTGGTCCCTTGAGATGCCTCAGTGATCCCTATTTAGTCTGCAAACAAACCAGAGCTTAGCAGCACATTCCACTCTGTGCCACCTGCACAGCATAGGGGAAGCTCTGGTTACCTAATTAAAATTTAAAAAAAAAAAAATCAAAAAAAAAATCTCATTTTCTAAGCCAAGCAGATTTGCAAAATCCGCTTATTTGCATACAGACAGAATTGTTTCAGCTGAAAAATAAAACTAATTGCTTTTATCATTAAACCAAGCATCCATGTTAGGTGCTATACAGAATAGAAACAGTAACAAGAACACTCAATAACTACACTCATGCATCAATCCTTCTGCTACCATGGAACTGAAGTTTTGCTCAGAGTTACAAACTCCAACTCTGTGGCAAGAATGGGACTACTCCAACTTTACACTGTTTCATCTCAGATTGGAACCTGTTTCCCAAAGCGGTTTGCCTCTGGCTTCAGAAGAAGCAGAATCGGGCTTGGTTTTACCAGAAAACATCACCTCCACAGGAGGATGCTGACCGTTTTCAACACCAGTGAGCGAGCCTGTGATTCTCACTATGCCCTCACATTGTGAGCTGCCTCCCTGTCCCTCCAGCTCCTATCACCAAACTGGCCTCAAGTGGGATTATTCCAGGGAAGGCTGCATCAAACCGACTCCCAAGGAAAGGGCCGAGAGCAGAAATGTGGAGCATCCACTGCGGCTGCTGCCTTTCTGCTTTGGGAGCCCTTGGAGGACAATGGGAAAGCACAGCACCCTGCCTCAAGCTCCTCTCGCATCACAGCTCCAAGACTTGGCGCCATCAAAACTCTGCTGATGATGCAGAAGATTCCTACTGGAATTGAGTTCTGGTGAGGGATATGAAACTAGAGGAGGCAGGAATCACTCACTTCGGCCTCCTACTGTACCTTTATACCATCATTCCTAAGTAATCTTCTTTAAAAGAAAAATCATCAAAAAAAAGAGAAATAATAAAATGTACCCGCTATTAACAAACCATTTCCATTGGAAGGAAAAAAAAAACCCACGTACTGCAGCTTCTTGTTCAGCACAATTCAGTTCTCAAATAATTTACTTAGTTTTGCCCTACCTTTGGTATTGCTACAAGAGAAAAGCACCTTTAAAAACAGCAAGGTGGAAACCCACACCATAAGTGATCGTACCAAGCAAAGCCTGAAGGTGCGAGGCCTGTCAGACAGGGCAGATGAAAAAGCTGGGAATGCAAGAGAGGAGAAGCTGGGACCACTGGTCTCCCGTGCCATTTCACTCCCAAGTCATCCCAGGGTGTTCCATGACAGCAACTCAGCACAAGTGTGGCAGTCAAAATCTTCCACCTAAAATCTTATTTTCCCACCGCATTTTAACCTTTCTCATCCCATGTGCTGCTCGGTTCTTGACCCTTCACCTCCTTTTCTGACCTCCCAATTCTAGGATGCCAGGATGGGTGCAGACATCGGCGCTGCAAGGCCAGGAGCACAGTTTCTGCTCCTCCTCAGCATGACGGCAGCACAGTGAGGAGGAGGAGGAGAAAGAGGAGGAGGAAAAGGCAGGATGGCTGCCTCTGGGGCAGAGCAGATCACTGAGGGAAGAGAGGCCAGTGGCATAAAACTCTCCAAACACAGCAAGAGCTGAGGGACTGCAACTGGAGGCTCCAAATTCTTATTTCAGCAAGCTTATGGATTTGCTATTGCAATAAATGTCTTGACGTATAAGGAAAAACCCCACAACATTCTGTACTGCCTTTGACAGAACTCTGGAGCCTTTTCTTCTTCCCTATCGTTCTGTGTCAGGTTTATGGAGGAATTGCAGGACACCCTGGCCTCACCTCCTAGGTCCCCTGCTCCTCCTCTCGGACAAGCACTTGGTGCCCGCAAGCCCCACCATCCCATCCCTCAACCCGTGCGCACCGCAGCAGTGCTGATGCAGTGGCACCAGACCCAACGCCAGGGATAAAGCTGGGTCAGCTTTTCCATTATCAACCCTTCTTCCTGACCTTCTGTCTCTGCTAAAAATAGGACCCCGGTCCAAAACCCCCACCCAAAACAACTGGTCCTTCTGCCTCCCAACAAGCAACCTTAATTTATGAACAGATAAATGGCTCCATAAAAGCCTGTACGATACAGCTTTTGTCTTTTTTTAAATTCATTGTTGACATAGAAATTACATAATATGGCAATGCAACGAGCAAGTAGTATTGTCCAACCCTTTCTGATCCCTGCAAGAGAGTGACTGTACTTTCAGCTTTAAAAACAGCTATTTCGTTTTGGGAAAGGGTTAATCTAGTATCGGGGTTTGAATTATTTACACAGGCATGCAAGAGTGCAATCTGGACACATATTTGGCCTATCTGAGAAAGGCAACCCAGAAAAGCTCTATTACAGACTGGATCTATGTACTACTGGTCTAACGCAAGCCCACCTTCCCTGGGAGTTTGCTTGGAGCAAGAAGGCAAACAGAGAGGAAAGAGACACATCCAAAAATAAGGATGTAAAGATCCAACTGGCAGTGTGACTGAGAGGTTTTCCAGGCCACACTGTGGGGAGCCCTGAATTGCTCAGAAGGTCAGTTACTAACAACAAGATGACAAGTCAAGAGTAGTTACTACCAAAGAGAAAGAGATCATATATATAAAAGTCAGTCCACCTACACTGGAGTTTACTGCCCCTGAAGTCCCAAAGCACACCAGCAAGACTGAGCAGGGTCTGAATAAGCCCATGCCGCAAAAAAGAACGCAGGAATTGGAAGCTGGATGAGCGACTGCACCCTGCTCACCCTGCACTCACTGCTCTGGTTCTGCTTCCCAAGCCTGCAGCACTGCTCCGAAACCCCAGGCCATCTCCAAAGGCAGCACTGGGCTCTGCTTTTGAGGCTTCTGTCTGCACCCCACTGTGTGATGAGGTATTTGGCAAAGCAAATTCAAACCCAAGGGCTGCTACCACTGCAAGCAGCTCTCAATAGGAATGAAATTATCACCTGGGGATTAATTTTAAAGCTCAAATCCTCATCACAATTTAGGCTGCCTCACCCAATAAGACAGCAATGCAGTAAGACATTACAAGCCAGCGTCAAACGGGTCAGGCAAGACTCCTTGCTGGAACTGCACTTCAGTAGTGACTGGGAAAGGGTTGAGCATGAAAAGATGGAGCTGTAAAAACCAAGCTGTAAAACCAAGATGCTTGGCACCCAGCCAGGGGCACTCGGAACCTGGCCATGTTGGTGACCACAGGAGCACTGGCTTCTCTCCAAAATTCCAGCAGAAATTCATCCTATCTCTTTCTTCCCTGCTTTATTTTGGCAGAGCAATGTGTGTGGATATCCTTTTGTGGTTTTAGCACTCACAAAGCTTTCAATCCTCATATTAGGTGACCTGATAGGGAATTGTTTTCAGCACCACCACAAATTCTTTTAAAAGAAAGCAAGATGGGTTAAACCCCTGCTTTTGGGGCTTTCCAAGCCATTATAAACAACAGCATGCTCAACAGAAACAAGCTGGAAGACTTGTGATGGTGGAATCACTTCCAGTAGGCACAACTTGGGGCTTTCCAAAAAGTACCTGCTGACCGCACGCTGACACACGTCTGCTTTTTGCCAGCATGCTCCATTTGTAGCAGCTGACAGCTAACAGAGCTGAGAGCTCTGTTTTAAGAGTAAAATCATGATTAAATGTTATCACCGAGCACATATCATGGTTATCTTCCCAAGACACACAAACCTGATCTTTCCAGATACGTCTTAATAATTGAACACAAACCCATCTCTTCTAAAAGGGTGGGTTACAAAAGACGCAGCAGATTCTAAGGGTGATCTGAAGCACCGGTTAGGCTTTCTAACATTTCGAATGATGTCCAGGTTCTCCAGAGCCTCTTGTCCCAGAGGCACCCCCTCCCAACTCAGCACCGTACCAATGCGATGGCCGCGGGGGTGCTGAGGCAGGGAACCGGACCATACCTTCGTGGGTAGGCTCTGGGTCGGGTGTCAGCGAGATGTCATCCAGCTCACGCAAGCAGAGCCATTCTCCATCCATCGACACTCGGAATTTGCAAAGATAGATGGTCTCCATGGCAGCCTGAGTGATCTTGTCTGTGGTGGGGGTTGGCATGTCGCTTTGAGGCGTCAGAGCAGACATGATGACTCAGCTGGTACAACAACGGGGGGGAGAAAAATAAGAACCGAAAAGAAAAGCTTTCTGAAGAAGAAAATAAGAAATACCTTGCTATTAAAGGACAGATGTGCTCAGGATCGCACAGACTGCTCTGGCCTTTTCATATATAAAGCAAGGTAAAAACGCTGCTCCTTCACACTCGTCTCTTCCTCCCTCCGTTCCACCGACTGTCGGCGTCTTTAGCTATGCCAGAGGTTACCAATCCACAGAAAACCTGGCTTCTGCATCAAAGACAGGTGGTGAGGGAAAGAAAAGGTAAAAATAAGAACATAAAAAGAAAAAAAAAAAGCAGAAGGAGGGAGAATGGCTTCCCCTGATGATCACCCAAGGCAAAACAAAGGAAGCCTGAAGAGACGGCAATCCAGGTTTGCTGGAATCCAAGTGGCAGTCCCTCTCTCCGCAGGCGAGGCAGGGCAGCGAGTGCCGGGTGCCGGCAGGATTGGCTGTGCGCAGTAGGCAGGGTGGTGACCAAAATGGCTGACTAATGAACTGAACCCAGCATCCAGGCTCATGTGATCAGCCGCTCCGAGCGCAGGGCTGGCGATTCCCAGGATGCTGCCCAGACGCTGCTGATGCACGGATGGCAATTAGGCTCTCGTCATCTGCAGCACCTTCTCCACAGGCTCCGCGAGCAGGCACAAGGCGCCAGGCAGGCTCCTCGCCCGCCACAAAGGCGGGCAGAGCCACAGCACGAAGCACACAAAGGCACATTTGTATTCCTTTCACACGCCTGGGTGTCACTGCAGGAATTAAATCAGAACCTTTGTTTTCATAGCAGGGGTGCAAGTCACGGTTCGGTTTATTCGCTGAGCAACCTTCCCAAAGGGTCCCTCTGAGCTAAGATTTCCCCACACAATGCTAGGATGGGTTTATCCTCTCAGGGAAACAGTGAGTGGAAAAAGGCCTGTCTCTAAGCATTTTGGTGATCTAGGATTAAGCACTTTTCACATGGAAGAACAATGAGAGACACCACTACAAACACATGCAGATACACGACTGTATCTTACACTTCAAAAAAACTCATCTGAAAGTTGGTCCTGCTCAGGCGAGGGCAATGCAGCAGGATTTACCTCTAAGCAGGCAGAGAAACAGGCTTTCAGGCCCCAAGAACAAGGTGACAGCACTGTGTCACTTCCCCTGTCCCCAAATCTCTCCAGGGAGAGGAGATTCCAGGTCAGGCAACCTTCTTATTTCTGAGGTCACTACTTCCCCAGGGGGTGGGACATGATGGCACCACTGCCTCAACTACACAAGGCAACAATGAATAAGCTCGTCTTATTTGATTCTGTGTGGCTCCAGTAGCTTTGTGGAGAGCAGATGGGTAGTGGCTATCCAAAATCCCTCCCCACACATGAATTCAGAGCAGTCTGACTGTTAAGCTAAAAAGTGCATTGATAGGAAAAAATTAATGAATCCTGCATCGGACTGTAATTATTTTTCATGCCTTTTCTTTCCTAAAGAGATACTCTAACTGACTTGTGTCTATTTCTTAGTGAAACACAAACATTGATTGCTTGATACAGAATCCAGTGTGCCAACACATAAAGCTCTGTGAAAACGCCCCCATTGTGGAAAAAGCCCCTCATAAAAGTAAGGGGAAAAAGGGGGTTAGGAGCTGCTATTTCCAACAGAGGAAGCAGTTGCTTTCAGTGAGAACTCCCTGCTTGGTGCACAACGTTTTGACTCAGCACCTCTTTCCCCCATCAGATACAACTGAATTGCCAGGCAGCCTGTTATCACAGAGATACAAGGGAGAATGATTTCACAAGCGACAGCAGTTACTGTTGTTCCTTCTCCCTAGGAAAGAACGGGGTTTAGAAACTGCACCGACAGCCCTATCACTCCCACGATGTTCATCCATCCCTCCTTCCCACAAGGACGGCCTCTAGGCTTAGCATTCCCATTGTGCCACTCCAAACCAGTTGCAGAAGAACAGCCATGACATCAACCTTACCAGCCTTTTGAAAGGCTCTAACAAACAGCCAAGAGTCACAATAAACGCTTTGGAATCAATCAAGCGCCATAAGTTATTACACAAGCTATTATCCCCCACACCCAGTTATCAGACAGTTTAATCTTTTGGTTTGGAACCGAGCTGTTTCACAAGCAGCGTTAGGTGTAGCCCTTCAACTGGTTTTCTTTTATGCCATGTGCTGCTTCTTCACATGAACAACTAAGAGAAACCAGGCTGCCCGTTCCAGCTCAGCTGTGTTCTCAGCCTCCTGTTCCAGCTGCAACTGCAAATACTCCATAGGGACATTTAAAGGACTTGAAAAACATTTTCCGGCTGTGATTCATTTTAGTTTATCAGCATGTTTAAAAACAAAGCTTTAGACCCAATAAACCACTCACAGTTTTTGAACAATTGCCACCTTAAAAGAAACTGAGCTACTTCACCTCTGTGAAACAGTACCTTTACTCCAAGACACAAAAAATATACAATTCAGATCATACATCTGTATCTTTGATAAGTCATCACAAATTATATGCTTAGAACTCTGATGAGTTTTATTTGATTTTTTTTTTAAATAAGTTCAGAACTTGTTCATTGAGCTGATTTTTTTTTCCTGGCATAGTTCTGACACGGGTATTTGCAGACCTATGAACTCTCTGGCAGTGCAGAGGCAGCTGTAATCCCCGGGCTCCAGCACACAGTGGAATTCACACCTACAGCATAAAACCAAAGGACTTCCCTTCCCAATGCAGCATCCAGGGTAAGCTAAGGCAAGCAGCAGAACCATAAAAAATACAGGTAATGCCCATAAGTCAGCTACAGTACCGTGGGAAGTAAAAACTCTACTCAGAAAAGGAAAAGACAAACCCAACCCAACTCACCCCAAGCAGCTTTCCTGTGACTTACTGACCTGAGAGCCTTTCATCACCACCTGGAGACACAGGACAAACACTTCCCTACGCCTATCCTGTGCCTCAAAGCTATAAAGCAGCACAACATCTAATAAAGAAATAAAAGAAAGGTACCAAATATTTGTATTTTCATAAAGCCGCTGATAAACCTACCACACAACTCAAGGCCAAGGGATAAAGCCCTATGAGCATGTAGTGAGCTGTCAAAGGACAAAACAAAACCAAGCCTAGGCATAAACAAAGAGGAGGTTGTTAAAGAAGAACCACTTTCTCAATCTCAAACGAGTCAGGCAGCCTCAACTGGTCCAACAAAATCCTGTATTAACCACAATGGAAAAAGTGGAGAGGCTTTGGCCACACCACAGAACAAGGCACGGTTTTGTAAATACGTTTCAAGATGAAGGAATCAGACATTGACTGTGTTGGAAACTCAAGACTGAACTTAAGCGCTCCATCAGCCACGAGTATTTGAAAGCTCAACTGTGCTGGCAAGCATTCTTGGTTTCAAAAGCTGTACAAATTGTAATTATCTAGGCAATAAAACAAATTCCTCAACAATCGTTTGGGCTCCAGAGGGCACCTCAACAAGTTCTACTCCCAGCGTTCAATCATTAGGAGGAAACTTTCCTCAACCACTGTGTAGAGACTGAGGAGCAGCCAAGCAGCAACATGGCAACGCTGGCAGACGAGGTTATCGCTTCAGCTGGCCGCATTCCTTCTGGTTATTTAAAATCGCAGGAGACCACAGAACCATGAAAAAGTCACTGACACAGGGAACAGGAACCGCTGCCAAAGGGAACTGTCCGGTGGCAGCAGTGCATCTAACACAGCTGCTCCGAGTGTCTGAGAAGGACAACAATGCCAGAGGGAACACCATGCAAATAGGATACACCATGTGAATAGGATACACATTCTGAGGAAACAGAGGATTCTCAAATAACAGGGGCTCTTGGAACCCTGAAAGCTAAAACCGTGAGTGGGCAAAAGAAAGTTTAACAACCCAAAAAACAGTGACACAATTGCTTAATTCCTGGCATAAACGACAAACTAGGTTTTGTCAACCCACTGTAAAATACAGAGATCTTGGGGAAGGATCCAAGCAGCTTCCATAACTGAGGGTACAATTAAAAAGAGGGAAGGAAAAGCTGACTATAGTATCATGATATCTGGTGTGTTTCAGCGAGAGAAGGGAATGGTTTGGGGTTTTTTTATTTCGGGTTTTGTTGATGTTGGTTTTTTAAGACAGCATAATCCAGCTGCTTTTACTGTATTTAGAAGGTATTCTAAAGGTTTTACTGCAGCTCAGGACGTTTAAGTAACTCATCTTGTTCTTTCTTTCTGTCCAGAACCATCTGTATCAAAACTGGATCACCTCACGTCTGGAACCATCTCATCTCCCCTACCTCGTCAATAAGAAAATTTGGGTAAGATGGAGAAAGAGCAGTTGGAGCTGGAAAAAATATGTCTGAGAGAAAAACTGTAGAGAAAATAAAGTTGGAATAGAGACATTTTCCTATAATTTCAGTCAGATATTCTTTACTGATGTTTGCCCACTGCAGGGCTGGCACCACTGCCCCAGTAACACAGGCACCAGGCCTTCCCTGGGCACCAAGAACCCCAGTGCTGACTTCCAAAACTCTAATCAGCTCACAGGCAACAAATGCACTTTCTAGATTTTCAAATATAACATTAAATAGCTGTACAGCACCTTCACAATCCTGTGGCAAGACCAAGAGAGAACAGTTTGATATTGCATCATAACAGGGGAAAAAAAACCAAAAAAAACAATTTCAAAGAAAATTCCAAAATACTCTGAAATACTGGTTTTCAGTGTATCAGTCACTACGTCCACTAGAACATGTAAAGACAATACACACTACTTATTTTGATGACTACTTGTGGAAAGGACCTTCTGGCACTGCAGGGAGGAACTCATGCTCCAGCAGAGAACACCCATCACTGAAACTGCTGCTCTCAGTTTACAGCTACCACAGAGTATTAGTATTCATAGACTATAATCACCTGTTTTCAACACACGCACGAGACAGAAATAGCTTCCTTCACACTCCTCAGTTTATTTGAACTCCAAATATAACTCCAGCGTTGAAGAATGAAAGGAAGCAGGCACAAACGATTACCTCGGGTACTATTGCGGAGCAGGAACAGTCGATGCCGAGTGGCTGTATGTTATGGCAAGATGAATTCAGGATAGTTGAGAAAAGCCTGTGAAACAGGGTCTCACCAGCCACTGATGGGTCTCCCCAGGAACACCACCACAGATCTGACAATCTTTATAACGCAGCTCACAATTAACACCGCCACGCCTCAGTGCTGCACACTATAAACACTGCTTGGAGGAGATGCGAACACGACAGCACCTGCAAGGCTCCCTACTCCACAGGCAGGAGGACTGAGCTCAGCAGCTAAACGCACAGCACGCTTTCCGTGCCAGAACAAAGTTCTACCTGCTGCTTTAATGGCAAGAGTCAGTGCAGAGTGAGGCTAACTGTGGGGTAAAGCACTGCCCATCCAAAGAGATTCTACGCTAAATCCTTGAGCACAAACATACCCAACTCAGCACCTCTGTCTGGGCACATCTGCACACAAGGCTTCTTACAACAAAGTTTGAACAGCAAAAGCATGATGGCCAAGATTAAACGTTATTCTTAAAGGCTTTTTTTCCATCAGAAAAGACTCAGTCCCTTGCACACACCTCACAGGACCACAACAAGTAATGATTTCCTGATGAGCGGAAAAAAACAAGGTAAAAATAAAGGTTTTAACAGTGAGATTTCAGTTTAAACAGCAACCCATTGCAGACGGAGTTCTGTCTGTAGTCCAGAAGTTTGCAGTCAGAGAGAGCACTTTATATAGCTCAAAACAAAGTCAGGGCATCTCAGCTGCTCTTGGCATTACAGAAATTGGCTTCTTACCTCACTGCTTGCAGCTGTGCTGAGTAATAGCTTAATAAAGTACACCTGCTTTGAAAGGAGAGAGGGACGGAGAAAAGAAAGATACCCACCCTACAATAATCAGCAAACTGGAGTCCCACCTGGGATGTAGGCAGGAGGAGACAAAGTAAAGGCCAAAAGCTCTGTCCCTCACACCCTGGCCCAAGCCAGAAGCCAAGGCTACTGGCTATTTCAAGATGGATGGATGGATTGAAAAGGGAAGTTCTCTTCCACATGCACCCACACAGGTAGTTTTTATTTGAAAATCATAGGCAGGAACTCCTTCACAGTACCCCAGCTGGACATAACAAAGGGCGCTACGGCGCAGAGAAACATTTCCCGCCCAACACGCCCCACACAAGCACCCACGCAGGAACGCTTCAGCCCTGCCAAGTAACACCCAAAGTTTGTCCTCAACACCAGCGCTTCAGGGACGCCCAAGCAGGTGCCTTCCACCTCTAACCTAATCTCAAGCCAAGGACCGGCTTCAAAGGATGGCATGAACTTTCTGCAGATTAAAGGACCCAAAAAGAAGAGAAGTCTCCATCACAAACAGTGTTTGCTGGCCCTTCTCTGGCTGTGTCATCACACGCTGCCCAGGGAGCAGTCAAGGCCCCTGACACCCAAAGCCCTGCCAGGCCAGGGGTGGTTTTATAGGATCATGGTATAGGTTGGGGTGGAAGGGATCTCAACGCCCATCCAGTTCCAACCCCTGCCCTGGGCAGGGACACCTCCCACGGGATCAGGGGCTCCAAGCCCCATCCAGCCTGGCCTTGGACACCTCCAGGGATGGGGCAGCCACGGCTGCTGGGGGCAACCTGGGCCAGGGCCTCCCTCACAGCAAAACATTTCTGCCTAAGATCCCATCTCAGTCTCCCCTCTTTCAGCTGAAAGCCGTTCCCCTCGCCCTGTCCCTGCCCTCCGTGATGCAGAGCCCCTCCCCAGGTTTCCCGGAGCCCCTTTCAGCCCCGGCGGCTGCTCTAAGGCGTCCCCGCAGCCTTCTCCCCCCCGGGCTGCACGGCCCCGCCCGCCCCGGCCCCGCTCCCGGCACTCACGGCCAACGATGCCCTGCGGCCGCGGGCAGCTCAGCACCAGCACGGGCGACGCGGGGCTCCAGGCGCCGGGCGGGGCGGCGGCTCCATGGCCGGGGTACAGCAGGAAGAAAGGCGGCGAGGCAGGGCGCTCCTCCTCCTCCTCCTCGTCCCGCTGCTCCATGCCGGCCCCGTCCCGGGAACTTTCGGGCAGCGGCGGCCGCTCCGCCTCCGCCATCGCCGCCCGGGAAGCAGGGAGCGGCTGTCCCCGCCCCCTTCCTTCCTCCGCCCCGGCCCCCTCCCCTCGGAGCCCCCCTCCTCCCTCGCAGGGAACTCCCACGGCCCCGCGGGGATGGACCAGAGAGCCGGGCGAAACCCCATCCCCGCGGCCCGGGCGATGTGGAGGGGACCTTGTCGCCACCCCTCTTCGAGAGGGTCTGGCTTTCTCCCAGCCTCGTGCCCTTAACCCTTTCTTTTTGCTTACCCTTGAGTCCTTTCTCCACACTCTTGAACCCCTTTTCTTTTTCCATGCCCTTAAACCCCTTTTTTCCCATATCCTTAAAGGCATTTATTTTCCCATATCCTTAAACCCCTTTATTTTCCATACCCTGAACCCTTTTCCTTTTTCCATGCCTTTAACACTTTCTTTTTTTATACCTTTAACACTTCTTTTTCCATGCCCTTACCATTTTCTTTCTCCATAGAATCATAGAATGGCTTGGGCTCAAAGCCCATCAGTGCCACCCCCTGCCATGGGCAGGGACACCTCCCACCGGATCAAGGTCCTCAAAGTCCCATCCAACCTGGCCTTGAAACCCTCCAGGAACGGGGCAACCACGGCTGCTCTGGGCAACCTGGGCCAGGGCCTCCCCACCCTCACAGCAAAACATTTCTCCCTCTCATCTCAAACTCCCCTCTTCCAGCTTCAAACCATTCCCCCTCATCCTGTCCCTGCTCTCCCTGATCCAGAGCCCCTTCCCAGCTTTCCAGTTACGTGTCAAGTGTGCACACGACTGTCCCTGGTATTACCGTGCTCCAAGCAACTGGGAAGGATGCAGGACAGGTACCTCCACAGCTCTGTGGGGTGGTTCAGGAGACGTGTAGCTGTGCAAACACCTCAGTCCTAACCCGTGTTAGGTGCTGCTGGGGCAGATCCCACCACCAGTCCTCTCTGAGCAGGGTGGCCAGCAGATGCCAAGCAGGAGCCCGGTGAGGATGAGGTGCATCCCATGGCTGAGGCACATTGCTTGGCAGTGTCAGCGCCTCCTCCAGGAACATCATTGGAAAAAGGAAAAAAAAAAAATAAAGTGTTAATTGGGACCTTGCTCCAACTCTCACTTATTTTCCTGACAATCATCTGTGGTCCCTTCCCTGTTTCACATGTGCCCATTTTCACTGGGATCTTCAAAACCTATTTACCGTCAGGGATTTCCCTTCAGCATGGAACACCCCCCTAAGAGGCATTTATTGGAGCAACGTTACGGTGTGTCACCTCCCACCGCATTAATCATTCCAGCCATCCCATGATCACTCATACATAAAGCCATGCGGGAAAGAACTATTTATAACTTTGTCCAATCTCCGAACTAACGAACTGAAGATAATGCTGTGTTTAATCTTCATAAAAAAGCAGTGGCACAGTGGCCTGGGAAGACGTGCTGCGCCTGCTGCCAGCCCTAGGCCTCCCGATACACTGCTGGCCCTCTTGCTTGCAGCCCAACATTTCTAGGGAGCGTGTCTCTAACAGCACTCATTTATTATTTCCTTTATATATTACCCAGATGGAAGTTGCCAGAAATTTGCTTGCCAGCTGCCTAAAGCTTTTCAAGGTAACACAAAGCCGCCTCGGATACTCACAGCTTGCTTGCAGATCTGTCAAAGACTGCCAGCTCTCTGTTTTTGCACAGTGCAAAACACACGTGAGCAGCTGCTGTAGGAAGAAGATCAGTTAGTATCTCTCCTGGAAATTTTCTGCATCCCTTGTAATGCCTATTTTTACACAATACCATTCCTCCCCGAAAAAGCACCTAAGCTGCTATTTTTCTCACCATGTTGCCTTTTACCAACTTCTTTGCAAGGCTTCAGGAGCATAGCTTAGCATTACCAGTGGCTCCTCCATCATGATCCCAGGTGCGGGCTTGGGAAAAGCTCTAGTTCCTTCGCTGGTAAGGCTGGGACCCATGGAAAGCCAAGCATTTCTCACTGGGAAGAGCAAGCGGCCACACACACAGTGAGGGAGGATGAGTAAGCACAAGCAAAGGATGCTTCTGTCCCCACATTACACATCTCAGCTGAGGCCAGAAGAGGTGTTCAGTGGCCTTTTCAAGCAAGCCTCCCTTTTGCCTCTGTGACCTGCTCAAAGAATGAGACCTGGAGTTAAGTACATTCCTTGGCCCAAGGATCTGAGCTGGCCCCATTTTCCCTGGAAAAGTGGGGCTCCAGACTGCAAGTTCTGTCTTAAAACAATTGCTTCCAGGAACCCTCAGATTCCAAATGCCCTCCAGCTTTTGACCTCACATAGAAGTGGTGGCTCCCTTTTGCTACATGCAGAGGCTACATTAATTGCTCCGTCCCAGGAGGTTCTGTTGATCTCAACACCTTTCTTCCCCTCGGCAGGGATTTTGCCACATGAAAAGCATAGACAGCCTCAGCCTCAGCCACTTCGGGAGGTGAGGAATTAATCCTTCCTGCTGCACTTCCCTGCGACCTTTCCTCTTCCCACACAGAGCCCTGCTGCTGGCACAGGCTGGAAGTCCCAGCACTGACCTGAAACACCAGGTTTTCCTTCTCTGCTGCCATCAACTCTGCCGGCCCTTGCAGTACTTTCCATCACCCCTGCCATGGAAAATGCCATGGCTCTCCCAGGCAGAGATCTCCCAGGCAGTTTCAGGTAGGGAATCAATTCTCAGTGCCGCATAGCAATTTTTTCATTACAAAGTTGCAGCGTTTAACTGCTGTTTAGGCTGCGAGCAGCAGGGGGCAAACAAATGCAGGGTCATTAATATCAGCAGAACCCGTCCTTCCACTCTTTTGTCCATCTGCCTACGGTGCCAGAATCCTCTGCAAAATCGCTGTGCATAGCTCCCCATCGCATGGGTCCGGCGCTGATAAGGACTACAGGAAGCCTCCTTACTACTGTTCCCACCTGTCCAGCTAAAGTTGATTGGCTTTCTACCTCTCCCTGCAACAACCAGATTTGAAAACTAACAAAATACTCTGCAGGCAGCATTACCAGCATGTTCCTGGCAGTAACAGGTCTGGAGAGTAAAGGTTCACATCGACACCTATGGAAGCACATTTCACTGGCAGAAGCCGAATGGAACACCAACATGTTTGAGTTGCAGCGTCCAGCCTGTCACAGGCTCCAAATGCATACTCCTGTTTAGGCTTCCCCCAAGACTATCACACAAAACAAAACAAAATAAACCCCAAAACAACCTCCTTAGATACCAATACTTCCATAGCGTGAAATAGCATTTATTGACAAGATAATTATTCCCTTCAAGTGATTTCGCACAGAAAACAGACAACATTGCCCCTCAGGTGCTACCAATACACAAATGGAGACATGGGCTCTGGGCAACCTGCCTCAGACACAAATGCAGCTCTTCCCTGAGACAGCATTTGTGAATGAAAACGGAATCAGTCCCTCCTCCCTGACAGCCTGAACTGGAACTGGCTGCTCAGGCAGCTCCCAGCAAGAACTACAGCATGGGTTTAAATGTGCTTTCCCACCAGAAAACATGGAAGTAATCAAAACATTTTGAAGCTTACTTTCAAACTGAAGACAATGTTAGGTCTTACCTATTTGTCCTGCATCAGTGCTACATTAGAACTCCAACAGCAGCTAACATATTTACCAAAAATGAAATGGATGTATTTATCCCAGATATAAATAATTATGAAATCCAGAAAAGTCCTTGCTTTGTTTCTCACTGAATTCATAAAACCATAGAATCACCAGGTTGGAAAAGACCTCTTGGATCATTGAGTCCAACCAAAGTCTGAAATGGAAACAGTACCTCAGGCCACACAGGATTTAAGTAATGGCTTTCTTTAAGAAGAAGATGCAAGTAAGACTAAGAGGAGCTTATTCTTAACGAGAATTAGATAAAATTCCATAAGCACACGTTTCATCCTGCAACTCCACACAGAAAAAGGATAGACTAGAACAAGAGGGTAAAAAGGAGATGAAGGCAGTGACAGCTGCAAAGCCCCATCCTCGTCCGCGCTGGGAGGTCCCTCCATCCCACCCCTATCTCCCCACGGGTCCCACACAGCCCACTGCATTCCCTTCACTTGGCATATCCCCTGCAGTCTCCCAAAGCTGGTATTTACAGTACAGAACAACAATGGGATTACAAGAGAGAAAAAACACTTTTAACGCACAGGCTGGGAGAGGAAAAGGCCCTGTGCTGCTTTCAGAGGTGGCCCCTGCTGAAAAGCATCCTCTGAACAAAACCAAACACCACCCTCTGCCCCACTCCCATTTTCTTAAGGATAAAAATCACACTATTTTTATAAAACTTTTATTGGATCTGGTAGTGCTCCTGGCAGCTCTCAAAACCAGAGAAAAATAACCATTACTGAAGCTTCCTGCTCTTCTTAACTCCAGCGCGGATGCCAGACAGCTCCCCGCCATATCTTTGCAATTCCCTCCGAACCTCGCGGACCTGGCCCTTGCGGCGAATCTTAGCACGCCGAAACTTCTCCCGATGCTTGACCCTGGGGTTGCGATCAATCTTCTTCCTTTTGGGCGTAAGGCCTTTGTTCTTGATCATCTGATAGGTCACACCCCTCTTTTTATTTGGATCTTCTTCTTCTAACACCCCTTCTTCTTCAAGCGTGTCTTTGTGTTCAGGTCTCTTTCTCTTGAGTTTCAGCTTCTCCTCCATCATCTTATAGTATTTCAGAGCAGCCTCTCCATCCAGGTCTGACTCCTCTGATGCTTCATCAGCGCCAGCCTGGCCATTAGCAAGCACAGGAGTGCGTTTTGGTTTGGTTTTCCTAACATCCAGTGGGAGAAACACTGCAAACTTCTTCTCCTTCTGTAATTTATTTTCCTTTTTATCATAGTAATTTTTCAGAAGCAGACGAACTTGTGGGGATAACTTTTGATCTATAACAGCTAAGTCATTGATTATATTCCTATAAGCAACCAGCCTCTCGATAATGGGGTGGCTATGAACCGGCACCCTCTTGGACTTCAACACCAAATAGAAACTGATATTGGCACAGTAATTCAAGTAGAGATGATACTTAGTCTGCAGATAGCGGCTGCCTTTCCCCTGCGGGATCGTGCCATTTTTGACCATCTGCAGCAGTGGATGCAGTTCGTCCTTGAGCTCCATTAACTTGACCTCAAAGTCCTCGATCAGCTGCAGGAGCTCAGGGGACTCCTGCTTCAGCAGCTTCAGCTGCTCCTTCTTGGAAAGGGCTTGCAAATCCTTGTCAATCTTCTGCCCCTTGCTATCGTGGGTTTTCTGCTGCTCAGCCATGTAGTCCTGGATCACGTCCAGCCCATAATCATCTTCCCCTAAGTCCTGCACCAACCGCCTCTGGATGACCTGAGCCTCCTGCTCCTCTTCCTCCTCCTCAGCATCAACTTCTTGTTGGTTGCGCTTGCCCTTGGCCTGGGCGTCAGTCCCATAGTCTGTGTCGTAGTAAAGCTGCTTACGTTGGCCCCAGGAGAGCTCATGGGGGAGCTTGGTGTCCTTGTGGTGCTCCTCCAAGTCGCTTTCCATGGACAGGTCTCCATCTTCATCTTCAACTTCATCTCCAATCTCATGTCCATCCTCTTCGTCATCTTCTCCATCCTCCTCCTCACCTTCTCCAACCTCCTCTGCACTGTGGTCCAGGAAAAGATCCACCGACCCCCGTTCCTCCTCCTCCTCCTCCTCCTCCTCCTCCTCTTCTTCTTCTTCCTCTTCCTCCTCCTCCTCCTCTTCTTCTTCCTCCTCGCCGTCCCCATCCTCCTCCTCGCTGTCCCCCTCGGGCAGCTGCAGCCCCAGCACCTCCTCCTCGTCGTCCTCGCTGTCCCCCGCCTCGTCCCCGCTCTCCAGGGCCGCCATCACCGCCCGGAACTGCGCCTCCTCCTTCTCCTCCTCCTCCTGCTGCTGCTGCTGCACCTGCTGCAGGTCGAGGTCGTCCTCGGGCTCCTCGTCGGGCGCATGGCGGGGTCGGCGCGGGGCCGGGGCGCGGGGCGGCCGCAGGAGGGTGCCCCGCCGGGTCCTCATGGCCGCGCTCCGGGGCTGCCGCCGCTTCCGCTTCCGCTGCCGTCACTGCCGCCTCCGGCCCCCAGCCCCGGCCTCCTGCGGCCGGTCACACCTCCGTTGGAGCGGCCGGGCCTGCTGCCCGCGCTGCTGGAAGGGACCCCAAACCCCACCCAGGGCCACCCCTGCCAGGGGCAGGGACACCTCCCACGGGATCAGGGGCTCCAAGCCCCATCCAGCCTGGCCTTGAACCCCTCCAGGGATGGGGCAGCCACGGCTTCTCACCCATTACAAACCATGGAATTCACTAATTATTAACGCCAGCATAAAGATGGGGAGAGAGCAATTTCAAGCAATTCTGTTGTGTGAGTTCAATAAGAAATGTAAATCGGCACTGTAAACCCAACACTGCCAAGCCCACCCCTGAGCCATATCCCTAAGCACCACATCCACACCCCTTTTAAACCCCTCAAGGGACGAAGACTCCACCGTTTCCCTGGGCAGCTTCCTCTAATGCTCCAGAACCCCTTCTGTGAATGTCCAATGAACCCCTTCCTAATGTCCAATCTAAACCTCCCCTGGTACAACTTGAAACCGTTTCCTCTTGTTTTATCGCTTGTTACTTGGGAGAAGACGCCAAAACATACCTCACTCCCCAGAGCCCTCTCCCTCCAATTACCGCATTTTCCAGCATCTCAACAACTGCCTGCAAGAGGTTTGCCACAACCAACCAAAACACCATCAAAGCATTCATCAACTCCAGGACACCAAGATTCTGTGCTTACTGAAATAAATAGACCCGTTTCTTGTTGGCAAAAATGTGTAGATTGTAATGGATCTTGTTTCGATTAATGAATTTTATCCTAAGCTTTAAATTTCATAGGTAAAAACAGCAAGTATTTTTGCACCTACCTAACAGCTGCTGGCAGAGGTTTATGTGCTTTCCAAATACCCCACAAAGATACCTTCAGGACGTAGCTGCAAGTTCAAAGTTTATTCCTTTCAGTTAAGCATCTGATTTATAGGTGAAATCCCTCCAGGTCTGAAGTATGGTTGAGTTTCTTCTACCATTTGGTTTCTAACAGAGTACTACAGACCCATGAGGAGCTGTGGGATGCGGGCAGCCGCTAGACAAGGATTTATTTTCTCAGTGGTGGCAGGTACCAGCAATGATAGTGCCACTTAGTAAGAAAAGAGTGCCTTTTTCCTCCTTGGCAGGGTTTCTTCACCTAAATGCACAGACACATACAACTGCTACCTATGTAGTAATCTTACAACGAGTGGAATAAAAAAGGCAAGATAAAAAATGCAACTGACATCTGTCCCCTCCTAAACCAAAACTTCTCAGTACTCAGTTCCCTACAACCAGAGCGAAGTTTCAGAGAGAAAAAGAAGTATTTGAAGACCTCCCTGGGCACATCTGGGATACATATAGACTGTCCCGAGTATTTCCCTTTGCCAAATTTTGTCTTTACAGGGATACAGGGATCTTCTGGCAGGAGCCAGGCCCATGCTAAGCAGCTGTGGATCAGCCTTTAGGCTGCAAGGTGAAGGCAGGCTGTGGAGCTGAGTGGCTGCTGCTTCACCATCTCCTGCGCTCCTTGGATCAGACTTTTTCCACCAAGAGACAGGTGTGCCCAGGCCATGAGGGAAGGAGCAATTCTGATTTTCAGGATCTGGGGACCCCTCCTCAGGGGGTTTAAGGCAATCTCTGTTCATTCATGCTCCCATTCTCATCTTGTTTTCTTGCTTGTTTGTCATCCATCACAGAGCACCCAGCCTGGCCTCCCACCTTTCCAAAGGGAAAATCGGATTAATACAGAGCTGACGGAAGCAGCCTGTTTTTAAGAAAGGCAGACAGCCGGGCCATGAGCAGAGGAAGGCACAGTAATTCGTTTAGTCCACACTCAGAAACCCAGAGCCTGATAAATTAAGCAGCCACATGTCCCAGCCAGAGGAGTTCTGCGCAGAACAAGTGCAGGTGGTTTTTCTTACCACAGAGCAGGTGCAAGTTTATTTATAAATATGCTGTCCACCTTCTTGGGGAAAAGGACACGGCAAACAAATAGTAAAGTTAACTGAAACAGAGGGGCTGCACCACTCTACTCACTTTTTGGTGATTCATTTGGATCCTGGTAGATCTGATGGCAGATGAGTCTCACTTATGAGCCTTTCTTCAGACATGCTCAACTTCTCCACGTAGTCACCTCTGGGTCAAAATTTTCCATATCTGCTCTTGCACCAACGATATGTTTTGCTGTAGACAATGACACCTTTTCCAAAGGTGCCTTTTCTGTCCGTGCTGATTTTCAGTTATCATCTGCCCTGGTTACAGGCCTGTATCAGAAAGAGCAACAACTTAATAATATAATCATAGAACTACTGAATCATTAAAGTTTGAAAAGACCTCTAAGCTCATCCAGTCCAAACATCAGCCCAACCCTACCGTGCCTGCTAAACCCAGGTGCCACCTCTATGCGGTTTTTGAACCCCTCCAGGGATGGTGACTCCACTGCTGCCCTGGGCAGCCTCTGCCAGGGCTTACCCACGCTTTGGGTAAAGAAATGTTTCCTATTATCCAATCTAAACCTGCCCTGGCACAACTTGAGGCCATTTCCTGTCACTTGTTTCTTGGGAGAAGAGACCAGCTCCTACCTCACTTGAACCTCCCTACCAACTTGTTTTTTGGTACATGGGAGGTAGTATTTCTTTCATTTGTTAGCCACACCTTGTGGAAATTCTCACTTTACACTGGTTGATCACTAAAACGGAGCCATCCCTGCCGATCAGGTGCTGTCATCTTGCTGCTTAATCCTGTGAGGTTTTGTGTGAAGCCCAGGCCAATTTCTGTGTGGTTAAAATTCCAGGGAACTTTTGCTAGCACGGCTTACAGAAACACAGGCCTCCAATGTGTCTCTGATGGCTTCCATCCAGCAGCAATGTAATGCCCTCATGTTTTAAAACCTGCCCTGTCTAAGTCTAGAGCCTTAGTAACAGATCAGCTTCCACTTGGCCTCTCATCTATTTAAATGGAACTAATGTGTTGTCTCTTAATCCAAAGTTACTTCCTAAGAGCAGGAAAGAAATAGCATCTACAGACGCTTGAACTTCCCTCAGTACTTTCTGTCATCCACTTCTTGTGAAGTTAGACATGACCTCAATTGTGAAGTGATTTACCCAGTTATCAGGAACTGCTCAAGCCAAACCACAACATCAGTGGAAACACCACTACCAGTCAGCGATGTCTGCAGGCCTGTTTTCATCCACTGTTTTTTCTGTTTCTGAGGGATAAGCAAGGAGCAAAGCAAGCTCTAGGACAGACTCCCAGTGGATGGTGTGTTATCCATAGATACCCTTGCCCTGGACAGCTTTCATCCTCCCTACTCCTCACCCAACGTGGCAAGGATACACAAAGACACAACTATTTTGCCTCATCTCATCCAGGCACCTACCCAGCTACCTACATGGAAGATCATGCTTCAGCGTGTCCAGTGGAGGCACAGGACAAGTGAAAGGAGACTGAAGCTACAAGGCTGGTTCCCATTTCATATAATCACAGAGTCACAGAATGGTTTGGGTTGGAAGGGACCTCAAAGCCCATCCAGTTTCAACCCCTTGCAGGGACACCTCCCACTGGATCAGGGGTTCCAAGCCCCATCCAACCTGGCCTTGAACACCTCCAGGGATGTGACAGCCACCGCTGCTCTGGGCAACCTGGGCCAGGGCCTCCCACCCTCACAAGGAAGATTTTCTTTTCGCATTCCCTGTTAGCCATCCATTAGCCTCTGCCTCGCAGTGCGGGTGGGAGTCGGCCCAGAAGTTGAGCCTGGGGTGCTGATTTGCCTGCCCCTTACCAGACTCTCACAGTTCTTCAACGCCTGCTTCTGCAGATAATCTGCTGGTAACTCAACATGTCAACCAGTAAAAAGTGAATAGCCCATAAAAGCAGCACTCCATAAGCCAAATCTTCCTCTAAAGAGCTTGCAATCTAGATAGGAATCCCCAGAGACATACAGGTGGCTGAAGAGGACTAAAATAGCTCTTGTGCCACCACAGAGACCAAAGGGGCTGTATGCAGACACATAGATTTAGCAACCGAAATTCAGATATGCTGAGCACCGGCAGTCAGAGAAAACCACCAGAATCACACAGAATATCATTCTACACAGCTTCTCCCTTTAGATTTGAAAACACTCATGGATGCCTCTGCTTGGATTTTTTCCAGAGCTGCATTTTTATTGGTGCAGTTTAGCAAAGGAAAACAGAACCAGCCTCTTTCACGTGTGCTGTATTCTGCTGCCTGCATCCCCTCCTTCCTGTATATGTTTTAAAAATCTCCTATTTTGAAACAAAAAATGAGACTGAAATAAGCAGTGCATGAGACAGACACCCTGACCACCCCAAAGTGATCCAGGTTTATTTTAACCTTCTTCAGACGATAGGGCACAGGGAACATCTCACTGCTGCTTCAGGAAAGAGACCCACATAAAACTCCTAACTGCATAATCCTTAACCAGGTTCAAACATAAAGCTCCACGTAAATCTTTTAGCAACGATTTTTAGGAGTGGGGAGGAAGGAAAGAAAAACCACCTTTATCCTCCTAAACATGGAGCCCTAGTGAGAAAACAGGGTTTGTAAGGCAGAATTATGGCATAACCTGACACCCTGCTAGGAGCTGGGCTCACACCCATCATCCCCTGTCATCTCGCAGAGGAAGACCTTGTGTGTGAGTGCTGCTGATGCAACTCAAAAGCTCATTGCATCATGCAACTGCTGAATGAAATGTTTGCGCTAGGACAAAAAGCTCAGGAGACAGATTCTGAGGTCTTTGAAGAGCTCTAGAGTTAGGGACCCAGCCAGCAAGGTCTGAAGAAAAAGAAGACAGCGTGTAGGGTGACAGGCTGCCAAGGAACTGGGATGCCTGGCAGCATTGCCTAACGGCTTTAGACTCTGAAGAACCTGGTGAGGGCAACCAGCCCTGGGGAGCCAAGAGTGACTTGGACTAGAGGCCAAAAGCCTCTATCTGTTCACCGAGCTGCTGCTCTGCTGAGTAAGGAAAAGCTGGAGAACACAGGGAGGCTTACCATGTGTTGCTGATGTTAATTAAAAGAATGCATTGCAAGTAGCAGAAATTCAGGGAATGCTGATGCACTGACCCGTCTAAGAACTGGCCTGCCAGCATTGGGCTCTGCCTCCCCTTTTGGCCCAGGCTGTCAGTGTTTGGAGGCTCTCGCTGGCACCGAGCTTCCCTTCAGGAGTGCAAGACACACACACACATTGCAGAGACAGTTCTGGCTATTGCAGGTTACATCATTTGCTTTTCAGAGTTACACAGCTGATCCCAAATCTGGAACAAAACTCCTGAGGTCTCTCCAGTACTCTCTGTGATCAGGAAAATTCTGCTTGCCCCCTTCCTCAGAAAGTTTGCCTGGGACTTGACTTTCATGTATCACAAATCCCACGGAGTCCCTTCTTCATTCATTAGGATAGAAACTCCCTGCAGTGTGCAGAGCTGGAGGAACAATTCAGCTTTGCCCTAGCCCTGCTTTACACCTGTCTACCCCTCCCCTCTCATCTTATCTGCTTTGACTGAGAGGTCTTCAGAGGCAGGATGAGCCCTTAGGTTATATTCATAGAGAACCTGTTGCAAACAGGATTTTGACACTGAAGCCCAAAGTGTTTTTATTATGCAAATAAAGCGATCTTTAAGGCTAATTTCTCAAAACCAGGTGCCAGAGCTATGATCCGTTGGATATCTGGACACTTTCTCACCTTATACTCTTTGCAGGGACAGTGCCACTGGCCCCACTGGTAAGATGTCCCCTAAGGACCAGGATGGTTTGCATTCCCTCACATTCAGCAGCTTCCTTGCTTGTTGGCGATGAGTAGAACAAAAAAATGCACAGTAATAGTGCAAACCCCTGCCCCCCATCACTTCTGAAAGCCAGAGGCCTCGGTGCATTAAACATGCCTGGTTTCAGTCCCCAGCCACATTTTTCACAGTGTCAGTGGTAGCCGGCTGGGCTGTTTATTTTAGGAAACAAAAATCTGTATCATTTGCACACGCCCTTATAGGCAGACACAGGCTCTCAACTTGTGTTCTTCCAAAGGAGGGAAGGCAAGATGACGAGCTCTTCATTGCTGTGCCTGGCTTTGGCCATCTTCTCGGGCTTTGTCCTTGTGGCAGGTAGGTGAGAAATAAGCATGGAAAACCGCGCTTAAGATAACAGTGATGAGGTTTGTGTAATCAACCATTAATAATTTTAACAGGCAAATATCAAACCTCAGAGGATGCTCAAGAAGTTATGCTTCAGTGGTGCTTGGACACCTCGGTGTCTTTCTGCCCCACAGAGCCATGTTTTTAATTGCTGCCTTGAGACTGAAGTGATGTCTAGCTGCAAATTTAAGACTTTGCGATTAGCTGGTTTTGATTGGGTTTCTGAAGCAACAAACCACAAACATGCATGCTTGCTTTTCTGCAGTGCTAGGAAGTTTGCTGTACTCTTGGCTGCTAGATTTAAAGGCTTTTAAATCTTCCTGGTAATCCCATCATGTGGTTACAGCCAGTTTATTTCTGATTAGACTGTAGTTTATCCTGCAACTCTGCTGAATTTTTTTGAGACTCTTGGTTTAGAGAGAGATGAGCCTGTCCTCCCAGCACACTCCTCGGTGCTGTGAACAGGCAATAGCTACTGGCCTTCCTAATGCCAGATCTTTATACCAGCCTAAAAACGTTTCATCCATGTGGTGGATCTGGTCCCCCTGCTGAAGGATAACCAGCCAAACAACATCCTGCATTTCCCTCCAGCTTTTAAGAAAGGGCATCTTGTTGCCTAACAAAACAGGCCCTTGGCAAGTGCTGCTTTCTGTGAAGGCAGAAAACATGGAGAGATTGTGTCCATTCAACATAGAACCCAATCTGGTTTTCCCCGTGAAACGCACAAGAGGGGAAGTAAAATTTGAGTTGCACATGCCTACGAGAGTGCTGGTTTTACTACTTATATTGAAATGAATGTATTTTGGGGCTAATTAAGCCTCTTCCTGCTTTTTTGAAGTAGCACTTGCACCTGCAGGAGAGTTTGAACAGCTATTTTAGAGTGCATTTGCTTCTTCACTGGGCTGGATTCTGTTGGGCTTCGCAGTGTATTACAGGATGAACCAATATCAGAGGATGAGCAGTTTTGTCAAAATCTCCACACCAGTGTTGGTGAGGAGGGAGCACTGTATTGCAGTCAATCTTGCACCAGAAAATGCCTGAACACCAAAATGGCATTAGGAAATTTTATATTTAACTGTGTTTTCTCCCAAGGGATTTCACTGGGTGATACATGAAGTATTGCTGATAAAACTATCTCATTTTATGCAAGCTTTGTAATTTTAATTTAAGAAACCCCAAACACACAGAGTACATGTAAGTTCTGTGGTTACTGCAGCCAAGAGCATTATACCAGGAAGTAAATCAGGAATCATAGAATAACCAGGTTGGAAGAGACCCACCGGATCATCAAGTCCAACCATAACAATATTTTTAGAATACGATCAACCTCTCTCTGCATATTCATAGAAGATGACATTAATATAATTTTACAGGATTAATTAAAACCTGCTCCCAAAGGTTTTGGGACAACATCCAGAGCCAACAGGATCCAACTTGAATATTGGCTTTGGCTCTTTGGATTACGGGCTTAGAATTGCACATCACATTACACAGAATCCAGTGACGTATTAGAGGAAGATCTGTGTGAAAGACAAGCCAGAGACTGCCTACAGGAAAAAAGAAAGGCCAAGGCTCAAGCAGGCAGAGACCACAGAGGCTTTCCTAGTAAGCTTCTGCTTCTGAGGGAAGCATTCATGTTGAGTGATGAGCTGGCAGAGCGGACGTGTGCAGAGCAAGAGCAATTGGAGTAAGGGGTATAAAGAGACAAGCACCGTAAAACTCCAAATAATGTCCATCTTCATGTGTCAGATATGAATGTGTGCTTTGGCCTTGGTGGCACACGCTGCAGTGTGACTGGACTTGCCCTGCATGCCCATTTTGCAGTGGTGTTTTTACAGCTGGCCAGTTGTGCTGGGTGCTCTACAGGGAGACACAAAAACCAGCCCTGCTCTAAAGAGCTCAGCGGGCACACACTACAGCAGGACATGCTGCAGAGGGATGAAGAAAACTGTGAGAGCAATAGGAAGGGCATCACTTCCACACAGACAAGCACACTGTATGCTAAACTCATCTGCGCCAATTCAACAGATTACCTGTTGAAACCTGGACTTCTATCACATGAAATGCCATCATGATGCATTTCTGGCATTTTCAGCACTTTGCATTCTGCTAGGGCAGGTTTCAAGGCTTCGGGTTTTTTTGACCCTGGAACTGCATATCCTGTGCTTACAGGCTACCTACAGGACCCTGACGAGAAGGAGTATGTGCTGGTCAATAACAAGTGTCAGTGTGTAACAGTGACCTCAAAGTTTGTCCCCTCCAAAGAAAATCCGAATGAAGAAATCCTGGAGAGAAACATACGCATCCTGTAAGTGGCAGACAAGTATTACATGGAGTTGGTAAACGGCAGATGAAGTGTTCTCATTTCTCTTTCCATGTTGTTTCCCATGTCCTGGCATTGATGTGAACTGTTTCTCCTGTGGGCTGCTGTTATGGTGTCCTGGAATATTTTCTTGCTTATTGTTTTTCTAACTCACATGAACACATGTGGTGTTGGGCTCTTCAGATCCAAAAAGTACCTCCATGTTTTAGGGGGTCTAATATTAACCTCAAATCAGGCTGGGGAAGTAGAGTAACATTTCTACAGTTGATCAAATCTGAAACTAAATTTGGCCCGTGACACTGGGCTCTTACTGATCTGCTAGCAAGCCTGCTATTTTACAGGCTGGGACAACTAATAAATGCCAAAACTATTCCAAAAGCTTAATCCCATGAGGCAGACTTCAGGTCAAGAGCAGGGTTTTGTCCTCCATTCACACAGACCTTACAGAAGTGTGTTGTGTCTGTTGTAAATATGAGCCTAATGCAGGCTCAAAGCTGCAGGAGTTCTGGTGGAGTTCACAACAGGAGAAAACATTAAGCATCTGTCCTGCAAGTCTCTGGCACCTGCCAGCTTAGAATTTGAAAAAATTCTCATCACTGTCACCTTGGAAGTATCATTTTCAGCAACTGCTGCAGTCTTTGGGAGGGTTGGTGCCTTTGAGGGCACAGAAAGGCTAAGGTCTACTGTTCCTGGGCTTTGCTGTGGAAAAGGGTCAGGAAGGAAATAGCATGAAGAACAAGATGAGAATTGTTCACAGCAGTGTCCTGTTTAATAAGTAGTTTTTATGAGAGTGATTCTCTTCCCTCCTTTGCAGAGTACCCCTGAGGGCTCGGGAGAACATCTCTGACCCCCTGTCCCCCCTCAGAACCAAATTTGTCTACCGCATGACTGAGCTGTAAGTACTTTTATTTACTTGGTTCATTTCCTAACACTTAACCTCCCCTGCAGCACGTGCTTCAAGGCTGGTAGAAAAGGTGAGGTAGAGCCACAGAGAAGTCTTTCCTGTGAAGCCTAGTTTCATCTTCTGTTGCAAGCCAAGACGTTACCTCCATGATCAATTCATGTAAAGAGGTCTCATTCAGACGGAATGTTTCATTCTGAGCTCTGTTCATATCAATTGTCCTGAATATCAGCAAATTACACATTGCCTGTTTAACCCTTGCCTTGCCAATAGCCATCTGACAGCACTAAAAGCACCTGGCTGGGAGTTCCTGTGTAACACCTAGCAAGATACCTGCCCAGCTACGTCTGCTGATAAGCAGGGAGGGGTTGGGCTTCACCAAGGGCACCTTCTCATCACCACTCTTAACGCTTGTTCTATTCTCCATCTCTTTCAGCTGCAGAAAATGCAATCCTGTAGAGATTGAGCTGGGTGGTGAGATATACCAGGCCCAGCAAAGTACTTCCTGCGATGAACCCGAAACCTGCTATACCTACGACAGGAATAAGTGCTACACCTCAACTGTCCCACTCCTCTACCAGGGAAAGGTGGAAAATGTTAAGGCAGCTCTGACACCGGCATCCTGCTATGCCGATTAGCTCAACCCACTGCTGTGCTAACGCCTTCTAGCGCTCAGTATTCCTACGAAACCTACATGTATAGCACCATAGAGTACCTGCACAACAGTGTCCAAAATACCAGCTCCCAGAGTAATGCCAGCTTGCCTCTCCATATTGTTTTCAACATCAAATGAGTGTCATCTCCCAAGAGCAGTGAGTGGTTGTCACACTCTGTTCTTGTACCCCTGGCATGCACCTGCAGTGCCATAGTTGTGCACCTCAGACATTATCACCATAGAGACCCAACCCTCAGCAGATGTAAATCAGCATTTGCATGAGGGTAGATTTACATTTCCCTTCTGAAATCAAGGGAACTACACCGATTTATGAGACTGGGGAACCTGTCTTTCTGACAGTCTTCCATCAGTCTTGATCTAAGCAAGGCTGCCACAGACATCAGCAGGAACATCTATGGACTTCCTCACTGAGCAATCTAAAGCAAGCCTTTGCACAGCCTTTCTACAAGCCCCTTTGATCATATGGGCAGAATTTATGCCATTGCTTGAAGTCTGCTGTACAATCAGATCTGAGAGAAAAGACACATCTGAGAGATAAAACCAAGAATTCAGATTTCAAAGTTATTTTCCGACAGGACCTCCTAGGCCATCCTAGAACTTACACAATTGCAAGCTTCCCATTTTCTCCTACATTTAGAGAAGATCAAAGGATGCTGCTACCCTGTAGTGCCAGGGCCTCAGCTGTGCTAAGAATAGTAAATTCTTCTAGGACATGTTAGCTATTTCCCTTTCCACACTTATTTACTGACATTGATGCCTTCTTCCAACTCTGCTTCAACTTCAATTGATAATAAGAAAAGCCCAGGTGGGCTTTAATCTCTTTACACATTCCTCATTTTGCATTTGGAGATGCACGAAATTCTACAAAGCTGATGGAACGGCAAGAGCAGGACCCAGTAGTTTTTCTTCATACAGGAAACCCTCACCAAATAAAGGCACCTTTCAGTTAAACACATTACACTCAGTATTGCCCATGGAGACACCATGTATGGGAGTAGCATAAGGTGTCTGGCATTATATTTGGGGTGGCTGGTATCTTTCTCACTGTTATCACAATCTGATTGTAAAACTTTTAGCTGTTCCGAAAACCCCTTATCTGGCTTCACACATAACTGGAAAAATAAAACATCAAAAATCTTGCTCCCACAACTGTAGCTCTGTTAGTGAAACTTTAAATAAACCTTTTACTGCAACAGTCTGTTATATTCTAATTCGGTAAGAATTTATAACAAAAAGCCTAGTCTATAATCATATTCTTTCCTCCTTCACAATGAGTATACTCTCCCTAAATAACTGCTTATATTTACAGGCAAAGTGTCCCAGAATACCAGGATAGAAATATTATGATGCACTTGCAGAAGACAGATTGAGGCTGAACTTTATGGTTTTAGGATCAGCTCCACATCACTGAACTGCTTCAAGGCCCTGTGAGTCAGTGCATGATTGGATTTTAAAAATCCAAAAATCTAAGTTACTCTCGAAATTGCAATCCGCTGATCAGAATTTTAACTCACCACTGAAGAAAGTGCCTTGAAGACCAGTGTATGAGGGCGTTCATTGTTCCTGTGCACGGTATCTCTCCTAAGGGAAAAACAGCCTTGTGTGGGCTGAATTTTGAAAAGCTAAGGGGCAAAGAGGACTGAGACAAATTATCCTAACATTACATCAGAACTATAGAAAATAAATTCAAAAATATATTTCCCCCCCATGCAAAAAGACATCCAAATCAAAGAAACGCAAAATGCAAAAGGAGGCAAAGAGACTTCTGCCATGTACTGACAGCTCTAAGTATTTCAAGTGGTTAAACTCACTGAAATTTGTCTCACTGATATTTTCACCTCCAAAGTTCACCAGCCAAGAAGCACTGAGATGTCAGAAGTCAGTCACAATGAGGCTGCATTTCACCTCCAAATGCAGCCCTTCAGGATACAGCCACAGGAACACCGCAGTCCCTGGGGCTCTCACCCTGCTCTGGAACCATGTGCCTAAACATGGGGTTTCCACATTTGTTCACATATCCTACTGCAGAAAACCCTCAGGATTCACATATACTCACAACAAGACTAGAAATCACCCTGCAGCACATCTTGTGAGTCCAACAACATCAGCACAGACTACCCATGAGGCATTCCCAGAAGAAAGGGAGTCAAAGCACAGCCTGTTTTCCAAGCAGCTGTGAACAAGTTCTTGCTTAGATGATCTCAGGGAGAGGACAGAGCCACTGAGACAAGAAAATAAGGGTTCAGAAAAACTCCCCGCATGCTATTCAGCTTCATAGTAAAGCCAGATTCCCCCTCTCCATCTTTTCTGAGCAGAAGCAGCCTACACTGACAGCCCTGCCTCACCCACCAGTACTGGATTGTGTTAGCCAGGTTTTAAATGACAACTCAAAGCAACACAGAAAGGTGAATCAAGCTCTGAATCCTTACCTGAAAGACCAGGAGAGTAAAATAGGAGCAGATGAGGTCTGCTTATCCCTGAGAGCATAGTGGGGAGGGTCTGCGACCTCTAGCCAGGGGATGAGGTGCCGACTGATGAGAGAAAATCCTCCTGCTGGGACTTCTCTTAGATATGCCAACACAACCATATCCTGCTTTGAAAGATCATGTTTCTCAGATGCTGTGGCCACTGCTTCAAAGCAGGATCTTTAGGCAAATCCTGATGTTGAGGGTAAAAATGCTTCTCCAAGTGACCACGCTGGGACAAAGCTTGCTTTGGGCTTGCAACACTTTCCCACCAGCTCCATCTTTTCTTCACAGATCAGACCAGTTCTTTATCTGCATTTGATGTTTCTTTAAGAGTTTATCTCCATGCGTTTAAGCTAAATTCATTTTGTCCCAGGATTGTAGGAATATGTTCCTATTTTATCTCCTCACAGACTACTTCGAGACTTAATTCTTCCCAGGTCTGTCCTCCTTGTCTGAATACTGTTCTGTTGGTTAGGCAAAACCAAGTTAGAGGAACTTCTTGCCAGGTTTTATAGAAGTCTATTAAAGCATAGAAATTTGTTCTCATAGTACCATTTCTAGTTTGTCCAAAAAGTCTAACGAGCAGTAGAAACTATACTGAACTGAGCAAACCAAATCCTTGTACTCAAAGTCATTGCTTTACAGGAGGGAATTCAGCCAAGAAAGCATAACTGACCAGACAAAGCTGCAGTTTAACTCAGAAATTGGCCAAAGAGCAGCCCTGTTCCTGCACGGTAAAGGCTTCAGTTGTCTTTATTAGGCGGCTGTGGTGTAGTAATAGATAACAGGCTGTGATTTTCAGTGGCCTTATTGTGTTAAGTCTGCTTTTGTCAGGGCAGCGCTTGTCCATGGTGAGATCTTTCAGCAGAAGAGTACTGTTTTGTACACTCAGGTGGAAGGCTTCATTTTTTTCCACAGGTATATCGATTTCAACCAGTTAAGCCTTAGAGAATTCAGGGATTACTTATTTCTATTCTGTAAAGCAGGAATCATGATATGGATGCTTCAAAAGCAGCAAGTTGCTTGTGGACCAGGACGTTTCAGCACAAGAAATCTTCTAGCCAAGGCCAAGCACTGCTAAGCTAGCCAAGTGGCTTGTGCCTGTAATGTGGGAGTCCAAATCCAAGCTTCAAACTAACCAGCCATTTCACAAGTAACTTAAAACTACCTCTAAGTTATTCTAGTGGAAGGATATTCTTTTATGAGCAGCTCAGCAACCAGCTTCCATTAGTTTTAATAAAGTTTAGAAATCTGTATTAATTCATGGTCATGAAGGAACCTTCTTTTATTTTGTCCTATTTCTTTAGACACTTTCTTGCACGCTCTGTGTCTCTCCTTTGGAACTCTGCAATCACTTCCCTCAGCTGGCATTTTTGGAAGGAACTGAAACAAGAGATTAAACATCAGCATGACTAACAGCAACTGAAGAAAAAGCCCAAAATATGTGAAAAGCAAGGAATCCAGTGTCCATGTTGCTCAGTTGCAGCAGTTGCTTATTAAGTGAGTTCAAACTCAACCAAATCTCTTCTTGGGCATTCAGACGATGAAGTCTGTTTGGCACCCACAGTTAGCATATAGTGCTGTTTTGCAGCACAAGCTGCAAAGCTAGGAGACTCCCAAGCACGCCTTCCAATACCTGTTGGCTTGCTCCCAGGATGGCACTTTGCACCCATCCTTCCGGTGAGCAGGGGGAGCCCAGTACCACCTTCAGGAGCAACTCCCTGAAGCCCCACTTGCAATTACACCAGTTCCTCCCCTCCAAAACACTTCAATACAGAGGAGAGAAGAGCTTGAGGTCCCTGATGTGGTTTTACAGCTGGGACCTTGGGATAACACAGCAATAGCTGCAAGCTCGTCAAAATGGGGACATAGACAACACCCTCAGCAGGTTCTTACAACTCACCTGAGGATCTCTGTAGCCCTTTCTTTCCAGGAATTCTTTAAAGGCCTGTGTGATGTGGAGCTGTGCAATTTTCATCTCCTGAATTAATTCCCAGAGTAGATTAAAATAAAACACTCAGATTTCATTTTTATGTTCAGGTTCCACATCCCTAAAGAAACCACACAGTGTGTACCCATCCAGATCATGAGAACTAATCAACCAATATACATTTTAACTGCTAACAGCTCTAGTTCAGACTTGATTTTGTCTTTTCAAAGAAAGGAGGCTGCTTCCTGAAAAAGACCCTCAAACATTCCAAAATGCCCTTTACTTGCTGTCAGTGTAGGAATGCTCTTTGGCCACATACAACACCAAGAGCATTCAAGGAACTAGATTTACAAAAATTATTTCAACTAAATCTTGATTTGCACTTATTTGCTTTCAAGAGGTGTTGTCCACATACCAGTACCCTCAACAGTCTAATCCAACTGGATGGGCCTGTTTGAGCATGTTTACCTCTGCTTGGACACCATGGTCTATTCCACATCTGTGTGGCTGTCCAGCACGCTACAGCACCATTAGACACTCATCCTAACATCATCCCTCTCATAACTATGTCACAAAAGAACGAATCCACACTTCATCTTACAGTACCTTTTCAGACCAGTTCTGTGCATTCCCAAAGCTACTGATTGCTGCTTCTGGAGCTTTTAATGGTTCATTTGCCTTCTGTTTTCTCCACGTTTTGGGATCGAGATACCACTCTCCATATCTGATTTTAACCTCTTTTGTTTGGGAAGGGACCTGCAAGAAATCCCACTGTTGCAATGCTGTTTCATCATGTTGCTATTTGTCCCTCATGCCATAGGCACTATAGATGTCATCCCAGAATCTGAATATCAGCTCTGAAGGGCTGCCCAGGGATGGGCTTGCACTCTACAACCATGCAATATAAAGGCAATGGCTGATAAGAATGTTTAACTAGCAACTTTTTTTTTCCCCACAGACTGAAATAGTATTAAAATCTACTTCCAGGAATCACTACTCTTAACCCATCTGACCACCTTTTCTTATTTCAAACTGGTTTCATTTCTACAGAACCTAGGAAGGATGTCTGTCAAGTCCATGTTTTGGGAGTCAGAGCTTGAAGAAATGTTTTTCTATCTCAAATTTGATTTTCTGAACATGGAAGCATACCTAGCTACAGGCTTGGAGAAATGCAAGCTTTCAGTTAAGCCAGAACTGGCCTCCTACCTTAATCCGCCTACCTAAAACCCTCTTCCAGTTTTGACCTCAACTATACAGCCTTTGATTACATATCAAATATTAAAAGAATACACAGCAAGAAAAGCAGGTAATGGGAAAGGTAGGGACTGGAAGGTCACTGCCTTAGGCTTCAGCTTCTTTACCAATCCCCCTGCTCTCCTGTATCAATGCCATGGGCACACTTGGGGATGAGAATTTTGTGGAGCTCTGATTGTAACATCTAACAAACAACATCTTGAGATGGGTTGGACACGACAGCCTTCACCCAATTCCAAAGCTCACACAATATTCAACCCTGTTCTTCTGTTTGTTTCAGTGGCTTTGGGTGTCAGTAAAACCACTGAGAATGCCCTACAGTTTGACCAGTGGGAAAGACTGTATGGTTGAGGCCTCAATAATACTCTTAAGTATCATCCTCCTATTTTACTGCTCCACTGCATGTAAAAAAATTATTGAAAATTTCCTTTTCCAACTGCATTCTTGATCCTCAAAATACAAATATAGAGACATATCAAGTATTTCCTGGAGGGAAAAAAAAAAAAGCTCCTTTCTCATCTCCAGTGGGCACTTTCCCCCAAACCATCCAGAACAATTAGACTTTTGCAAGCAAAAACATAGGCTTGTTTACCTTATCCTGGCAGGGCAGGCTTTTGAGGTGATAATTCCTGACAGCTACCCGTGAGGGTGAGATCTCCTGACTCTCTGGCTGCTCTGCTTCCAAATTGTTGTGTTTCACAGCATAAGAAGGCAAAGTGACAGTGACCTTCCTTCCACAGCTGGTGTTGAGCAAACTTTTCAGGGTATCTTCATCAACACTGCAGTTTCCTCCTCCCTGGAACAACCACCCCATGACATTCTCAGAGCAGGAAAAAAAGTAACATCTCATTACTAACATCTTGCATACATTTCCTTCCCCCAGCTCCAATCTATAGTTCTACTAAACTCAGTGTCACAGTTTCAGCTTTAGTTTTCTTCCTTTCAGTACAATACATTGTTTTATGATCCCATAGCAGCCTCAAATTGGGGTGAGCTCTGCTGTTGCCTGGTCTCACAAAACAAAGTTACAATTCCCTTCTCCAAGTTCTAAGGCTTCTCCCAATGAACACATCCATTATCTTATTGCATCCAAGCCTCAGGTGAGTACATCCCTTTAAACAAGGCTAAAAACATTGACTAAGGAGCTTCACCCAGCAGTCCCCATCTTCTGTAGCATGAAGTCTTTCCCTTACAAAAGTCTCATGTTTCCCCTGCTCCATTTGAGAGGTACTAGAGGCAAAAAGCTTAATTTTGCCACTGTATTTGGTCACTGTCCTCCATCTGCAACACTGGAGCATGTTCCAGGAGCTCCCAGACAGGAGAGATAAACACCTGCCAGCTTTTGCTCGCGTGAAGCGGAGAAAGTTGGAGAACTGAGGACAGGGAAAAAGAGGGATGATTCCGCAAACAGGCTGAGAAATGAGGTAGTGAGATACACTGTTATCTTGGGCATATTCCTAATTTACTGGTACTAATTAGATTCACTTCCCACTCTGTAATATTTGTTTGTATCAATGTCTGCTGACAGCTTAGCAGATAACCATTATCAGTAACTGGCTGACAGTAGGCACTGGATTCTTCCATTAGCCCATTTGTAATGCTGTTTCACAATAACAATTTGGACCTGCAATCTAAACCTAAGCTGCCTTAATACTTGCCTTGTTTTCTCTTTGGAAAGAAACAAATTGCTGCAGGTTTTTGAATTGACCATAATAGTTGCGTAGTTTCCTGTTCCAACTCCCTGAAGCAGCAGTGTTTAACCAGGATCACCAAGTTCTTACCTTTGGGGAGCTGTTTCTTCCCAAGTGTGGGCAGAGCACTCCAGGACACTGGTTCAGACAGCGCTCTATCTGCGCAACGTGCTCCCTCCTGGCTTGCTGCAGCGGGCTGAGCTTGGACAGGCAGACCTGTGCTTTCCCACACGTCCTTTCCTTGCTCCCAAGTGCTGGCAAAGACTTCAATGTGCTGTTTTGAAGGGTAACTGAGACAGGCTGCTTCCTGCCATACACAATCACATTATCAGATGAAGGGGGAAAGCCATCTCTGAAGTCATCTAGGCCTTTTTTCAAGAATATCCAGCGCTGACTATTAAGAGAGTCAGACAGCCTTGGTCTGCACTCTTGGAAGTCCTTACAAGACATTTTCACCCTCCTGTAAGCAAATCACATTAAGCAGAGCTTGAAGGCTGTATTCTGATGAAAAATACTGGAGTACATTTAAAATACAAGCGGATATTCAACTCCAAGCACATCTACCCACACTGGCCACCTGTTTGCTCCTACTCAGCCTCTGAGAAAAGCTTATGAAGCACTGACTTAAACTACACGAGGAACTTCAACCAAACCCAGCATTTCTAGATCACACAAAGTCCTGGCATTTCAGGAAGATAAAGACTCTGCTGCAAGGCTAATGGCAAACCCCAAAACAGGCATCACTAAGTCCCAGCCATCCTGCATTTTGCAGGTACCTGGTATTGACAGGGAAATGTGTGAGCTGACCCTACTTGGGTTTTACCATTGCATCTCACCCTAATTTGCTCTATTCCACTTATCCTTTGGATGCTAGCAGGGCATTTCTTTTTTCTGCCAAGTTATGCAGTAGCTAGGAAATCCTCACAGTAAGTGCTGAGGTGCTGCCACAGAGCCACACACAAGATAATTTAGATTCCTCTCTGGTGATACAAAGGCAGACCCAGAGGTTTTCAGCTGCACAACACAGGCAGGTAATTCTTCACAGATGGTCCAGGTCCAAGTGCTAAGCAGAGCCTCCAGATCCTGCTGCAGAAAGTGCCACCACAGCCACCTCTGCAGGAAAAGCCAGGCCTGGGTAGGGTAGGACACATTTTGCCTTTTCCTCTGGGTGTTTGTCACAGCAGCAGTGCCACAGGCACTGCAGAGGTATGGGTCAAGGCTTTATCTGTTTACATACAAACATGAGCTGATACTCAGCCCTAATGACCACCTCATTCTGTGTTGCTTCTCCTGGGGCACAAAAAGGTCCTGGTTACACAGCACAAGCTCTTGGGCACCCAGGTGAACTCTATGGCTGTTGTCTGCTGGACTGTTAAATTCCCACTCTTCACTTCTAAATTTTACAGTCACAAACACCTTTTATTTAGCAGACTCCCATTTCTTAATATGCCTCCAGAGCTTCAAGAGCTGCCTGACTTTTGATACGGACCAAACCAAGACTCAAAAATTCCTCTGTTGCTTCATCCCAGCTTGCCCCTGTTCTTATGCGCCATTACGCACTCTCAATTTGCTCTCGCATCCACAGAATTTACTCCTTCTACCTAGATTTCATGGTTTGAGCTGCACATGGTACTACCAGGTCAGATGGCTCACGATGCATTTGTAATGAAGATTTTTTATATCTATTTGCTTAAATGATCAAATGGTAACTGACAGTACTTGAAATTGCTATTTTCAGTGCCTTAGCAACGGAGCCCTTGCTTCATAAAACAACAAAAATGAATAGTCTAATAAGTTCACGTTAAATTATATTGCAAGTGTACTTACAATATAAGTACTTGCAATATCACACATTTTATACAGTTAGTCAAGAACTGCTTAATCCAGAGGCAAAATACATTTTAAGAAGGTTTTATTAGAGACTGTAGAGAGATCAGCACATACCTGATATTTCACAGCTTTGAAAATGAAGATCCCACAGAGGGAAAACTCCACCTTATTCTGCATTAACTGATGTGTAGAAAGTTACTTCCATGACACTCTGCAAGAAAATATCCAGAAAGTCTGAAAACTGGGTAAATCTGCAATCAAACTGCAGACACCAGCCCCTGGGCAGAGTTGCTTCAGACAAGGCGATAAGGCAGGCACTAGTTCAAAGCCCCTACTGGCATAATACACCAGGCATGTTTGCAGTTGGTTGTTGTGGAAACCAGATTCACAACTCTATCTGCCCAGAGCAAAGGCTTTCTCCACGCACAAACATGCAGAGAACTCCTGGAAAATTTAGAGAAAGATAATGGAATTGAAGTAGAATTCTACTTTCCTATAATATTGTCTTTTCAAGACTAGCACTTACTCACAAGTGAACAACCAAAGTGTTTGCTGCTGCTGAGAGATGATGCAACTCACTATTCAGTGCGCCCTGACTAAGTGTTCTTTGACATTGCTCTCCAAGAAAAACATGAGAAGCAAACAAGTGTCAGGTCTGGTGTTATCTCTGACCTTTTTGTGGGTTTGAATGGTGACACGGGGTGGTTGAAGAATCTAAAAGGAACACCTTGTGACAACTGGAGCACACTGAAGCAGTTCTCCTTAGCAGCATGTGGAATACATTCTATTAATTCCTCATCCAGTTGTCATTTCACTGCCTAAGCACACTGGATAATTTATGTGCACACTGGAGGTACTCTTGGAACCTCTAGACCCAGACTGGCAACTGAAAACCTAGAAACAAGGCAATTCCAGACAAGGGGCTTGCATTTAAATTAAGCACATAGGGCCTGAACATAGGTTCAAACCTTTAAACTGTTAAGTCCAAGCAAACACTTTAAAAGGGGCAGTTCTGCAGTTTAACTGGGACACACATACACAAGCGTGCTATGCTCTTGCCATTCTGTGAATGTTTCTTGAGCTGAATTCTCAGCCGTTGTAACAGAGCAGGCCCATATTCAGTGGCCTTGTAGAGAAGGTTGATAGTTAGCATGAATCCTCTGTAAAGCAGTTTATATCTGACAAGCATTTCTTATCTCTAGAAAGCAGCTATGAAAAACATTTTCTCTCATTTGGGGGCAATCTTAGATACCCTGGGGCCACAACGGAACAATGTGTCCATTGTGTCAAATGGACACAAACCTACAAGGCTGTCCATTTTCCTCTTTCAGGAATTAATGAACCTAAATTAACATCATGGATCCAAGACTGAACAAGACTGCTTAGGGCATTGCCAGACCCAGCACTCAGGAGCGAAGCTTTCCCAACCCTTGGTGCATTGCTGAGTCTAATATCTTTACAGTTCTCACACCACACGACAAGGGCTTGAGAGATGGGGAAAACCACCAGAAACTGAGGAATCTGTAAGGAGAGTTAGTTTCTTTGCACTTGTACTCTGTAATTCTCATAAGACACTGAAAAGCGTTAATTCAACAATAATACTTTTGGGGTATTTAAGCACCCTTTAGAAAAGCAGTTTGTTATTTCAAACAAGTCTTTTTGCTATTTGGTTATTCAGGAGACAATGGGTTTGACTTTAAAAATTGACTTGCAAAGAACTTACTCCCTCCAGATGAAGGAGAGACTGCAAATCCTCTAGGGCCATTTGATTGCTTTCCATCAGCAGAACCAGTCAGGACTGCTCCAGTCCCATGACAGCTGTGAATGACCAAGCATTTGTCAAGGTTGTTGCTCTAACATCATGCTGCTTTGTTGATGACAGATCCCGTGTCTCAGTCTGCAAATAATTTGAATAACATTATCTAGTAATAAATGTCTGCATTGGGCACTGAGACTTGCTTCTTTTTTTAAAAGGAAGAGAGGCCTGACCTTCTCAGTTACAAAAATGCAAGAAATAGGTCCAGGAAAACAAATTCCCTTTAACTACTGAAGGCCAGGAGTTTACGTAGAATATAAATAAGGTGCTACCCATCAAATACACTCTTAACGTAAGCAAGGCTCCCAGACTTTCCAAAAGCTCTACGCAAGCTCTATAGCTTTTGATGGCACAGAAAAAGAAGGTCTGACTACAGTAAGGTAAACCGTATTTTTCTACCTTTCCAGTTGCTGCAGTCCAGTTCGGAAGCGCTTCTCTCGGCTCCATCTACAGGCGAGAATAGGAATTCATTACAGGCAACCACCGAGCTAGGTGACCCAGTAAGAGTGAGGGGAACCCAGCTTTAGGCAAACCGCAGCCAGCAGCTACTCAACTCCATACTCGCAGCCTATATTTACGTAATACGTTACTGCATCCATGAACACTACAACCCCAAATACTGCCTAATTTGAAAAAAAATTATTAGTCAGTTGCCTATGAAGAAACATCTTTGTGCTTCAATAGCGACCTAGGTAACACCTCACCTTGGTGGCTTCAGTTCCGAAAAGAACCCGATTTCCCATAAGAACAGAAAATGCTGTTTGAAGTACGGTTGTGTTTTTAGGGCATTCTTAACCCTTGCATTGACTACACAGAATAAGGAAAGCTATTGGAAAAGTTACTATGGAAAAAGATCTTACAATAAGCATCTTAAATATTTTTTTATACCTAGGAGGAGTTAAAAAGGAGAAAACTCAAGGTGGCTCTCTCTAATCCAAACAACAGCTATGTTCCTGTTTAAGGGCTTTACATAAAAAAAAAAAACCAACCAAACAAAAGAAAATCTCGGTTTTTTTAAAAAAAAGAGCTCTTTACCCTGTAGTAAATGCAAACACAGAAGCTTTAGCCCATATCGCGCAGGAAAAAAAAAAGCTAGAACTTCAGAGACACCCATATAACTCAGATAGTAACTCCGATAAAGAAAACCGCTTGACTTTTCTTTCTCTAAGGGACCAAGTGGTTGTCCCAGCAGAATTCTCCATCTATTTTATTAACATAGCTATTCTATTCACAGCAAATAAGTGATAAAATCCATAGTTCTCCAGAAGCCCCCCAAAAGTGCAACAAGCATCACTTCCCTTAGCCCAAACAACCAATTCATATAAGAACAAACAAAGCAAGAAAAGACCCCTTCCCCCAGGTATTTAAGCACTCCTGGCTCAATTAGCTCATGACAGCTAGACCAATGAGTGTGCAGGAGGGGAGGGGCTTCAGATATAAATGCTCGCCCTGGGCAAGCAACCGCAGAAATGCTTTATTTTGTTTTGGGGTAAGTAAGAGGCTAGTAGGGAAAACTTCTCACTCTTGTTCAATAGATGCAGTGCCTGTTAAAATTTATGCTTTGTTTTATGCAGACTGAAAGCCTAGCTAAGCACGTGGAAGGGGTTTTAGATTTTTTTTTTTTTTGCTTCTGTGAATTAAGAAATTCAGAATTTATTTTTTATTTTAAAATTAATTAATTAATTTATTTTAAAATTAATTCTGAATTAAGAAATTCAGAATTTATTTTTTATTTTAAAAATAAAGAAAGCTTTATAAAACAGATATGGAGTTATCATTCATTAAAATTCTTTTAACTAAAAGAACAGCTGTGCAGCTGCACTTTTGTTTTTTGCACAAACCACATCTCTTATGAGGTTAGTAAATGAGATAAGGATTTACCAGTGGAAGTGCAGGATCAAGCTAGTTATTTCAGTGCTATGCTGAATGTGCAATAAAACGAAAATACCTGAATACAGAAGATAAAAATGTCAAGATAGTAATGAATCTAATAATTGTTTTTCCTAATACATGGCATGCTAATGCCTCTTTCCAGGTAAGTAGAGACTTTGGCTCTGCCCTAGTGAGTTGCTAACAAGCCCCACATAGGTTCTGCTCTTATATTGCAGTTTTTTCAAACAAACTTAAGTGAAAACCCAAATTCCCAGTAGCTGTACAAAGTATGTAGGAGACATTGATTCTGCCCTATTTGCACCACTGGGATGCAGCATAACCTACTGTGTGCTGATTTAGGGCTGTCCCTTTTTGAATTTGGTGCTGTTATAGTAATTGGGAAGAAAAGCAGATAATGGAAAACAGATTATTTCCCCTGTTCTTGTCCCTGCCCATAGCAGGGGGGTGGAACTAGACGGACGGGTGGGTGAGGTGCTAAGGGGCATGGTTTAGTGTTTGATAGGAATGGTTGGACTCAATGATCTGGTGGGTCTCTTCCAATCTGGTTATTTTGTGGTTCTAGATGATCTTTAAAGTCCCTTCCAACCTGAACTATGCTATGATCCTCTAGAGGATGGAGGTCCTTGCTGGTCTGGCTGTGGCAGCAGTCAGTAGGGATGAGAAGGAAGCATTTGTGGAGGGCTTTGCGGCTGCTGAGCTCTTCTTGATGGCTATGAGCAGCAGTGCCCAGTGCTTTGCGCTCTGGCTGTGCTCCAGCATCTATCTGTACTTGATATAAGCAAAACCATGTGCCTGCTGGGCTGAAAACAGCCACTGTAAAGGCCGATTGATGGGGCTTTGATTGATGATGGGTTGGAGGCTGCGGTTGATTGCTTGATGGGGTTGCTGCTGATTGGCGCAGCCTGCGCTTCGTTGATGGGTGGATGGAGGCTGCGCTTAATCCTCCCGCCCGCGCGGGGTCGCTGTGGCGCTCCCGGGGCGCCACGCGTTGGGGTGCGGGGGGCAGCATGTCGGGCCGGCAGGGGAACAAGCTGCCCAGCAACCTGCCGCAGCTGCAGAACCTCATCAAGCGGGATGCGCCCTCCTACACCGAGGAGGTGAGGCATGGGGGCGCCGGGGGTGCCGGGGCCGCGGGGACCGGCGGCGCTGACGGGCGGCCCGTGCTCAGTTCCTCCAGCAGTACCACCACTACCAGTCCCACCTGGAGATCTTCACCTTCCAGCCGGACAAGCCCAGCAAGGACCTGGAGGAGCTGGTCATGTTCCTGGCGCAGGTAAGGCCCTCTCGCTGCCTTGCTGGGGCTGCTCCCTTCCCGCAGCTCCCGGAGCGTTCCCGTGTCTCTCCCCACCCAGGTTGCGCACTGCTACCCGGAGCACATGGGCGGCTTTCCCCGGCAGCTGCAGGAGCTGCTGTCCCAGCACCACACCGTCCTGGACGCAGACCTGCGCATGGTGAGGCCGTGCCGAGCGGCATTGCGTTTGCTTTCCCCGTTTCCTCAGAAAGATGCAAACTGGAGAGTACAAAGAGGTTTTCGTTCTAATTCCATGTTCTTCCTTTCCAGACGTTCTGCAAGGCTTTGATCCTGTTAAGAAACAAGAATCTGATCCACCCCACGAGCCTCCTGGAGCTCTTCTTTCAGCTGCTGCGGTGCCACGATAAGCTGCTACGAAAAGTAAGCCATCCGTGCAAAGCCGAGCTTGATTTCCCAGTGGGTTGTGACCACCTCTCCAGAGGTAACGCAGTGCCCGCTGGCAGCTGCCTTCCTTTCCTTGGTAGCAAAGGGAAAAGTTAAAATAGCTCTGCTTTTCCTATAATTGCTGATGCTGGAGGAGAGCCTTGGTCTCTGTAGGATCAGCTGTGACGTGTGATGCTGTGAACACCTGTACTGTGTTGTTGCCAGCCTGTTGTGCGTCCCGAGTGGGAGAGCTTCTGTGTGAGAACTGCAGCTGTTGGAGCAGCCCTTACAGAATTCTTTGTGCAGGCCTACAAGTAAAACAACCAAACCCGCTGCTCATTGAAGGTGTAGTTCAGGTTTTCAGCCTTACTTGCTTTCTGCCGCGAGAACTGCTGAACTGGCCATTGGAACGTGCCTGAATGAAACGGGGTAGGATTTTAAGCCCTGCTTCAGGCTGTTTGCTTTCCTGCATCGCTGTTTGTTTGGTAAATTAAGTGTGCTTTCCAGATACATCACAATGAAGTGTGGATGAGACTTCTCAGGATAACTTCTTGTTTTTCTAACTGTAACTTAAAGGGGAAAGCTAGTATTGTCAGTGGAGGGCAACCTGGGCTGTTGTTTTAGCATGCGGAGGCGTTGGGGGAACAGTAATGCACCTGTTGTTGGGCCTGTGTGGGTCATGCCCTGTTCTCTCTCTGTTCACAGACTTTGTACACTCACATTGTGTCGGACATCAAGAATGTCAACGCTAAGCACAAAAACAACAAAGTAAACACAGTAAGTATTTCAGCTTTGTTTAACCTTCTGATATTCTGAAAGAAAGACTTGGAATAATAAACGTTTCCAATCTTTGTTCTCAGTCTCTGCAGAACTTCATGTATACGATGCTGAGAGACAGCAATCCCACTGCTGCCAAAATCTCACTGGACGTGATGATTGAGCTTTACAGAAGAAATATCTGGTAGGACTGGCAGGCTCATTTTGATTCTCTATTTCTTGTAGGGTAGCCATCCTGACATCACTTACAGCACGTAGAGAAAAATGTATCGCCAGGGAGCTGGACTGAAATATATTTATCCTCTTTGATTCAGTGGAATGTAATTTGGGTGGGAAGAAATACTGTCTTGCATGAAGTCTTGGTTACGTAGGTTGAATCTTTGGTGCACCTAAGATGTCGCTGAATTCTGCTGCTGCAAAAGGCCAGAGCGGATGTTACCCAGCAGTAAATTACATGAGAAGGTGGTGGGCTGCTCACACTGCTGCATCCCTGGCTGTCAAGATGTATTAAAGACTGATGTAGTTTAGTTGATAACTCCTTTGCTGCTTTTGGTTCTTGCGCAGAAATTAACCGTGTAGAGAGCTAGGAACATGCTCTGTGATACCACTGGCCAGCAGCATGTCTGTGGCAGGATGCTAACAGTGTAGTTCTTAGCCAGGCGAAATTCCCAGCAGCTTCCACATGAGCTACACTGGGGTGTGAATGGCATTATATGCTCTCCATCAATTGCAAGGAAGTGCAGCTGGCAGATGTGGTGCATGGGTGTATTTGGGCACAGGGAGCTTTGATGTGGAGCATTCCAGGAATATTGCCTCCATGGCACACATAAAAATGTCTTGGTAGCTTCATTAAGATATTTTTGTATAGCAGTGGGTTGAGGACTATTGCAAAGGAGAAAGAACAGGGACTGATGAAAATCGGTGTTGCTGCAAGGTGAACTTTGGTTATTTTAGCAAGTAGGTTTTTAATTATGTGACATCTGGTATAAAATCCAGTTAATTCCTGCAGCTTTCTTACAAACCCTTATTTTTAAATCATAGTTTATTTCAAAGCTATCTAGTGGATTTTATAATAAAAGTTAGAATTCTATGCTGATTTTTTTTTTGTATCTGGCAGGTCAGTTGTTTTGTGTTTATCTGTGGAAGAAATGGTTACCTGTATTAATTTCTGTAACTGGAGATGATTGATTCTGTCCCTTCAGTCAGTGTGAACTAGGTGAACATAAGTGTGTTTTTATTTAGATGAAGCCACTGCTATGTTAGAACTACTAAAAAAACCTGACATAAGCTTAACTTTGCCAACATAACTTGGAGTGCTAAAAGACTTGATTTTAATGAAGCTTCCTGCTTGTTAAGAGTCACATTTCATCAGACTTAATTTTCTGAGAATTTTGAAATTGTGAAACTTGAAGTAAAAGATGATGTTTTGTTTTATGCCAGGAACGATGCCAAAACAGTAAATGTCATCACGACTGCCTGCTTTTCTAAAGTGACAAAGGTGAGAAGAGAAATCTCCTGATGAAACTAGATGTTGCCTAAGCTGTGTTTGTGGGCCCGTTGTAAATGTTCCTGTCCTACCTGAGCTTGCGTTGCTTTTCAGGTCTTGGTTGCTAGTTTGAAGTTCTTCCTTGGGAGAGACGAAGATGAGAAACAAGACAGTGACTCGGAATCTGAGGTGGGTGTTGTGGTTAAATCTTCTCTCCTCTCTTCTTCAAAATCTAGTGGGTCTGTTATCCTAGTGACCAGGCTCCATTGGTCTGTCTGCTTTAGTGTTACTTAGTTTTCCATCTTGTTTCCTCTCCTGATGTTTCTATGCTTCACAAAAAAAGCTCAGTGTTTTTGACAGCTGGTCAGCCTGGATTGTGAAGAGATCAGTTGCTAGCTGTGCAGTGTAGAGTTGTGGGAAGAGGCTTTCACCTGCTGTAAATCTCACACGATCCTGAGAAATATTGATACTTTTTGTTTCTTTAACTCCTGTCTGAAGCCTGATTTTATCCAAATCTTGTTTTCTTTGCCTTATCTCTCAAGGATGATGCTCCCACAGCCAGAGATCTGATGGTAAGGTACGCGACTAACAAGAAAACCACCAAGCGCAAGAAGAAACTGGAAAAAGCGATGAAGGTCCTCAAGGTGAGGAGAGCAGCATCTGACTTGCCAATGTTTTAGCTTAATCCTTCGCATGCAGGAATCTTACTATTGCCCCTGTCATCTTGGCTATTTTTTACCACCTTTTCTAGGTGGAAGTTCTCAAGTGTTCTTGCATCCACTGGCCAGGCACATGTCATGTTTGCCTGGAAGAGAGCTGTTTTGAAACAAACTTGGTCTAAGAGGAGGATTAGTTCTGCTCTGGGTATCCTTTTGGTGGTCCTTTGCTATAAAGTATGTGGTGTCTTGATAAATAACTCCTTAATGCAGCCCCTGTTGCCTCTTAGGTCAGGTGGCAGGAAGCTCTATGCAGCTGAATGATAGTTTGCTTGTTAAAGTGCCTCTTTTTGAAATGGAGAATGGCAAAGAGCAGCTTTTAGCAGCAGCCTAAAACTGAAGCACTTGCAACTTTTTCATGGGAAGAAATAAATGTCTCGCTTACTCTTTTTGCCATGCAGAAACAGAAGAAGAAGAGCAAGCCAGAGGTGTTCAACTTCTCTGCTATTCACTTGATTCATGATCCCCAAGGTGAGAGTGCATTGTATTGTGTTTTCTCTAGTTGTGTTAGTCCCAGGCACAGAGGCTCAGACACAACTCAGAAAGGAGCATGGCAGTGCTAAGTAGATAAAATGTGACAGTGGGTTACTTGCAGTGTGCTTCATCTTAGAGTTTCATAGCCCTTTGAAATGCTGACATCAGTCCTGTTGGGTTTGTTGTAGTGGAACACTAGTAGGTAGACAAGGAAGGAGCAATATCACTCGCTCAAGGTTGCTACAGATGAGGCATGGCTCTCTGCCTCTTTCTTGAATGTGTGAAGGCCATAATCTGTGCGAATGGGGAGTACTTGAGCTACTACAGCTCGTTCAGCTTACCCCCCTTCCAAAGAGTGTTCCTGTTCCAGTCCAATGTTTGTCTAAGATCACTTGTCTTGGTTGTAGTCTGTTCTGGTGAACCTCTGGGGGTTTTGTTTTTCAGATGAACTCAGAATGTACCTAAAAAAATCTAGCTTTAAATGCTGAGCCTGTACTTATTATGTGTGGAACCCCCCTGCTGGTCTTCTGCTCTGAACCTATGTGCAGCCTTAGACCTTCTAGGTGTGACAGAACCAAAATAACCCATTGGGAGAAGTGCTCTGACTGCCTTTAATTTCTTCTGTGCAAGGCCACTGGGGCTTAAAGAAACTGATTGCCTTTTTTAACCTAATCACAGTAGAGTTCTGCTTTGTGCTCTTTAAGTCTACCACAAATCTATTGTTGCTCCTTCTAGACTTTGCAGAGAAACTGCTCAAGCAGCTGGAGAGCTGTAAAGAACGATTTGAAGTGAAGATGATGCTGATGGACCTAATATCAAGGCTAGTTGGAATACACGAGGTACATACTCTGATAATTCTATAGTGGTCTGATGGTAGCCAGTCTGGCCTGGCTGGTGGCATGCCCTCGCCTTGTGCCTCTGGAAAAGGAGATTTAATTTTGCTGTGTGTGGAGAAGTGCAGATGTATGGTTGTTCCTCATGGAATGGTGCAGTGGCATAGACTGCTGTGGTACTAAGTGAGGTTTTCTGGAGAAAGCTGTGGATCTGTGACTGCTGAGCTGCCTCTAAGAAACAGATGAGAACATCTATTATTGAAGACCTTTGTGCTCCTTCAAAGGAGAAGGGTTTTCCAAAGGAGTCCAGCAATTGCTTATGAACAGGACTTCAAGGTATAGCCAGAGTTTGATCAAATTTATTGGAGTCTCATTTTGTTCTGGGAGAGGAGATTGTATCCGTGAGGGGAAGGGAAGTGGCATCAGCCACAGGATCATGCAGCAGGATGCCCTAATTTGATTTCTGTGCAGCCTAACAAGAACCACTCTGAATTTCACAGAGCTTGGGACTGAGTATTTCCTTTGTCAGAGTAATTTCCTCATCTCCACATATGTCAAGGTCAGGACAGGAGAACGCATTGTGCAATAAAATCCAAGGCATTTGGAGAGCAAGATGTGTAGAATCACTGGTTGTTTTAAAGCTTAGCAGCCTATGAAGGTGATCTCTAGTTAAGAGAAGAAGCTAACCTGTGACAACTTACTTCTTTTTGCAGCTTTTTCTTTTTAATTTCTACCCCTTCATTCAGAGATTCCTCCAGCCCCATCAGAGAGGTAAGAGGCTGCTAGCAGAGAACACTGCTGGTCTGTCCATGACATGCGTACAGTCAGTTCTTGGAAGTGGTGCTGTAACTGAACAGGTAGCAGTAGCTAAGCAGAAGCAGCAATCCAGCGGGTGTGGGTGAAAGATGTAAAAGGCCTTGATTGCCAGAAATGCAAATCACTGAGGACTTTTATGGAAGCTGTTTGCACTCAGCGCTCCTTCCCTCAGCATTTGTGAAAACCCAGCAATGGAATAAAATTAATCTACTGACTCCCTAGTTGCTTGCTAACCCTGGCTGGTTGAACTGAGCATGAATGCCTTTTGCAGCTTTGCTTTACTGGTGGTTCACTCTAGTTCTAGAGCATTCCTTTTCACCTTAGCTGGCTGCTAAAGGCCTGTGCTGCAGCTGGGGTGGAAACCAGGTGAGTTCCTGATGCTTGGTGGGAGAGGAGGAATGGTTGTCCCACATAATTTAAGACTGAAATGGCTGTGAGACTTAGACTGAGCAGCTTGTTGAGACAGCACTTCTGGAAATGTTTATTGGCCAGGCTAAGCTGCAGCAATATATTTTGCATTCTTCCCACATTTCTTTTCTTCCAGAAGTGACAAAGATTCTTCTGTTTGCTGCACAAGCTTCACATCAGCTGGTACCACCTGAGGTCAGTACTTCACCTGTCTTTAGTGATGTTAAAAATGGGAGGTCCACATGGAAATAGAGTGTGTTCGAGGGGAGGGGGATAAGGGAATTTGGGCTGAGCCTTTGTCTTGAAAAGCTTATGGTAATTTTGGCTCCTTCTGCAAGTTCCAAGGGATTGTTTTAAATAAAAGAGGAAGAAAACCTCATCCACATCTGTCTTCATTTTTGCAAGAGAACTTGTCGCTATAGCCTGGAAATATTCTCTACACACGAGTCCTGAGCTCTGTTTTTCTGTGAAAATGCTTCTGTTGTCTTTGTTAAGAATATGTAATCATTTTCGTTGTATTAAATATTCATTGTTTATTTAACTCTTTTCTTATTCTCAGATTATCCAGTCGGTGTTAATGACTATTGCCAACAACTTTGTCACTGACAAGAATTCTGGAGAGGTCATGACTGTAGGGTGAGTACAGAATCTTATGAAAACTGTGAAACTCTCTCTCATTGTGGAAAAATGTTTCTTTTTTAAACCACCTGCAACTTATTCCTGTCATTCGTACTGCAGTCTCAAGAACTTGCCTGCCTGAAAACCACCTAGGACAGTATCTCAGCATTAGCTTTCCTTATTTTTGTTGGCAGTGTTTTAAATTTCCCCAGAATTATGAGTTTCTGAGCTTGGTGCTGTGATTTGACTTTTCTGGATTTCATGATGGTGTGGGGTTTTTTTGTTTTGTCATTTTGTCTTGTGTTTTTCTTCCTTCCTGGATATTATTTCTGTTTTGAGGGCAGGCCTCTGGTCTGTGAATTAACGAGATTGTATATACCTAGTAAATGGCTGAATCTTAGTTTAGGACTCTATACTTTTATGTTTTGTGGATGAAATTTCACAACTGAAAACAACTGTAAGTGTTAGCAGGACTGTAATATGTTTTCTTTGACTGATCAGGAGAGGTGTTCTTGAAAGCTCTGGTGTAATTGGGTTGGAGAAAGGTAAATGCAGGAGAAGAGTTAAACTGTCAGAGGCAAACTATTGTGTGTAGACACATTTTGAGTATTTTGTGAGCTATTCATGTGGTTTTAAGTCAGATATTTAGGGTGCAAAGTGTGTGCATGACAATGATTTAAAAGGGAACTTGCATGAGCCCTTGGACTTAGTTGCACTGGCCTTAGCCTGCTCGTGGTTGACTCCAGAACTGTTTATTGATTTTATATTTATTTTCTTATGGTGGCCTGGTGATTGTTTGACTGCTTTTCTGTCTGCTTGGGTGCAGACTTCAGTTGCAGAATCTGAGGCCTAGGATCAGATTAAAGAATAGCTGCAGAGTAGGGTATGGACAAAAGTTGGAGTGGGTTGGAGAACCATGGCATGGAGAGCTCATTGTGATGTTCTCCTCTGTTACACTAAATGTTGTAAAAAAGCTGTAGCGGGTTCCAGATAATTCAGTCTACTACTGGGCCAGTCTCTCCCAATTGTGGTGTTCAGAAAATAATTCACTTCTCATTTGTTAGAATCAATGCAATAAAAGAAATCACTGCAAGATGTCCATTAGCCATGACTGAAGATCTGCTCCAAGACCTTGTTCAGTACAAGACTCATAAAAATAAAAGTAAGTTTATTACATGCATCCGACTCCTAATTCTTTTCTCATGTGTCATCTGTTCCTCAGTTGTTATAGCCTTCATTACAGTGATGTCGTAATTGTTTTTTGTGGGGGCTGAGAGGTATCACTTTCAATATGTCTGTGGCATTTCTCTGTGTCTGGAGTGTATATACGTGGGAGATAGAACAGTCGAGGGTAGTTATGGCAGGGGAGCCGACTGACAGAACTGAAGAAGAGAAACTGCTTGCTAATAAAGATTTAGCTCTAATGGAGAGAAATCAGAGGGAGCTGTGACTTCAGAAAAGGCATCAGCAGGCTATAAATAGTGGTGATCTGAGTGGGCTTTCAGTTTGCTCAGAACTCTGCTTTTCTCTACTTCTTCCTGACTGTCTTTTTCTCTGGGCAGATGTGATGATGTCTGCAAGGACTCTGATACATCTTTTCCGTTCCCTGAATCCAGAGATGCTGCAGAAGAAATTCAGGGCAAGTGTTGTTTTATGCGCTTTGCATTCATCATGAACACAGGCTCACGTACTCAAAAATGGTATCAGGTCTCACAGCATCTTGAGAAGGAGGTGCAGTCACTCCTGTGCTCTTCCTCTGCCTGCTCCCTTGCTGCCCTTTGGCGTGGCATGCTCTTACTTCAAGATTTTTGTGGTTCACAGTTATCAGATTCATTGACAGAAGGATTGTGCTACAGAAGCTTGACTGTCTTCCTAGAGTTCATTAACTTTTTAGTAATTGAAGATCTTTTTGTATTTCATCAGGCAGAATCTATCTTTTCCATGTGCACTGTCCTCTCCCGCAGATTTTTTTCATGGACTCGTGGGCATTAAAACAGCAGCCTGTTTAACACACGTTTTGTTAACTGACAGGGTAAGCCTACTGAGGCCTCGCTGGAAGCCAGGATCCACGAATATGGAGAACTGGATGCCAAAGATTATATTCCAGGAGCAGAAGTACTGGATGTTGAGAATCAAAAGGAAAAGGGAGGAAACCAAGAGGAAGGTTGGCCTTTTTTTTTTCTTTTCTATTTTTATCACTTCTGTTTTAAGCATCACTATCACAAAGATTTTATTTGGACATAAAACTTGATGTTTGTGCATTTTATTTGCTGTTGTCACACACTGCGTGGCTTGCATGTGTCTGTATGTGGGCCATTAGGTAGCACTGATTGTATCCCTGAGGAAGTGCAATTTATCCAGTTAAGTCTGTTACTGTGTGGTGTTTCGATAGACAAACGGATGGAAAAGCAGAGGGACAGCTATGAAATTCCATGTGTTCAGCTAAAAGTTTTTTGTTGCTTATTCAAAACCACAAAAGTAGTACTTTAAACTAGTATTTGGCTTTTTTAATTCATGTCGGGCATAAATGCTCCACACTACCTGGAACCTGTGTCTGAATCAGGAAAAGATGGGGAGGGACTTAAAAATCAAGGCACAAGAGTTTGGCAAACCCAGCTTGAGGGCAGTGGAGAAATTGTGATGGAAGAGCAAACACTCCAATGTTTCTTCTGCCTGTGAATGCAGTGATTAGTATAGCAACCTTTGCTTTGGTTTCTGAAGCTGATAACCAGCTCATCAGTCAGTTTGAACAACAGAGAAGAGCAGCAGCACATATACTATAGGAAGTAACTTAGCTATAAACTGTGTTGCTTCCCTCCTTGGTTTAGATAACAGGGAACGGTAAGCTACTGTGTTTCTTCAGAGAATGGCCCAAATACACTTTGTTTTGAGGATCTTTAACTTCAGATGAGAGTTAAGCTTTGCAAAGCATAGCATTGTGGTGCAGCTTCTTCCTGTGATGCTGACTGGTTGCAAACTGCTTTGGGTGGTTTTTTTATGTCTGACTTGTTCTGAGTGAATGAGGTATATGTAAATGCATCACCTGTAAGGACTCTCATTGCCCTCATTCCACTGAAAGCTAATAATAAATAAGTGTGTGAAGGCGTCTGTAGCTCACAGCAATGACCAAACACACCAGCTGATTTAAACAGCCTGGTGCATGTATGGGGGTGTGTTTTCAAGGATCTTACCCAGCTACATCCAGTTATCACTATGAAGATTGGTGTATGTAATTGAGTGTGCATGTGGTGTGTGTATGCTAAGGAATCAAAGCTGAGGGGGTTGCACAGCTCTGAACCAGCTGCAAGTTGGGTGGAGTTTGGGAGCTGAACCTCCCAGTGGAAAAGCATGGCAGCTGCTGGCCTGTTTAACTGTGGGTGTTTCCCAAGAATCATTAACAAATAGCAGTCAGATGTTAAGTATCTCATGTATTTGTTGTATCTATGAGGTTCTGAGGCTGGGATGCTGAAGCCCTTAGAGCTTCCTTGTTTGGTAAGTGTGTTCCTGGGCATAAGTGCAGTTAAACACAGAGGTAATCAAAGGCAGTGAGAGCTTGTTACTCCATCTGAAATAATTTCAAACTCAAGCAGTTAAAGAGAGTCTGCATTAACGACGCTGTGCACTTCTTCCCCTGAGCAGATGGCTGGGAAAGTGCTAGTCTGAGCGAGGAGGAAGATAATGAAGATGGAGAATGGATTGACGTCCATCATTCCTCAGATGAGGAGCAGCAAGCAGTAGTGAGTTCCAAGTATCTTCTATCCCAAACGCAAATAAGCCTTGTTAATAGGAGACCAGACCCTCTTGCTCTGTACCTTCACAAGGCTGCTCATAACTAACTCTGCAGGGCTGCACAGTAACCTGACCAGGCTCAGGGAGGCTGAGGTACTCTTCAGCACCTCTGCTGTGTGTGCGTGTTCTTCAGGCGAGGGAGGGAGAGGGGAGAGTTCTGTCCCAGTGCCATATTCCTTCAAAGCCATGATACTTACATGAGTGCTTTTATTCCATTTGAAATATGAGGGAGAGCAAGTCCATTGTTCTTCTACTAATACACATGGGATATAAGACAATGAAGAATGCTAACAGCTGGTTATAGCATTTCCCAATGGTGTTGCCCTACATTGGGAGGCAAGGGTCATGGATTATGGCACAGAAATGGTTTGTTAAGCTCTGGATAATTCTTTTGCACTCTCTTCAAAAGGCAGAGAAGGTGAAAAGCATGCCAGTAGAGGAACGAAAAGCTAAAGCTGCAGCAGTCAGTACAAGCAGGCTGCTAACCCAAGAAGACTTCCACAAAATACGCCTTGCCCAGCTCTCCAAAGAACTTAATGCTGCACCTGGTAAAGCTGCCAAGAGGAAAATGATTGAAATAGATGATGAAGAGGAGGGCAGGTAGGATATGAAATATGGATGAGTGCTTACTTTTCCCTACAACTTGGTGATGTAGCTTTGAATCACAGCAGGGCACAGAGCTCTGCTGTTGGTCAGTATTCCCTGGTGCGAGGTGGCAAACAGCCACACAGTTGAGAAGGGCTCCTGGCCCCATGGATTTGTTTACATCTGGGAAAAGAGACCGGAGGTGATGGGATCTACGGGACTGTTCTCCTTATTCAGACCAGTACACGTTTTTTGTAGCAATAGTTACATGATTGTAACTCCACAGAGTTGCTTAAACTTTGTGGTTAAAGCGGGGCTTGAAAAAAGAGTAATGAGACTTCAGTAAGGGTCATCCCAACAACAACAGAGAACAAGAAGCGTTTCTGTGAAAGGAATGTTTATAGGAAGACAGTTGGCATAAGAGATTGGCGAGGCAAGTCTGCAGGAAGTCTTGTTTTTCTTGCCAGATGAAGCTTTGTGTGTGATGGCCTTTTGTTGGATTTTTGTGTGTAGGGGAGAGCTGCTTTCACTCAGAGATATTGAACATCTGCATAAGAAGCCTAAATCAGACAAGGAGACCAGACTGGCAACTGCAATGGTGAGGAACTTGGCTGTTTCATGTCTTCCAAGATGTGGGTTTGTGTTTTTATCTCCTGCAGAAGGAGGAGGTGGGGTTGCATATCTTGAGATGGGTGTCCAGCTGCCCTCTGTGTTGAGAAATGTTCTGGCTTTTTTTTTTTTCCTGTTGTATCAGGGCTGTAACATAAACAGCCTCTTGCTGATCACAGGTGACAAACAAAATACAGATGTACTCTGTTCTCACTGTGACTTAATAGAGCCAGCATGGAAGAATGCATATAATGTACATGGAAAGTCATACTGAACCTGGATTTGTTACTGCCGTAGAACCTGTCACCTTAATAGCTGATGCTAACTGTAGGAAAAGTAAAATGACCTCCTGCTGTTATGTATTATTTTCTATTCTAGGCTGGAAAAACGGACAGAAAAGAATTTGTGAAAAAGAAAACAAGAATTA